>NW_020664598.1:18228031-18265962 GCF_002925995.2 Terrapene triunguis
GGGGGGGCAGTCAGGGGACAGGCAGCGGTTGGATAGGCATGGGAGTCCCGGGAGTTTGTCAGGAGACAGGTAGGGGGTGGGGTCCTGGGGGGAAGTTGGGGGGGGGGGTCTCAGGAAGGGGCAGTTGGGGACAAGGAGAAGGGAGGCTTAGATAGGGGGTGGGATCCTGGGGGGCAGTTAGGGGCAGGGGTCCTGGGAGGGGGTGATCAGGGGACAGGGAGCAGGAGGGGTTGGATGGGTTGGGGTTTCTGTGGGGGGCAGACGGAGGGAGTGGATGGGGGCAGGGTGGGGCTACCCTCCCTCCTTGTGGAGTGTCCTGTTTTTTTGAATGTTAAAATATGGTATCCCTACTCACAGCGCAGCTCTCCATTCACTGCAGCATGAGGTCTCAGCTACCTCCCTCCCTCCCCCTCTTTCCTGTTGGTAGTGGCAAAGGGAATGCTGGGAAATGTAGTTCTTTCCCTGCTCCAGGGCTGGCTCTATAGGCAGGGAGCTAACCAAGGAACTACAGCTCCCAGGGCCCCCTGTTGGTTCTCAGCTCCCATGCTGGATCCCTGCCGCCCCTGCAAATGGGCTGCCCCAAGCATGTGCTTGCTTTGCTGGTGCCTAGAGCCGCCCCTGCCAGTGTAAGTACCATGTGAGTTCTACTCACCTCCTGTTTTGAAGGACTAAGTGGGACATAGATGATCATAGGCCTTCTGCTGGTCCTCTGAAGAGGGCTTTCTTCCTTTCTCAGTACCTGTTGTCTGCTTCTGTGCACTGACTGCCCCAGAGACTGGAGCCCTCTATCCACAGAAACAGGTACAACACAAGCAGCAGCTCCAGTTTCTCCCACATTGCTCTGCTAATGTAGCTCTAGTACCACCCTAATTGGCACTAATTTGCCCCCTTATTGAAAGAGAGGCCAAAGACTGAATGGATCCTGGAGATTGAACTGCTTTCTTACTCATGGAGGTGGCCCCTCTCAGTCATGGATGAGGAACATTGCAGGGCAGCACAGAGGAAGCAGTCGTGGTTAGAGAAAGGATTTTTGTTTCCAGGGTGGTCAGTGCAGCTTTTCACCAACGGAAGTAGCTTTCACAATAACTCCCCATTGCATAAGTCTGGAGATACAAAGTTAAGATTGCATTAAAAAAACTCAAAGATTTAAAAAGAGTCCAGAAATGCGTTGTCAAGGCTGATTCCCCACTCTGGCACTTCGAGTGCAGAAGGTGGGGGCCAGCAAGGATTTTAAAAATTAACACTTGCCACTCCAGGCTTGTATTAAACTCTCAAGGTTACAGCTTTTCTCTGATCTTAGCTTGGTAAACGCTGCCACCACCCAAGTGAAAAACTGCCTCTTGCAAATTCTGGAAAAACTCACCTGGGACGTTTTTCCTGAGGCCCCTTGGCTTTTCCACCCCTCCCGTGGGGAAGCTGAGAAAGAAAACAAACAAAAGGGAAACCCAGCTGTTGCCACCAGCTAATTGAAAAACATATGCACTAACCTCTTAGGACACCAAAAATCCAATCCTGCTCTTAAAAAAAGGTAAATTTTATTAAAAACAAAAGAAAGAAAATACATCTGGAACTTAGGTTTTTGCTAGATTTTATAGAGCAACTGAAAAGGGTTAAACACCAGGAATAGCTTCCAGGGGTCCAGCTTAACATTACAAAAGAAAACAAAAATACCTGTGCTTAGCACAGTGGAATCCACAAGCCAAAATAAAGAAATAAACCTGATCGTGTCTATCTAAAAATTTCCTGTCCCTATAAATCATTCTAGGTATGGAAGATGATTTTTTCATACCTGGTCCAAACTTTTTACAGCATTCCTGCTGCCCCGTCTCTTCAGCCAAGAGAGAACAACAGACAAAGAAAAAGCTTTCTTTCTCCAATTTTAAAAGTTCTAGCCTTCCCATTGACTCTTTTGGTCAGGTGCCCACTCCCTTTCCTTTCCTGGGGGACTTTTTAACCCTTTACAGGTAAAGTAAGCAGAGAACAGCCACCAAGAGGAGCTTTATAGCTAACTGGCTGGCTGGGTGTCCATAAAAGGGAGCTCCCCTCCCCTTCATTTATCACATGCGTACTTAAGGCAATTCAAATAACCAAAACTCTGCCCCTGCTGCCCTTTCACCTTCCATACCTGCCATCTGGTGTGCAAGATGGAAACATTTTGATGAATGTTTTGATAAAGGCTAAGAGGTTTGTAGCCTGTGCCTATGACAATTTAAATCCACTCCATTCCCATAGCTTGCCTGAGGAGTCAAGACCTTTGAGTACATGATTTTGTTGTTCCCTGGCTTAAGTTCATAACCCCAGATATGATAGCACTGCCTATACTGCGTCTACCCCGTAACAGCACTTTTACCTTTGAAAAGTTATCTACCTTTGGGAATTGTCCTGAATGTGGTAACTTGACCACAGGTCAAAGCCTGTCTTTTCCTAGCAAGAATGTATCGGCAGAAGTTTGCAGTAGCAATGCAGGATGCTTCGGACAATTTAAATGATACACTAGTGCACAGAGAATGAGGCATCCCAGTCAGAGCATCTCAGTATTCATAGTCAATGATGTGATGAATATGACTCGAGGATAGGACTGTCTTCTGGTTTTGGGTGGTTCTATGGGGGATGATTCATGGGCAGAGTTTAAGGTCATTTGGGTGACCTTAGTTGTGCATTTTCCTGTCCTTATTAAGTGTGTTAATCTTCGAATTCCAAAGTATTTATGGAGGTATCCACACAACCACCTTTTGATGTAGGGAAGTATTATCCCCATTCTACAGAGGCAGAGAAAGGTCAAGCAATTTACCCAGGATCACATAAGACATCAAAGCCAGAAGTTCCACTCAACTGAGTTTACCATCAAACCATGCTCCTTCCCTTGACACCTTCCTCATAGCAATTGCCATACTGTATCAGATTCTACAACAGAGTACAAGAGGTGGTTAGAGTCAAAAAGGCCTCCTTTAAAAGTTGGAAGTCAAATCCTACTGAGGAAAATAGAAAGGAGCATAACTTTGGCAAGTCAAGTATAAAAGTATAATTAGGCAGGCCAATAAAGAATTTGAAGAGCAACTAGCAAAAGACACAAAAACTAAATAGCAAAAAAATGTAAGTATCTCAGAAGCAGAAAGCCTGCTAAACAATCAGTGGACAATCGAGGTGCTAAAGGTGCACTCAAGGAAGATGAGGCTGATGCAAAGAAGCTAAATGGATTCTTTGCATCGGTCTTCACTGCAGAGAATGTGAGGGAGATTCCCACACCTGAGCCATTTGTTTAGGTGATAAATCTGAGGAATTGTCCCACACTGAAGTGTCATTAGAGGAGATTTTAGAACAAATTGATAAACTGTAATAAGTCACCAGGACAAGATGATATTCACCCAAGAGTTCTGAAGGAACTCAAATATGAAATTGAAGAACTGTGGTATGTAACTTATTGCTTAAATCAGCCTCTGTACCAGATGACAGAAGGACAATTAATGTAACACTGATTTTTAAAAAAGGCTCCAGAGGCAATCCTGGCAATTACAGGCTGGTCACTTCAATATCAGACAAACTGGTTGAAACTATAGTAAAGAACAGAATTGTGAGACACAGAGATGAACATGATTTGTTGGGGAAGAGTCAACATGGCTTTTGTAAAGGGAAATCGTGTCTCACCAATCTCTTAGAATTCTTTGAGGGAGTCATCAAGCATGGACAAGGGTGATCCAATGGATATAGTGTACTTGGACTTTCAGAAAGCCTTTAACAAGGTCCCTCACCAAAGGCTCTTAAGCAGAGTAAGCTGTCATGGGATAAAAGAGAAGGTCCCCTCATGGATCAGTAACTGGTTAAAAGACAGGAAACAAAGGGTAGAAATAAATCATTAGTTTTCACAGTGAAGGGAGGTTAATAGTGGGGTCCCCCAGGAATCTGTACAAGAACCAGTGCTGTTCAATATATTCATAAATGATCTGGAAAAAGGGATAAACAGTGAGGTGGCAAAGTTTGCAGATGATTCAAAATTACTCAGCATAGTTAAGTCCAAAGCAGACTGCAAAGAGTTACAAAAGGGACCTCACAAAACAGGGTGACTGGGGAACAAAATGGCAAATGAAATTCAGTGTTGATAACTGCAAAGTAATTCACACTGGAAAACATAATCCCAACTATACATACAAAGTGATGGTGTCTAAATTAGCTGGTCCCACTCAAAAAAGAGATCTTGGAGTCATTGTGGATAGTTCTCGGAAAACGTATGCCCAATGTGCAGCATCAGCCAAAAAAGTTAAACAGAATGTTGGGAACCGTTAGGAAAGGGCTAGATCATAAGACAGTAAATATAATAATGCCTCTATATAAGTCCGTGGTACTCCCACACCTTGAATACTGTGTGCAGTTCTGGTCACCCCATCTCAAAAAAGATATATTAGAAATGGAAAAGGTACAGAGAAGGGCAACAAAAATGATTAGGAGTATGGAACAGCTTTCATCTGAGGAAAGATTAAAAAGACTGAGACTGTTCGGCTTGGAAAAGAGACAACTAAGGGGGAATATGACAGAGGTCTATAAAATCATGAATGGTGTGGAGAAAGTGTTATTTACCCCTTCACATAACATAAGAATCAGGGGACAACCAAAGAAATTAATAGGCAGCAGGTTTAAAAGAAACATAAGGAAGTACTTCTTCACACAACGCACAGTCAACCTGCCGAACTCGTTGCCAGGGGATGCTGTGAAGGTGAAAAATATAACTGGGTTCAAAAAAGAATTAGATAAGTTCATGGAGGACAGGTCCATCAATAGCTACTAGCCAAAATGGTCAGGGTTGCAACCCCATGCTCCAGGTGTTCCTAAGCCTCTCACTGGGACTTGATGATAGGGGATGGATCACTCGATAATTGCCCCCATGGCATAAGCCCTGGTTGGGGCAAAATATAATAGAAATATTTATTAATGGAAATATTTAATTGGACTGAGGACCCTAGCTGCTCCATGGCATTTAAGGAGTTCAGAGGTGTATCAAGATTCATGTAGGCCCCCAAGCACAAATATAGGTTGGGACCCTAACACACAATTCTGAAATAACCCCTTACCAAAACCTGCCCATTGAAAGCATTCCTCCTAATGTACACCAATCTCTCCTTCCCATCCCCACTTTGCCTTCTCTCCCTGCCACTTGAGGCCCTTGGACTCAAGGATTCCCAAGCACTGCTGGGGTGATATTTCTGGCTATGGGTATGGGCTACACCTGCTTGTTGCTGTATGAGAGGCAACAGCAGATTATGATTGCAGAGGGGCTAGAGCTGTGCACGACTGTCCCCAAGGGCCTCCGCTGTTCAGAGCTCTAGGGCAAAAGGTTCAAAAGTGGACATCGATTTTGGGTGGCTCATGTTGGACACACAAAGATGTGGCACCCAAAATCTGTGGTCACTTTGGAAACTGTGGCTGCTAGTCCCCGGGCACACAGATTCATTTCTGGGGTGTTTCCTGCTCCTTGCTATATTCACAGCAGACTGAGGTTTCAGCTGCAGTGATTATCCACTGTTCTATCTTCCTCCCATGTCTGTGCCTCATCTCCTCTTCAGTCTGTGCTTCTCCTCACACTTTCCTTTCTTGGTGCTTAGATAACATGGCGATAGCAGCCTTATAAATACGTATGATTCTCTTTGGCTGCCTTTTTGACTATCTTCTTTCCTTCCTCTCTTCCCCTTAGCACTACAGCTCCCTTTTCTGTCTCCCCTTTTCTTCTCTTCATTATTAATATTATTTGAATGGTGCATCTAATGTTGGAGTAGGTGCAGCACACACTAGAGTACACTAGATAGGGTGTCCATATTTCCCGAAACTGAAAACCGGATGCACGAGCTGGCCAGAGCTACCTGGAATCATCACTTGCCCCCCTGAAAGTCCCTCTGCACCCCCAATTGAGCCAAGTAGCAGAGATAGGGGCGGGGGGGAGAGGAATGGGTATGGACTGGGATCTGGGCAGCAAAGGAGGGTGTGAGTGTGCGAGAGTGTATGGGTACTTTTGGGCTCAGAGGTGAAGGAGGTGAAGCTACTGGACTACGATCCAGCTAGCCGTGCGGTGCCCCTTTGGGGGCTGGGATAGCAGAGGGACAGGGAGGAGGCTCCAGATAGCAGCCCTGGGGGTGGAGGGAGGCTGGGATGTGGCAGAAGCAGGTGACTGGAGGCGAACTGGGGAGGAAAAGAGGCTGGTTGGGGTGGGTGGGGACTGGAGAGGGCTCCGGGGACCAGCCCCAAAGGATGGGGAGGGGAGTTCAGTAGGTCAGGGTGGGGGCTCCGGGGACTGTTTGGGGGCAGGGGGCATGAGGCAGAGGTGGGAGCTGCTGGGCGGGGGAGGATATGCCGCATTTGGTGCCCTGGCACAAGTGAATGCTGCGAGACCCATCGGGCACTTAGCAGCTGGGTTGCCCAGTAGGGCCCAGGGCCCCGCTGTCTCCGTGGAAACCGGGCGATACACAAGATGAGGCAGAGACCAAAGAAGAGTTTGTATGAGGGCCCTAACAGCGCTGCCCTCTGATTGGGCTGCAGAGTGAGCATGTGACACCCCATCGCTCTCTGATTGGAGTGGCAGGGTGTAGTGGAGACACATCAGCCATGCTCCCGCAGGGCTCCAAGCACAGCACCTGAGCAGCCTCCCAGTGGGGGATGGGGCACAGGCCTTGGGTTGCCCATATGGGGGTATGGAGATGTCCCCCACCCTGAATGTCGCCACTCACCCCCACAAACGTTCCTCCACGTCCCCCAGTTTGAAAACTTGGCATTTGTCCCGTCTGCTCTTGCCAACTGATCATCATCAGTTGGCATGAGCAAATGGGACAAATGCCCAGTTTTGCCAAAAAAAGTCGGGATGTCCAGAACAGGGCTTAAAAAGAGTTCTGTCCTGGCCAAAATGGGACGTATGGTCACTCTAATACTAGAGGGCATTTAGGGAAGGAATCAAGGTGAGAGTGACAAGATGGAGGAGCTCTGGCATTTATGTGAGTTTGCTTGAATCTAGAATCCAGTATAATCTTGAGACTGGTCACCTATGCCCGTCAAAAGACAGCACAGGTATTTTACAGAAAAGCCAGACTGACAGGTACCTGCCACCTGAAAAGCTTAAATTAGACACAGCCCTGCAAGGACCAACAATAAATAAGGGTTGCAGAGGCAGGGCCGGCTCCAGGGTTTTAGCCGCCCCAAGCAGCCAAACAAAAACCAAACAAACAAACAAAAAAAAAGCCGCGATCGGGATCGCGATCTGCGGCGGCAATTCGGCGGGAGGTCCTTCGCTCCAAGCAGGAGTGAGGGATCGTCCGCCGAATTGCCGCCGAACAGCTGGACGTGCCGCCCCTCTCAGAAGTGGCCGCCCCAAGCACCTGCTTGGTAAGCTGGTGCCTGGAGCCGGCCCTGTGCAGAGGAAATGGAATGGGAGGGGGAGGTGTTACAGCAATGGCAGATAAGTTTGATGTGGCACAAAAACACATCATGTTAACTCCTTTTACAGTGAGTATGTTACGATGTGGGGACAGAGCTGGGACAGAGGATATGGGGAGAGTTCAGTGAGGTAATGCAAACTCTCTCTTTTCCCATCTATCTCCTAGGTATCTTGTTTTTAAACAGCCATCGCTTCTGAGACAATTTTGAGAATGAACATCAGAAGTAAATAAAGGAAGCAACAGAGCTGAAAGGGCTTGTTACATAAAGCTAGCTGGGCAGGCCTGGTAATGGGTAATGGGTAGCAGGAAGTAGGACTGTTGCTGTCTGTGTGGATTGGACTGGCCATCCTCATGGCTGCCACTGTCAACATTTCGCAGAGAAAAGGGGGGTGAACTTGTCTCCTCTCACAGGGAGGTGTGGTGTGTCAGGGCCTGAGGAGAACATTTCAGATCCACTCCCCATCCAAAGCCAAGAATCTTTTCAGTTTTGTTGTTGCTGGGCTAGAATCAGGCAAAACGCCATGAAATCACAGGATCAACAGATTCTTGGCTGGTGTAAATCGATTTAGCTCCACTGACTTGGAGCGAGGACCATTTACATCAGCTAAGTATTTGGATCACTCTATCTCCCTTGTTTTATGACCCTTTCTTTCCATTTTCTTTTTCTTTTCTCCACTTTTTCTTGTCTCTCTCTCAATTTGTCTTTTGTTCACTGTTTTGGTGCCTTTGGGCAAAAATTTCAAACGTGGCCATGGATTTTGAGTGCCACTGTTTTCTAGGAGGTCAATCCTGAGTCATCTGAAAAGGGTCTGATTTTCAGAGGTGTTGGGTGGCTGCAGTTCCTACTGCATTCAGGTGGGGTTTTGTGAGTGTTCAACTCTTCAGAGAACCAGACCCTTGAAAATGCCTCCAGATGGGGCCCAAAAAATAGAAGCACCCAAAATCAGTGGCCGCTTTTGAAAATCAAGACCCATGTATTCTCCCTGCAGACAAATTCTTCCTTCATTTCCATATTTTAAATCTGTCTTTGAATACTTCACTCTTTTTTCAAGCTGTTTTTCTTTTTGGATTTGTTCTCTGTTTTTATCTTCTTTGTTTCATTCTCTTCCTCTCCTCCATTCCCCTCTCGCCTTTCCTCCTCCACTCCAGTCTGCTCATGTTGGGCTCTGATGAAGGGAAGCTGCTTCCCCAAAGCAGGCTGTGAGGATGTTTTGGAAGGAGAGTAGGAGGCAGAAGCAAGTTAGAGGGCGCTCTCTCCAAGTGCCAGTGAGGTGACAGTCCTGCACTACAGCTGGTTGAAATAGAAAACAACATGTGTAGGGGAGGGCGGATTTCAGTGTTGTTTCCATTTTGCAGGATTCAGAAAAAAATTCCCTCCCCAAATGCTTGACTTTTTACTAATTAAATGATTGTTGAAACAGCATCCAAGCAAACAAAGCATTTGCTCCACATTCAGCAAAACTAAAATTTAAATAAATAGAAAAAAGTCAACTGTGTTTCATTACACTTTTTTTTTTGATAAAAGGCCTTTTTTGACAAAGAAAACTTTTCCTTTGAAACATTTTGCCTCACTCTATGCAGCATGATGCTAGTGGCAAGGCACGTGAGGGAGGGAGGGGAGATGACTACTCCCTCCTATCATGCTCCGTTCCGCACCTCCTGGGCTGAAGGATTCATGTTATAATCTGATTTCTCCTCAGCTGTAAAGAGCCACCATCACTGAACTGCTGCAATGCCCAGGAATAGACTTGGACAGGACAGTGTCCCATGAGCTTGCCAAAGACTGAGATGAACTCTTACCTGCCACTGTTTGTCTTTTCTTACAGGAATGAAAATGTTTTACACCAGTTCTGCTGCCCAGCAGCTGATGCAGAGCAGAAGCCTTCATCTCTGGACTCCTCACCAAGGTGGGAGATTGGTGTCACCATGGGCTTCTTCTTTCCATCCCTCTCCTCTTCTCAGTACTCATCACTCTCCTCCCTGCCCCAAATACACACCCCACATCCTGCTGTCATTCACCCCCATCCCTCCCATAAACATCTCCCCACCACTGCTCTTCCTCACACACCCCTCGCTCTTCACTCCCAGATATGCCACCCAGTAAGTTTTAATCACACACACACACACACATCCAAGCACACCCTCGGTCTCACTCTCTCTCTCTCTCTCACACCCACCCACACCTTCCACCAGGGCTTCGGGCTGGTCTCACAGAAGTGCCAACAATGGAATTTCATAACAAGTGGTACAGCTTGTTTAAATACTATTTGAGCTATAGCAGTGTGGGTTGCCAGGTGAAATGGGCTGAATTTTCCAGGGGAGGGTAATTGTAATGGCACCAGCCTGTGTACAAGTTAGCATGGCATGGGCCCACATTGACCACACAACTGAGACTGATGCAACCCTCTCTGATTGGCAGCGGGCATCAGAACCGAACCCAAAAATGAGAAGGCAAATCAAAAACAACCCGGGAGATCCATTTCCAGTCAGCAATGCACAAACAGAACCTGCCCCCCATGCCTGGGCTACTTGCTACAGTTCCATGGCTAGGAACGCCATGTCCTGAAAACGGTAGGCAGCGTGCTAGGAAATGCCCGAACCTGGGGCTGGTCAATGCAACACTCCCAGTTTGCCACTGGAAAGTGCAGCTTTTGACATGACTGTTTCACTCTCTCCCTTGTCCTTTGTCAGGATCCACCTGAGAGATGGCTGACCCTTTTAGCTGAATCTGAAAGTCTGGGTGTACCAGTCCACTTTAAGCCTTGCTCTCCCAGCACTTAGATACCATGTCGACAGGCGTCTCAGAAATACTTGGGATAGACAAGATGCCGATATAGATGCGGCCTCCACTCTCCATGTTCTCTTTCATCCTAACCCTCTCCCAGCTCCCTCTCACCCACACCCTCCCATCCTTCTATGTCTCACATGGACACATGCTCCTTCTTCTCTCACCCTCTCATACTCCTGCTTTTGGCAGCTAGGGGGTTTGTTTTTGGAGATTTATATCCCATTGATAGAGTCTTTCATCTGACCTTTGACATTGACATCGGAAGCCAGCGTTCCTGGGAATGGCTCCAGGCGGGGTGGGGCAGGTGAGTTGCAGAGGCGGGGCGGTGGTCTGCAATATGCTGTTTTTCTTGATTTGTCCTGCTCGCTGGAACAGCCTCTGCATTCTGATCACCGTGCACTGAAAAGTTTGAGAACTGACTGCTATGAAGAGAACAAATGGGCACGTGCATTCGGGGGATGTGTGGGGTCCTGCTGTACTCAGGGAGGGGCAGGGAGAGTGGGCTCTCTCCTGCTCTTTAGTAGCCAAGACTAAATGTGGAAGGAAGGCAGGGATAATCCTCTGTGCTGAACTGGCCTTCAGTGCTGAGAGGGTGAGCTTGGGGAGGGTTGTCTAAGCCTTGAGTGGAGTCTAGAGCCAAACTTCAATTAGTGTGATAGAGGGATGCAAGCCCTATGAGGCAGTTAAGTCTGTGGAGATTGCTTTGCTAGAGACAGTTTGGCCTCTCACCTGCAGCTTTGGAAAGATAAAACTATGGGTCATGTGCCTTGTTTGGCCTGATTGTGTTCCCTTTTAGCCTGAGTTTTCAGTGTCCACAACCCTGGCCTATGGGCCCTGCCCCCTCCCTACTCTACCTCATTTCTAATGTGTTTGTGGCTTTTTCTGGCTTAGTTTTTAGTTCTTTGTGGTTACGTCTACACTGCAAAAAAAGACCCGCTGCAGAGCCGCAGCTGGCCCAACTCTGGCTGCGGGGCTATAAAATTGCTATGTAGATGTTTGGGCTTGGGCTGGAGCCCAGGCTGTGGGACCCTCCCACCTCACAGGGTCTCAGAGCCTGGGCTCCAGTCTGACCCCGAATATCTACACTACGATGTTATAACATTGTTATATTATATACATATATATTATATAACAATGTTATAACAGGTCCCCACGGCCCAGGCCCTGTGAACCCGACTCAGCTGACCCAGGCCAGCCGTGGGTCTTTTATTGCAGTGTAGACCCTGTGTGTCCCTGGCCTGCATGACTTAGTCACTCCCAGGAGGTCTTAAACTCTATGGTTACTTGCTGTGTGCCTAACCTCACAGCCCTTCTCATTAACCCACCAACTCCCTACAATTCAGGCAAAGACATCGCAAGCCACTGACACCCAGAATGTCCCGGACTCTCTTGCTGTTTGTAGTAATACTGGGAAAACACAGAATTCCTGCCTCCAGATCTGCCAGGTGAATGGAGGCAGAAGAAATTATTCCATAATCATTTGTTTGAAAGTGTCTCAGCATTTGTCATGTTGAAGCCTGCACTTGAGCTCAACCCATGGAGCTTGGATCTAGGTCAGCATCCAAACTTCCCCAACAAACTCCTGATTAAGCCCTTTTATACAGCTTTCTGCCTGTCTCATGCCATTGACCCTGCCTGTCTTAGCTTATCATGGTCTACCTGGTACTCAGTCTCCCTCCTTCCTTCTCATAGAGCCAGTCTCCCTCTCAGCTCTGGTGCTACAACCCACTGCAACTTCCTCATGGCTTGGCCATCATGCTGAGGAAGTATATTCCCTGGAAAGATGATGATGTTCTGGAAAGTTCCCAGGCATACTGTGGCATCGCTAAGCCGGTGACACAAAGGCCAGCTGGGTGTGAGGAATGATTCTCCCCTATGGGCAATCCAAATTTGGGTCCTGAGCTCAGTGTCTTACTCCTCCCCAGCACCTGCCTTCAAGCTTCCAGCAACGTTGATGCAATATGCTCATCCAGCCCATGAGGATAAGAAAGCACCTCATGTCACTGTCATCAAGGGCTCTCCTCCCATAGCTGACCCCCGGAGCAGCATTGATGGGCACCAGAGCTCCATGGCTAGAAGGAAGGTGGGTTTCCATGACTTCAGAACCTTGAGGATGATGGAAAGGAAGTAAATGGAAAGGAAAATAGGTGGTGGGATCTTATAGAGACCCCTCTTCCCTGCCTCAAAATAATAAAGCGTAGCCCCACACTTGTCCCTCCATGAGAGAAGCTTGTGCGTGGAGAATAAAGATGGTTTGAACCTCTCCAGCTTTATAGGGGCCAGAAACAGATACAGACTTGTCCGCTTTTCAATTAGCAATCCTTAAATGTAGGCTGTGTCTCACTGTCTGTATCACGTGACAGTGTGGTCCCAACAGTGTGGTGCTGTTGTCTATTAGATAACCCAGGTTGGGTTTTTTTTTTCCTTTTTGTCCAAGATCAGACATTTCCCTAAATGAGATCAATCCTGTCAGAATTGATGCTGCTAATAACCATCAGCCGTCTAGTTTTAATTAGAGTTTGCTTCATTAATGCCTTGACTCCTCTCTGCGCAGCAGATTAAATAATGTACTTCCAGCTCATTTACACAAGCTCCCAAACTGCAGGGCTGAGCTGCAATCCTTTAATTAAACAGGCCGGCTGATCCCTGCTGCTGCCTCGGCTCATCAGTCTAAGCCGATTAAAGAGAACAGGGACTAATAACAAGCACAAACCGGGCAGTGACTCTTGTCTCTTCAAGGGACTTTGGAGACTCCAGTGGTGGTTGGGCCATTGACTTCTCTCCTGTAGGGAACCTAGGCTCAGTCCTAACTACCACATGGCAGGACCTACAAAAGTGGCAAGGTTCTTATTCCTGTGGGAAGGGTTACAAGCCAAGGGCATCACCAGCGCGTAAGGGCTGCGGAAACTGTCCTGCTCTCCTGGGACAGTAGGAAGGAAATACCAGATGGGTGGCTGTGGATGGGGCAGTGGAAGGGTAATGCTAGACAGTGAGCAAAGGAGATGAAGGTAAGACCCGGCACCTAGAACAAAGGGAGGCATGGTACCAAGCCATCAGAGCAGAGACAGGGTGGCAGGAGGGTACCAGCGAGCATTCAGCACAGGGATGGGGCAGCCGGAGGGTGACTTTGGGACCCCAGAACAGGTGGAGGGTGGCAAGAGAGTAACACTGGGCACAAAACAGCAGGAGGGCAACACCTGTCAATAGCAAGGGGCCAGGAAGCAGCTGTCTCTGTGTGTTTTGTGGTGATGTTTGTTGTCTGTTGTCATGGTGTGGTTTCCCTTCTCCGCTCTTCTGCAAAGCTGACTCTGTCTTTGGTGCCCATCCATCAGGAAAGGCTTTGAAATGCTGGTGGGTGGGAACTGATTGAGAGAAGATCAGTGTCTAACTCCTCAACAGAGACCAACTCAATGAGGCACTTTCAGTTGCTCCTGCTCTTCCTCATCTGATTCAGTGCACTGTCAGCCACAAGCAAAATGGAGTCTCTGGACGGCTATGGCTCCCAGCACTTCTAGATGAAACAGCTCACCTTGCTTTCTGACAGGGGGCTGTGCTAGGGATCACCAGGACCGGCTTTGAAGACCAAAGAAGCTCTCACAGAGCTGGCATTGGCAGACAGATCTGTACTCGGAGGTTGTGTCTGGGATACCCAGGTCCAGTGTGTAGAGTCAGAGTTCTGGAAGTGGCACCAGCAGCAGCCTCACACTGTGGGGCTGTGCTAAGGATACCCAGATACAGGTTACAGAGGAAAGGATTAGATTGTAGCTGAGATTATAGGGCAGGGACCATCTTTTGTTCTGAGTCTGTGCAGCGCCTAGCACAAAGGGGTCCTAGTCCATGCCTGGGGCTGCTAGGCACTATTGCAAGGCAAATAATAAATACTAGTGATGATAAAGGAAATTTCATGGGGGAGATATGAGGGCCCAGGGCTAGCCAAGGTCAGGCCCCAGAGCATAGGCGACTTCATGGAGAAGGCACTGACAACCTGCCCTGCTCTTTTCCTGAGTGCTGCTTAGACTCTGATTTGACCAAACCCCATAATTTCATGAGGCGACTGCTCTTTTCATGCTGGCTTCTGCCGTTAACAGCAGAGCTTCATTCTCGGGATTTGAATAGCTCAGTAATTGCGTCCCCGCTTATCCCAGTCTCACACAGTGGAGTCTGGCGTCCCAGAACAATGACCTTAAAATGTGTCCAGCAGCAACCCATCTCTAATGGGATTACACACCATTTGCCTTTGTGAGAGGTAATGGGACTAAGATGAGAAAGATTTGTTTCTATTAGAGTAATGAGAGGAAATGCTGGAATCACAATTGGAGGGAACAGCATGTTCATTCACTTGCCTTTCCCAGGCTTTTTGGAGGCTGCCTCAGGCTCCCCCTGCAGAGCTGCAGCGCAAATCAGCAGAAAAATCAACTGCACCAGTGATGGGGAAAGTTCTACAAAATATGTTAAGAAGCTCAGGTGGAATTGCTGTGGCAATGAACTTTGGGTTTGTGCTGGAGATAGGTGCAACCCTGTCCTGTCCCTAAGCAGCATGAATGGGATCCCACGTATCTTTGTGTGGGCGGGAGGGGATGGGATCCCAGCTGGGTTTATGGGCAAGGGAGGTGATTTCCAGCTGTCTGTGGGGTTGGGGGGAGAGGGGATGGGATCTGAGTTGGTTTTGAAAGAGAGAGAGAGGTAGTGGGATGTGAGCTGTCTCTAGTGGGATAAAAAGGGGCTGGGATCTGAACTGAACAGGAGGACTGGGATCTGAACTGTCTATGGGAAGGGTAGGGGAGCTGTGCCTATGGGATCTGCATGTACTAGTTTCCTTCTGAGTTTTAATTTTCCCTCTATAAAGTGCTGCTTAGAGCAGGGTTGAAACGTGAGCAGTGCAACTGGCATGTGCTTACTTCACAATTACAGAGCAATTAAATCCTAACTCAATACAGTTGAGACTTCAAACAGCTGCATACTCATTCCTAAAGTGCCTGCCGGATTAGTCACTGCCACAGCCTGGCCACTGCCTGGAATCTCAGCACCAGTTACCAGTGAGGAAATGAGCCTTTGGTCTCATCTCCAGGTCAGCCTCTCCTGCAGCCATGGTGAAATTCCCTCTTGCCACATCTCTGAACTGCTAAGTGTTTAACATACATTAATGGAAGATGGAAGCGATCCCATGTGCATGGCACCCTGTGGCCATGTGCAGAGGGGTAACAAGTGGATGGATAGATTCTGGACAATGTCCTTTCAAATACCTCAAGGTCTCAGGCCTCTGGCCAGCAGAAACATGGCCTCTCATGCAGCAATGCACTCCTCCAGGCTGCCTGAGCAGATGTGGCAATGAGCAGGTGTCAGGGGCAGCAGTGGGAAGAGGGTGACAGCCACTTTATTCCTGGTTCCTAAATTTATTTGCCCTCACCTCTTTCTGTGTCTTCACCTGACCTATTTCTGTCGTGCTTGTATTACTTCTCTTCACGGGAAGAAACATACCTTTGTAAACTTTGAAAGGCATTAACACAATGCTCACTGCTGAGTTGTCTCAGTGGCATGCCCCCGACCTGCGATCACACTATTATATCCCAGCACCCCTCTCATTATTCCATCATACTTTGCTTTGTAAAATCCACCCACCACTTTGCCTCGGGCCATCTTAGGTTTTGCCCCAGTCACTCGAAATTGCCTCCCAGAATTCCACAAGACTCTAGCAGCACCTCTAGTTTGGACTGGATGTGTGATGCTCTCTAAGGCTGGAGCCATTGAAGTCAATGGGAATGGAATCATTCCCTGGTCCAGGCATCCTCCACTCTTCGCTCCAGAGACACCTTTCTACAAGACTTGGAGCCAGGAAGGGAATGATGAAGATTCTGAATATGTTTTTAATTGTCCCAAATCCATCCCAGATGTAACTCCACTGAGTTACATGAGGGTTGATTTTGGTCCATTATGTTTATATTTGTGACAGGCCGGCTGATGCCTTACAGAAAACACTGTAACAGTATCATATGTAGAAAGAATTCTGCCAGCTTTTTGGCTGACAGGATTGATAATAGGGTATGGAGTCTGGTGCCTTGAGGTTACTGATTCCATCCAGCTTGGGTTTGCTGTGAACGATGGCTGTTATCCTCTGGTGGCTGTTCTCTAGCCTATGCGATGGTGGTTCCAGTGTGTAATCTAGGGGATCTATTGCCCACCCACAAATCAGCATCACAGCTGTCACTAATTGGCCTCCTTGCTGGCCGTGTCAACGCGGAGCTCTGAGATTGCATGGATCATGGAGACTGAACATCCAC
The DNA here is from genome assembly GCF_002925995.2 of Terrapene triunguis. Taxonomy (NCBI): domain Eukaryota; kingdom Metazoa; phylum Chordata; order Testudines; family Emydidae; genus Terrapene; species Terrapene triunguis. Next base: position 18,244,510 of record NW_020664598.1, read on the forward strand.
CTAATTAGTAGAGTTTGGCCCCTCCAGGTCAGGGTGGAAGCAGCGTGGTGAAAGCTTGCACTGCCACTGTCCATGTTATACCAGTCCTGAGGACTGGGAACGTCAGCATCTGAGGCTTTTAACCTGGCTCATTTCCCCACAACAAAATTTATACACAACATTATTTTAAAAAAGAAATAAGAGAAGTTTCAGCAACAATTCTGCTTCACTAGCACATCTTGTTTGCACTCTTTTCTTCTCATTTCTTTCCCTTATTGAGGTCACCAGCATAAAGAGAGGATTTTTGTTTCTGAGCAGCTCATCTATTTCTTATTTTTTCCTCCCTGTAGACCTAATAATCTTCTGTTTGAGGCAGAGCAATTGCTGCTATGGGGATGCCACAAACCGAGAGGGATGGGTCTGCGGAGTTCGGCTATAGAGCAAAATGTCCCCCAAACTCAGTGATGCCTGGGGTTTGGTTTCAGTCCATTGCAGAGATATGGGCCAGGTGTGATGTTTGGCTCCAGCTTTGAAGTCGCCCAGAATTTGGGGGAGTTCAGATACTGGGTTTTGAATTTGCTTAGCAGTGATAGAGACAGAGGTTGGCCATAATATTCTAAGCATATCAGGATCCAGATCTGGACCATTCCAAAACTGTAGGCTTGCTCTAACCTAGGATTTGGGCCCATCTCTACAAACACAGGATGATAATGATTATACCAGGGAGGGCGAAAGGCAGCAGGAGCAGGTAAACTCCTAAGGAACAGAGACCCTGCTTTACCACTGATGTTCTTAATAATAAAGGGCTTGAACCAGGTAGCTGCTGAGCATCTGTAACGCCCATTGAGGTCAATGGGAGTGACGGGCATTCTGTAGCTCACAGATTCAGGCCCAAAGATAAAGGAGGGGAGAGGGAAGAAGTGGAGATTTAAGGCAAGTATGGAAACATATGGGATTATCAAACATAGGAGGAATTATTTCTATAAAGAACAATTTTTAATGTCATTTTCCTCCAGACACCAGCAGCTCTTTGGGGTTTCTTATAGGGGATTATTGTCATTCATTAAGAAATTATTCTGAAAATAGGAGCTGCTCACTTTGAAGGCAGCAACAGAAACAGCAGGGCTGCTCTAAGCACAAAACCACAGTAGCTCTGTTTGTTAATGGGGATTTGGTAGGACTGAACAGTTGCCTCCAGGCCATAAGTGGGCAGCTTCCTGTTTCTGCCTCCCAGCAGCAGGCACAGCCATTTCCCTCCAGCTTGCCTTAGGGATCAGCTCCTAACCTTCAGGTGAGGGGAAGGAACTGCAGAACTGCTGAGCATTTGAGCAGAAGAGAATAATCTCTGGCAGCGGCTGGAGTTCTCCTTGTCACATCCTCCTGTAGGTTTGCCCTCCATCCACTTCTTCCAGTGGGAAGAAGGCAGGAGACAGGGTCCAAAGGAAACCAGACCTAAGCCTCACACTGTAGATTATGAAAAATACACATCAGACAGAGCGTGCATTTTGTGGCCAGCTCGCTCTGAGAACCTGAGGCTGGTAGAGTCACAAACAACTCCACGGCTTGGCATTTCACCCGAGTTAATCTTTCCTGCTCTTCCTTCTCTATGTTTACTCTGTTGCATATTCAGGTCGTGCTATAGGGAAACCCAGACATGGGTTGGGGAGCACCCTGATAATCTCCTCCCACATGGAACAGAGTTTGGTGTTTGTTGTGTTCATGATGGTGGCAATGACACTGGGAGAGGATCAGTCACAGCTGATCCCCAGTTTGGTGTAACTTCCACAGGCTACAGGTTCATGGTTATAACATTGGAAGAGGATGCTGGGCAGCTGGTTTGGGGATGACCGTGGTGTTCTTCGTTGTATGCAGCTGATTCCCTTGAATGCAAAAAGTGGTACAGAGGGCAAGGAGACTGAGAGGAACAGAAAGAAAGGCAGAAGATAGAATGGCATGAAAGAGAAAAGGAATCAGAGAGAGAGAGAGAGAGTAAGAGAGAAAGCATGTTTGAGAGAGAACGGAGTAGGACCTTTGGGCCAGGATATTCCCATTTATATTGGTGTAAATCTGGAGTAACAGCAGTGAATATCTGAGCTTTTATTAGCAGATTTGCATGCAGTAAAATATCAGCACAAGCACCTGAATGGCCCTTTATCCTTCCTCGTGTAGCAGTGCATTCTTTCCTCACCAGCAGAAGAGGATGTATTTGTGGGTCCATATTTCCGCTCGTCCCTCTGCGAAGCATGCCTTGTGTTCAAATTGCAATAAGCTTTCATGAAAAAATGGTTCTGTGAGCCAAAGCCCCTTCTCCCACTCCTTTTTCAACCCAGCAGGTAGCCCTGACAGACTCTCAGATCCTGTAGGAAGAGATAAAAAGCTCAGGCCTGACAGTCTAAAAGGGGAGCACACCACAGGGCAACTAAGAGCTGTCTCTTTAAACAGCCGGCAAAGAGTGGGAGGCTTTGCCTGTCAGAACTGTCTGTCTGCCACCATGTCGGTCTGTGAGCAGCAGGTGAGAATGGAGCCACCCCCTTCTCTGTGGCAATGAACACCCTGGCCAGAGGAGATTTGCAAAGGCACAAATGGGAGTTCAAATTCAGTGGGATTTGGGCACCCAACTCCCTTTGAAAAGTCCCAGCTATAGTGGCAAAACGATCCTCACTATGAAACCTGCTGCTGGAGTGGAGGGAGCTGGTGATGATGGGATAAAGGTGGCAGTGAGCAGGGTCTTGTGGGCAGCATGGAAAGGAGGAGGATGGAGATCTCACAGGCAATGACCATAACAAGATAGTGAGAGGAGCACATGCTGCTAGGGCTCCTTCTCAACTCAAGTTAGCACACTCACTGGAATCTAAGAGCATATAAGCTTTACACATGCTTGCCACTCCTCCGCTCTTTCCTGGCCACCGTACACGTTTATTTTGCATTATGCTGCCTGGAGAGAACATTAGGGAGTGGCACAGAGGTGATGAAGAGGAGAAGGACTGGGGTAACTTTGATCAAGCTGGGGATGACTGGAGATACCAAGACCGTAGGTAAAGATGAAGCTGATGAGGTTTCTAGTGGGGATAATGGGATGGGGTGGAGGAGATGGTGTTTAAATGGAGGCCAATGAGATAATATTTTACATTTATATAGCATATTTCATCCCAAAGCACTTTACAAACCAGCCTATAGATGCATGTAATAATATTGAAATGCAGCTCCCTCTGGTGTGGTGACACGAGCCAGTAGCATGCTTGCTGCACAAGAGTGAGGGAACGTTTAGCTCAGATACGGGGGTAAATTCTTAGGCCCCGTCTACCCTATGGCCAAATTTTTCAAACCTGGAGGTATAAAATTAGGCTACTACATCCACATTTCGGCATCTAAATAAAAAATGGCCCCGATTTTCAGAAATGGAGAGCACCCACAAGTCTCATTGAAGTCTGTGGGTGCTAGAGTTGGTCTGCGCTTCTGCGCATATGGCCACGTTTACTTAAGTGCTTACATTGGGCACCAGGTTGGAAAATGCTTGCCGGTAACTTTTAACTGACCTTGTCTCCAGCTAGTGAGGTGGTTGTCTATAAGTAAGGATTGTGTCCACATGCCACATGGACAGCTGTGTTAGTCACGGTGGCAGCAGTCATGTGTCACCTTTGCCAGTGGCCTACGATGGCACACTGTGACCTTCCTGTGAACATACTTATGAGTTTATTTTGCTGTGTAGATGGCACACCCACAACTGTGCCTGCCTGTGTCACTGGGTTGACTGGTCCTCCTCCCTCCCATCTCTCTGTAGGGTTAGACACCCCAGATACCATTGCTCCATGCGTTGCTGGTGCTGCTTTGTGTACTTGTCCTCTGGGCACTGTGGCCATATGGGGCAGCTGCCCGGGATTTCCCAGAAGGCACTAATATCACAGTATGCACAAAAATGGTTGGCACATTACTCTATTGAGAAAAATGCTGGTATGGGGAACACAGCTCAACAGGATTGGATGAGCATGTTATGAGCTGGTTTCAAAAACATAGTTGTACTTACAGGGCCAGATCCTCCCCTGGTAAAAATCAGCAAATCTCCAGTGAGCTATGCCAATGTACACTGGCTGTGGATCTGACCCTTAGTATAGAAGTGCCACTAGATCTTTGCTGTCAATATAAAATCCTGTCTTTTTATGATCTCATCTGTAAGATCCCTATACAACAAACTGCAGAATGGGATTGATTTATCTGCCTCAGAAAGATGAAAGACTGAAGTTACATTGAATCTGTAGGCCCTGCATGTCTAGATATGACAAACTAGAGGTGTAGGCTACTGAGCCATCTCGTTCACCATTCTAGTGAAAAGAGCTAGAAGAGGGACTAAAGACTCAGTGAAGGGCAGTGACCTAGAAAGGATAAAAGAGTGTAGAAGGCAAAGATGGTGAAGCTGGGTTGGAAGTTGCCGTGACACATATGATTGTGAGGAAGAGGAATAGAGCATTGGTGGTGATGGTGACAGTGATGGAGAAGTTGAGGTGGGGAAGTTCTAATCTGAAAGCCTCCATCTTGGTCTCTTTGTACAATGGGCCAAACCAAAATGCTGGATCTGACCTCTCTGGAACTTTGGGTAAATCCAACTCTGGATCTGAACTTCATCTCTCAGGCAGGTTGCTGGTGACTGGGATACGTTTGTTGGGGAGATCACATTGCTGCTGCTGTTGAGGGTATTTGAGCTTCTTTCTCCTGAGGTTAACACAAAGGACAGTTCATCACTGGGGATTGCTGTCATAACTGCATGGACAGTGCTGCATTGACTACAGAGGATGAAATATGTGAGGCCAGAAACAAAGCCAATGTGTCTTACTATCTCTGAAACTTGAGGCGTTCTGTGAGGTAGGATCCTTCATTGCTTTCAGTGCTAACTTGCGGATGTTTTCTAAGAGGGATACCATAATCTCTGGGAGGCCATAGTCAATATCAAAGCTTAGCCCAACAGGCTGAAAAGGGTACAGTCCACAAGATTACTCCTACTGTGCTGTACCATCCACCTGGCAGTGACCAACTCCGCACAATTCAAGAGTCGTGCGAGTCTTTCTGGTTCAGTTTGTGGGTAAATGAAATTTGGGGGAACTCAGGTGTTCCTTCTCCACGCAGGCCCCGCTGCCTCCCAGCCCTGAACTCATCTTATCTTAACAGTGAAATTCTATCTTCTGCTTGATTGCATAGGCAGGCTTTTGTCAGCAAATTCGGCGATGTTCAAACCTGCCTTAGGGACAAGGAGCCAAGAGATCTGAGTCGAAGTGGCAGAAAGACTGCTTCTGAGAAGCCAAGTTTCCCTTTCCTGGGGCGCTGAGCGGGCAGTTACACTAATGCAGGCTGCCATCTGTTTTTCCCTCCTCTAAAAGGTCGTGTTTACCAAACATTGCAGAGGCAAGAGGGGTCTGGGGTTAAAGTAAAAGTAATTAAACCCTGAAGAGAATGAGACTCCCTCCTCCTCAGTGTCCACTTGGCGTTTTTCACACCTCATTGGTATGTGCAGGTGGCATGCGAGATGTAGCCACGCATAATCTACTCTTCAGTGACAAGCTGCAGGATCTCCTCCTGCGTCTAACCCACAAAGACAGGGCGGAAATGCAGAGACGGTGGCATCCAGGGCATAAACACAGTGGGCGGCTGAAAGAGAGGCTGCAGTTCCACAGGCTGAGCCCCATGTTCCAGAGGCTGGTGAAGTAGGAGTCACTGATGGAAGAAGGAAAGATGAGAGAAAAACTATCCAGCTGGGATCCAGAAATACCACTGAACAGACATAAGAACCGCAATGAAAATTCCTGAGTAACGACACATGTGACATATTGCCACCCACGTGTGACATATTCCCACATGCTAACATTCAGATACACATGTGACCTACTCCCACCATCCCTTTACTTACTAGGGGAGAGCCACCTCTCCGAGGCTGGTGGTTTTGCAAATCTTTTGAACTGTTCATTGGGTTTATAAATCTAGCCTCAGCTGTGAACTTTTTACATGTCATTTTTCGTGGGCAATTCAATTCTTTTTGAAAAAAGGAAAGCATGTGTCCTGTCTATGGGAGAGAAGAAATGCACAGAACTGAGGCTGGCACAGCGGACTGATACTGGACTAAATTTAGAGGCGAGTCTAAGGGAGTCTAGAAGGAGTATAAATCCTAGTCTGTACTGGGGTTTCAGTGCGAGATGTAGCAGCACTGGTACACAGCCTAGTGTAAACCTATTATGGTGATGGACAGTAGTATAAAACCCTAAGATAAACAGATAGGTGATTTACACTAGTGCAGTGTTATTTGCACTGGTGGTTTTACCCTAGTTTTTGTTATGTTCACAGCATACACAGAGAGAAGTTAGATAAAAATATAAATACCCTTGCTGGAAGGTTGCAATGTAACACTACTTTATTACTTAAAATTCAGAATGATAACACACAAGAACCCAAAAACAGAGAGAGAGAAAACAGGCTAGTCTCTAAAACAGAGAGACACAACTCACCCCACCTTGCTTGAAGCTGGCTCTTTCCAGATTGCCTGTCTGCTGACTGACTCAGATGACCCTGACCACGTGGCTTCCCTTAGAGCCCCATAGTCTGCAAGCAGGACCAGGAAATCCCTCACACCTGAAGTGATAGCTTGTCATTTTTAACTAGTTTCCAATACACCACAGTTTTAAGACAGGGTAAGTTGCACCAATGCAACAGTGGCTTTGCCTGACTATGCTAAGGGTTTGCATTGATTCAGCTACACAAATGGCTGAAATCCCATTGTAGACAAAGACTAAGTTGCTGTCACTTAAATTTACTTTCAGCCCCCTCCACCTATTCTCACATCAATTCCCTCTAAATGTAAAGCTGGCATGAGAAGTGCCAACTTCAGGGTGAGTGTAAGTAACATTTTGGTTAAGTGGCTGTGAGATCAGAATCAGAGAGTTCTGTTTCTCTGATTTAACCACTGGCTGCTGAATGATTTTAAAGAGAGGTGGACAAGACTCAGCAAAAAAAAACCCTGCCCAGTATTAGTGGAAACCCGAAGATGTGCAAAATAGATGGCTTACATGCCAAGAGGACAAAATGAGGTAGAGCAGAAAAAGCTGTTAACAGGAGAAAGTGGGTCTAAGAAACCACCACCTTAACTTACATCCCCATCCCCATTACTGCATCGTCTCCAACATCCTGGGATAAAATTCAGCCTTGGCATAAGCAAATGCAACTCCCATTGGACCAAATGCATGAGTGGGTGCAGCTCCCATTAACTTCAGCTCAAACTTGGTTCACACACCCATTGTGTGTGTGTGATGCAGGTTTCACCACTTTGCCACTTATACTCATTTTATGACCATCTTACACCCAACATATAACTTGCCTCACCATTTAAGTCTCCACTGAATTTGGCCCTATACTTGTTTCCACCAAGTGTGCCAAAGCCCATCCATCTGTCCCTCCTAACAGCAAGAGGTAGGCCCCAATCTGAATGGTCTAGAATATTATGGGTGGGAGTATTCAGAAGCTGTGCCTGGATCCAGGAACTGAATTTAAATTTTGGCAATAGGCTCTCTCCTTAGAACAGATCAAAGCCAAACCCTGGACACACTTCACACTTGGCTGTGCTTAGGGTGACTGTATTTCCCAAAGTAAAAGTTGGACACTGCGCTGAGCCACCTGGGTGTTGTCGCTCACCCGAGGCTGACCGCCCAACTCCCAGGTTGCCTGAGGCTGACAGTCCAAGCCCCGCCACCTGATGCGTTATGTCACCACTCGCACCCCCAAATATTCCTCTGTGCCCCCCTAGGCATAGGTACTGGAACCAGGGTGCTGCCACACCCCCTGGCTTGAACTGGTTTCCATCATATACAGGGTTTAGAGTTTGGTTCAATGACTCTCAGCACCCCCACTATACAAACTGCTCCAGCACCACTGCCCCTAGGGGGGGCACACCCCACTTTTTTGGCAAAACTGGGCATTTGTTGCATTTGCTCTTGCCAACTGATGATCAGTTGGCAAGAGCAAATGGGACAAATGCCCGGTTTTGCCAAAAAAGTTGGGACATCTGGAACAGGGTTTAAAAAGGGGTCTGTCTTGGCCAAAACGGGACATAGGGTCACCCTATGCTTGAAATCGGATCCATATACAAATGTTGTTGCTTGGAGGCCTGATTCTCCACTGCCTTTCATGTCATTTACACTAGTGAAAAATGGGTGCGAATCATTACCATTCTGACCAATGAGCATTTTACACCTACTTTGAAATGGTGCAAATCCCTGCACAAGGTGCAGGGCAATAGAGAATTAGGTCTGGAGCCTCTACTAAAAACTGCTGTCTAATGTTCCCAATGCAGAGTGGCAGTGGCTGTGTTCCACCTCACTGGTGGCTGTATTTTGGATTGACAAGTGATTCTGACATACTGTATGGAGATCCTGGTGTTAGCACTGAAGCATATAAGGAAGGGTATCTAATTTAGCATCTGGGTGCTCAGTCAGGCAATTAGCATAGGTTCACATTTGGAAGATTATCTTTGCAACCATAAGGACTAGAAACTTGCTTTAAAAAATAATAAAAGCTTAGATTCTGGAGCACCGTTCCATGGCAATGGGATGGATTATGCGACAGCTTCAGAGTCCCATAGTACATGGTGCCCTGTTTAAGACCAATTTCAATACAAAACTATGGAACCTGAGTGCCCTAACTTGGGCAAACAGGGATCCCATGGGATGAGAGGCACCACATAATGTTATGATATTCTCTAGCGGTATCACAAAGACCCCTTCTGATAATGTTTAAGTGATGCTGTCCCGTTCAATCTATTGGAAAGGATGTGAAATGTAATTAATTTCAAATATATTTGCTGTATTGTTAAATATATTTTACAGTTATGTGCTATAGATTTTTGTAAAACATATAAACAAATAAGGACAGGTTCTGATCTCAGTTACCTTACTGTAAACCAGGAGTGATACCGCTGGCGTAAAACTAGTGTGAGAAGAGAATCAGACTCCGTTGACTTGAAGAGGGTTATGTAGATGTAAATGAGATCAGAATTTGGCTTCTATTTTTGTCTCTGTTGGAGGATAATATCTAAGAAACCTAAAAATCTGTTGGCATGGGAAATAATACTAACCTGCCAAGAGGAGGAATCCTTGCCTAACTAGCTGGCGTTTTGTCCTACATCATTGTCAATATGCTCTGGGAGAAGTGTGCTGCAGTCACCCCCGAGCCCCAGCTTACAAACTCCTTAGCAGTAATTCTGCTGAGCTCAGACACCCAATACTCCATCTCAGCACATCAGGAGTCCCTGGACCCTGAAAAAAAATCTCATAATATGTCGCCAATCCTGCCTGAGCCATTTTTCACTGAGTTTTGATCAACACATTCACCATATGCCAGGGATGTCCTTAGGGAAGACTGAGATGGAAGAAACTGAAAAAGCATTTTGGACCATGCTCAACTCAGCAGTTGTTTTCAGGGAGGAAAGAGGAGGCAGGGAAAAGTGCTGACGTGTCTTGAGAGGGAAGATAGATTCTTGCAGACATAGGGTCCATGTTCCCTGCTCCTGGCTCTTGCTAGCAACATTTTTTTGAGTTCTGCATATGGCACTTTCTAAGGGTTTTGATTCTGTAGCCTTTGAAGGCTTTGAAATCTTACTCACACCTCAGACATAATAATACTGAATACTTACAAGTATTTCAAAGCTTTGTATAAACAGTAACTAATCGATCCTCATAACAGCTTTGTGAGATAGGTTCAAGGTGGAGCACGGTCACTCAAGCAGCCTTGTCATCTTGACTAGTCTTTGCCTGAGCACAGAGCATAAATCTAAGTTACTGAGCTTTAATACCTTGAGGGAAGGTTTGTGAGTCACACACCCAAAACAGCCATCCGGAGTCATTAGTAGGGTGACATGAAGCCACAAAAAGAAAAGAGTTCCAACTGTTTCTCTCCAGCACTCCATCCTCCCCACCCAACTATGTAGTGTGTATCCCTATCACTCTCTCTGGCCTTAGCCATTTGTTTGCTATAATTTATTGTAGGAAAGCTAAAGCAAAGAGATGGGTCTTGCACTTTGACCTGCAGTTAGTTATGTAGCCATAGGATGGTGGCTGAGGAAGCTTAGTTGCCAACTCTAACAAGCCTTACTCTTGTGGAGAGCTGCCTTGTTCCAGAGTTGGGTAGGTCTCATGGGAAAGTCCTGGCCCTGGAGCAGTGGTGGTCACCACATACCTCGTAATCAATTCTTTGAGCGCTTTGAAGATTAGCACCATTACCTTGAACAGGATCTGGTTTTCAACAAGGAGCCAGTGTAGTATCTGGAGTGCCCAGGTGATCTGCTCCCACTTACTGGTGTAGCTTATCTGCATTTGAATATATTTCAGGGTTTGCCTGTTCCTTCCCAAGTAATAGGGCATCACAGTGCTCATATCTGGTGGTCCTGAAAACATGGATCACCATGGCCAGGTCTATAGCTGTCAGTATTAGGCACAGTCTCATGCCTAGCTGCAAATGGAAGAAGATATTTCTATCAGCAATGGCTATTTGAGCCTCTAGTATCAGTGTGGAGTGCAAGAGGACCCCGGGGCAGCATGCCATTTTGACAATGCAAGAACTAAACAGAAATGGAGGTTGTTCCAGCACACAGACAACACAGTGCACTCCAGAACATTGGCATGGCAATTCCATACAAACCTGAAAGGCAAGAGCACCTGTGATGTGTCTGGTACTCATGTCCATTTCAGGGGTTTGGGAGTCACTAACCTGCATTTATCATTTCACAATTTGTAGACTGTTAGTAGCAAGAGAGAAAAGGAAGAATTAAAAAAATACCCGAGCAGTCCTCCTTTTCCTCTGTCACCTCCCTCCAGCCCTCCCTCTGATTTTCCCCTTCACAGAAATTCAGAAAATCTTCAAGGAAATGCCCAGAAAAGCACAGGTATTTCTCCATATACAGAAGCTAAAGTCTGGAGACCTCATTTGTTTTTGCAGCACACTGACAGGAAAGTTTATTAGTGCATCAAAGGGGTAGATCCAAATGAGGTTGTAGCACCATCCTCCTCTCTCCAAGCAGACACCCACATTCAATTCTAGAACACTGATATTCCTGCTTAGCAACATGCGTCATGCTAGACCAGCAATAGTATTTAATCTAAATGACCAGAGTCCTGTTTTCTATATCCATCAACTTCATCAGCAATCTTAATTTTAGAACAACTTTAGCAACTGATTTCTGTCTACAACGGTGGATACATGGTTAGCAGCATAATAGCAGGCAGGAACTACCTGAAACATTAAGCAGGTGTCTTCTCTACAACAACCAAATTCTATTAGTAGTAACCAACAGAGCTAGTGTTTTTAGATCATAAAACTCACATAAGAGCATCCAGAAAGAACGAAACAGCTGAATTGGTTGAGTCCGTTTTATACCTGGATGCAAGTGATCATGCATCTATCAAATGGATCCCAAAGCACTTTACAAAGTTTTCCTAGTTGATTGTACAAACCATATATAATCCCTCTGCCCATCATGCAAGAATAGCACGGAGTGAAATACAGATCTCATTAATAGTACATAACAATTTTACCCAGCACTTTAGAACAGCAAGTAAAGAATTCTGATTACAAGATGCAGAACGTAATTAACATAGTTGGAATTTGGCCAGGGCACTGGGGTTCGCACTTAGGCGCCACATGGAATTTTTTATGATTACAAGCAGTTAGAAAAATTGTATTTTTGTCTCATCCAAGAAGCAGCACATTCAAGAGCTCTGTACCCCTGTAGCACCACAGGCATTGGTTCCATACTGACTTTGGGAGCATCGCCACCAACTGAATCATCTAATAAGAAGACCACTTCCTGCAGCAGGTCTAGAGGTCTCCCATGTAGTACTGTCTGGCCCTAGCCCTGTTTAGCTTAGGAAGATAGAAGATCAAACCTTGAGATAGCATGCCTGTAGGTGAGACCACCCTAAAACTCTCTGGAAAGCACTCTTCTTTTTCACAGGCTTCAAACACTTTCTGGGTGAAACTCCAGTCTGTACCCAGCCAGATCTCCAGGATAGGGGCTAAGGATCAGGAACAACATAGAAGGCGTTAGTTTATTTTTGATTTCAATATCTGTTTGAATCGTAAGAAGTTAGGTTTGCCATATGGGGACTTAATCTGTTTCCACCGAGGAAGGACTGGGAATAGCCCCCCACCCTCCTGTAATTACTTTACAAGGGACTCTTACATTGGATCAAACTGAAAGAAAAGAACATTGTAGCAGGAGCAGCTGCGACTGAAATGCTGCAGGTGAGGTTGCATAACAAGCACCATTCCAGCCCCATTTTCTATTGCTCCTACCTCTCGGAAGCTGACACAATGAGCAGAAATTCCCCAGCCTTGGTCTCTTGCCTAAAGGTGGAGTATGTTTTTTGGTTTGTTTTTTACATCTGAGCAAAACCAGTTCAGCCTTTTCCCCATAAAAGGAACGTAGAAAAAGATACGACTCCTGCTGTAGAAGGAATGTTTGCAACCATTTTCTGAACAGCTCGACAGCCAGCACAGTAGGGGGTTGCAACGTTTATATTTAGCAAGGAAATAGCTCTCACTGAGAAATGCCTTTGAGTGCTCCATTGAAATTTGGTTTTGATTTGACCGAGTTACGACCCTTAGAAAATTTCATGCTGCACATGCACTTTACATCTTGTATGGGAGTTTTCACTGAGCTCAGAAAGTGTGCCACTAAAGGCAACATTGTATGGGCAGGTGTGGCTAGGTGAGGCCCTGATCCTGCAAAGACATAGCATGTGCTTAACTTTACACATAGTAAATACACCTCTACCTCGATATAACGCTGTCCTCGGGAGCCAAAAAATCTTACCACGTTATAGGTGAAACCGCGTTATATTGAACTTGCTTTGATCCACCGGAGTGCGCAGCCCCACCCCCCTGGAGCACTGCTTTACCACGTTATATCCGAATTCGTGTTATATCGGGTCGCGTTATATCGGGGTAGAGGTGTAGTACCCATTGAAATCAATGGTACTTCTCACATACGTCAAGTTAAGCATGTGCATGAGTTTTTGCAGGCGCAGGCTCTTAATTATGCAGTGAGAAGTGTACCGAAAGTATAATGATGTTAAAGAGGGCTGCTGAACACTTTGGGTCGGATCCAACACTCACTTGCTCAGTGGGAATCCTTCCATTGAGTTTGAGATCAGGTCCTTTGTAAGCTTGGCAAGTGGGAGCCTCAAACCTGATGCATTGTAGCCCTTGTGCAGCTCCAGGAGAGAACTCTCTCCTCTGGCCCTCCTATGGGGGAAGGACAGGGTGTTCTTCTGGTGTCTAGTCACTGTTGCCAATTAATAGCATGCCAGCAGAGCTGCAAAGGCCTGGAAAGTGATGCTCTCTCTGTTTCCCCCTCTTCATTGTCTTTTAACCAACCAACAAACAAAAAACACCTCTAGGAAATTCCATACAAATAAGTTACATTACCAGACCAACAATGTTCAAGTTGTTTGGGTAAGCACTCCAAGTCAGGTCAAGTCACACACACGGTCTTAACTCTGCCCATTTGTAACGTAGTTAATTTTTTAAATTTAGATTTATACAAACAAGCACCTCTCCATGACAATTTGGACTTAAAAAAATATTTATAATGTCCTACTCCCTCAACTACCTCCCTAACAAATAATAGCTCGGCCAAATGTGGCATCTTGGTAGCACTGTGCGTTGCTCTCTCACACAGATTCCAGACTCTGCCAGACAAACAGAGACCGTGAGAGCCATTCATTTGAAAAGTGCCCAGTAAACCAAATTTATGCAACATACTACAGATTAAGTATAACCCCATAAAGTAATGGGTCCTGATCCTGCAAACACTTACACACATGCTTAACTTTACTACCATGGATAGTCCTGTTGAAATCAGTGGGGCTGCTCATGGTAGTAAAGTGTAGCACATGCTTAATGTTTGCAGAATCAGGGCCATAATGAATATTTTCGGGCACCCAGAGGCCAGCTATGCTCTCCGGGAAGTCAGTGTTCTAGTCAACTGCCCAGGCTCTGAACTGCAGGAGAGGAAGTCTGAACCTCAGTGACCTTGATTCAGCAAAGCGCTTAGGTAAGTGCTTAAATGACCTGCTGAATCGGTGCCTAGTTGCACAGCTAAGTGACCTTTGTAGGACCCGGTCCTGCTCCCATTGAAGTAAATGGGAAATTAAACCGATGGTCACCTGGTCATCCCTAGAATTGTACTGTGAAAAAGGCTACACTGCTGGATCAAAAGAAAATGGATAGTGCATGGCTGCTGATAAAATTATTAAAATATACACCAGAAGGGAAGAGAAGTGACGATATAACAAGTCTGACATTAAAGATACCCTGGACCTATATGAGGATTCAAATACCAGAGGTACTCAAGGATCAAGTCAAATAATAGAATATACTACATAGGCATATCTCTGAGAGTTGAGAAAATGGCATTCCAGGACCAGATTCTGATCTCAATTAAATCAGAATAATTCCATTGCAGTCAATGGAGTTACAACATATTTACAGCAGTGCAACAGAGATCAGAATGTGATCCGGTTGGTCTGTAAATTCATGTAAATTATGAGTAACTCCATTGTGGTCAGTGGAATGACACTGGTGTAGTAATGAAGAGGAGAATCAGATTCAGTCATTCAGAAAGTTCCCCTGAGGATGAAAGTCTCTGTTTGATTTCAGAAAACACTTAGCAAGCGAGGTTAGCAACTGAACATCTCCAGAGGACCAGACACACACAGACCCCATACTGTCCAACAGCACCTTTCAGCTGCCTTAGAATGCATTGTTAATGGGCACCAGTTTTATACCATTATCCATTTGCCCAGAAGATGTAGCTGTAAGGGAAGAAGGGTGTGATCCTCTCGCCATTGGGAACTGTCAGTGCAGGATTCTGCTCTGAGGGCCAGGATGGGATGGTTTCCTTTTTGGAAGCCCTGGAGGTCACTTGCTAATGTTTTGTTCTATAGGTTTATTTTAGTGTTTCTGGATCCCAGGGCTGCCAGAGTGCCTTACTGCCTCCTTATGGTCTATGGCTCTGGCTGTGAAGCCAATGGCTGCTCCATGAGATTCAGCCACCCGTGTTTCATTTCCTTGTGCCCTTAAAAACTCCAGGGGGAAGTTAAAGCAAGTTCCTTGAATCCTTGGGATCCAGTCTCCATAATCAAATGGGACCCCAAACGTAGCAGTCAGTCAGTTAGTAAGCAGTAGGCACATAAGTGATGTCTGTTGGCTAACCACCTGTAGCTAGGACAAGATCCAGGAAAGAGGTGATGCATCCTTCTCCCAGGACGATCTCCTCAGTCCCTGAGGTTATATCCCAGCATGATCTGGGGAGGCAGACAAGCTGCAGCTGGGAGTCACATGACTCTGGCTTGGCTGGGGTGTGTGTCGCACCCTACTGGCTCTCTGGGTGGGAGGGGCCAGTGTTTTTACTGGGTCAAAGTACGGTCTTGATCCACTCCCTGCTCCCATCCTGCAGCCCAGGCTCCCTGGACATTTGACATGAAGATCAGTTAATGAGGGTAGAGAATCCAAAAACCAAATAAAAAAAGCGAAACGTTGCGTTTTGTTCACAGTGACGATTCCTGTGGTTCCACCAGCAAGAAACCCGGGTGTGAAACGGAGGATCCGAAGGAGGCCGGCAGACACAGTGGCCAGGAAGGCAGGTCCGACACCCTGACGCTAAAAGCCCAGCATGCAGAGCGGCAGGAGGAGCAGGCAGCGGGGTGCTCCCCTCTGGTGCAGAAGCCCAGCCTCCACCACACGGGTTCCCCAGTGAGAGTGCAGCGCAGCAAAGGGACGGCCACGTGTTCCCATGCAGCTGCCTCCGATTATGAGCTCTCTCTTGACTTAAAGAATAAACAGGTACAGCGGCTTCCTCCTCAGGCTACGGGAGAGGGGGATGGGGCGGGCGGGGCCACATTCACACCACGGGGGGCCATTTCTCTGTGAACGTGCTAGCCTAGTTTCCGTAACCATACTGTGCCCTCCCCACAGAGCACGCCTGGCCCCTACATTGTGCAGGGACTATAGAGGAAGGAACATGTGAGGGCCTCATCTAGCTTCCTCTAGCCTGGCCAGGACATCACCTCACCTAAACTCCTTGGGCTCTGCTACACCCCTCCCCCCTCCCCAATTCAGAATGGACCCAGCTACTCAAACCTGACGTTAGCTTTAGAGAGGGCTTGCAGGCAGTGGAGGGCTGCAGAGCCCCCCAGGAAATGCTGTGAGCACATGCTGCTATAGGCATCCCAGAAGAGCAGGGTCTCTCATTGTTCAGGGGGAGAAGCTGGCCCTGGGGAGTTCTGAGAGCAGGGGGGTACCTTTTATCCAGAGGAGCTTCCACAACTCTGTTCCACCTTCACATAGAGCCTTTAGACTGTCAGTTCTTTGGGGCAGGGACTGTCTTTATTTGTTCCAGTACAGCGCCAAGCACATTGTCAGTGTATCTCTAATAGCAGCAGCAATATGGTGATGAATGCTCTCGAGATAGGCAGACTTACCAGACTGAGAGAAGACGACTCACAAATCAGCAGCCTTTTTGTCTACACTCATGTCTCTAGCCTAGCTCCAGAGTTCAGCCCAGTCACATCTAGCTGCATCTCCACATCTTCCTCTCAGCAGGGGATTCTGGGGTCCCACCTCATAGCCGGTGAGAAGAAATGTCGCCCTTCACATGCACTGTATCACTACTGATTAAAACACAGCAGATTTGCTATTAAAAAAGCCCCACTCTAAGAGGAACGTTTCTGTCCTTTTTGTGGGATGCAGCTCTACTGGAGGCTGCTTCGTGCACAGGGCCTGCAGACCAGGAGACTGAACAAGCGTCAGTGACACAATCTGCCTGGATTATGCTCAGTGGTAGAAGGATGATTTTTAAGCAGTGATGGGCGCATTATTTCGGCTTCAGAAGCTGTTGCAGAGGGACCTTTCTCCCTCTTCTCCCAGGAGCCGTTTAGAAAATGAAAGTTGAATCTGACCAGGTTCACACCCAAGGAGCTGCTGCAGGGAATTCTTCCTTCCAATTCACACAAGATGCTTCTGGCACCCCCAAGCAGAAAGTTCCAATTAATGACCCACCCAAATACTGAGCAGCAAGAAGTACTTGGGTCTCTGGGTCTTTATGGAGAGCTGTATTACAACTCTAGCTGTCAGATATCTTGTTTCACAGCAGGCAAGGGAAAGAGAGATGATAACTAACAAGCTTCACCAACAAACATGGCATATACTTATGGTGGTCCTCCGCTTGTAGATTGGCATATCCCTGTTCAAGTCATGAAACTTCATTGATTTATACCAGTTGAGGATCTGGCTCATGAGCTCTTAATTCTAAATCCATTTAACCATGGGCTCCCAAACACTGCTTTTCGAGCGTAGCCCAAACCAGCCCTGGAGGGATCTGAGACAGAGGGAGAGTCTATCCCCATGTTCATTCAATTCTGGTTCCTCTCAGCACTGACCTTCCAAGGACCTTGAGCCTGCCATAGGCAGAGCCACCTTTCCCACGGTGAGGGAGATTGCAGTATCCATGTTCATTCTCTTCTTGGCTTTCCTTAATGGACCCTAGACCTGCCCAGGAGGAGGCGCCTTTCCTGGAATAAGGAAGATATGAATTCAGGCTGGATTTGGCCACTCTCACTCACCCTGAGTAGTGCCTTACTCCATGAGTCATCCCACTGATTTAAATTAGACTTCCTGTCCGGTAAGGTATTACTCAGTGCAAGTACAGGTGGCAGAACTGGGCCCTCAGAGTTTGATTTTCTCTCACTGCCACAACAATCCACCTAATCATAGCACCTTCAAGCTCTACTTTAGTTTTGTTAAAAATATTTATTTCAAAATCATGGAGGAGGGCACCTCACAGTGCCTCAAGCCCTATTTAGCTTTCTGGAGATGAGTGCGTATACGTTACAAAGGAAAACACCCCATGTTGGAGAAGTAGGAGGTGGTGCATGTCCAGGATATAAAGGAGAGCACCTGCAGCAGCACCGTGCCTCCTAACACCATGCTGGCGTGTTGATGGATGGATCGTGACCAGAGATGAAGGCTGGTTGCCTGCCTCCGAGGGCACAGCTCTCTATACCACGAGATGGAGCATGTTGGATTATTTGGGGCAGCAGCAAGCCCCTTAAGACCACAATGTGACATTCAATGATGTAGTTAGCTCAGGTGCTGAAGCACGGTATGTCATCAGCTGACTTTGCACTGTGCTGGGAAATGAAGCATGTCCAAAGTATGAAGGGCAGCATCTCCACTAGCACATCACCCCCTCTAATGCCACACTGGGTGATGGGAGACGGAGCATGCCCTGTGGCATCACCACAGGGCCCCTTAATTCAATAAGCAACAGAGATAAACCTTAATTCAATGTTGCTCCATTCATTGTGAGGGGCTGCGGGTGCTTAGTAGAAAAGGGTCTGGGAGTGGGGGATGCAGGCAGAACATTAGTAAGAAAGGCACTTTAGACGTTCTCAGCTTTCTTTTCTTTTTTTTTACATCAGACATATTAGCCTGCCCTGGGCAGCTCAGATGCAATCACTGGGCCTGATTCTCCTTTCACTACCACTGTTGTAAATAGGGAGTAACTCCTTGGACACCAGTGGGGAAAACTGATATAAGTGATATCAGCATCAGGCCCATTGCTTCTGGAGAAGTGGTGTATTTGTGTTTGCCTGAACATGCTGCAGGCAATGTTGCCGCAGGGATTGTATCTCAAATACATTGTCATCCAGGCCGGGCACTGGGGTTTGCCTGGGGCTGGGCTTGTAAAAACTCCCATCTCAGCACAATCCCTCCTAGTTAGAGAGATTTCCCAGTTGTTTCTGATTTAGCCACAGGGCCTGAATCGACAGGACTGGGTGCTTGCCTTGAGGGCCAAAAATGTATTAAGCTAATTATTCTTTTAATTCCTCCCTCCTGCTTTTCAATTCCTTTGGCACTGGCTGCAGGATCACTCCCCAGAGAAGAATAGTTCTAAGTAGGCAATTACTTGCGATTCACGGGGCTTACAAGAAGTGAGAGAAGGCCAATCATGTCTGCCCTTTCTCACCTCCCAAGTGGAAAGAGAAGGTTCCTGCAACAAGCCAGACATACATCTCCATAAGCTCCTGCTGCCATGGAGTGCTAATGGATGCCCTTTCCCTCTTGCTAGAGGAGGGGAATGGGATGGGCCCGTGGCTGTGTCAAATCCTTAAATCGGTCCAGTGGCAAATGTGAATGTCGCAGACTTCAGGAAATCACTGAGCTGCATGCTCCTGAAAGGGAGAGAGCGAGAAAGAGATTTAGTCCAATTGAAGTGGAGTGGCAGCATGGCCCAGTGGGCAAGGTGCAGAACTGGGAGTCAGGAGACCTGGGGTATATTCTCGGCTTTGCTACGCAACTCATATGCCCGTGTGCAAGTCTCCATGTCTCAATTTCCCCATCTGCAAACTGGGGCTCATGATACTGATCCTCCTTTATAAAGCTCTTTGGGCTCCTTGGGTAGAAAGTTCTGTCAAAGTGCTCAGTATTCGGACAGCTTGGCCTGTGTTTGAGAGCTCTTAGCAGGGCCTTTAGGAAGCAGCGTAGATTGGGAATACCCTTTGGTGTTAATTTCCCTAATAGCTTGTAGGGGTTTATAGAGTGTCAGGCATTGCAGTAACAGGGGTGCCAATGGCTTTGGCCCATTCTTTTGAACTCTTAGATGGTTCCCACCTCTCCCACTGAGAACCAATGCCATCAAACTCTGCTGTTCAGAAACTGGCCTCTGCTTTGGAGGAATCTGCCTTTTATTTCAGATCAGCAATTACATCTCATCCTGGCCTCTAATAAGAATGGAGCATATGAGATTTACACTTCCTGAATGGCTGTCACTTGGAAAACTACCAGGCTGCTGCTTCCCCTGGTTCTGCTGGGTTTTGTACCTTATTATTATCCCTTCTCTCAAATGGCTGCTTCCCCCACACCCTCCCCCCCAACAGGACTAGCCTCCTTGTTGCTATGCCAGGCTGGGGTACCCAGGACTCTGTCAGTTCCCAGTCACAGCTGGTTGGGTTGTGCCTGCACAAGTTAGGGTTTAATGGGTATATATTTAAATGAGCCTTGCGTACAGAGGAAGGTGGGGAAGGGATAGGTCCTAATTTCTCACAGAGGTGGGGGGACTGTACGAGGAGACTTTCCCGCACCCCTTCCCGTGCTTTGAAGATGTGGAAAGGGAAAGCCCCGATTGTATGTTGAAATTTAAGTTTGGTGGGGGCCGGGGGGCGAGCTCAGGGTGTGATAAGTCTTGGAGAGCATCTCCTCCTTGCCCCCAACCCTCTGCTTTCCCCTGCACCCCGGGGCCAGCCCAAAATACCCAGGGGCAAACAGAGGCCTAGTTCATCTGCTAAGACTATTGACAAGACCTATTGTCATTACAGCTGGCTCCACGATCTGTTTATGGGGATAAATGGTCTGAAGGTACTTTGACTTTGATTCGGCAGGTACTTACTTACATGGCGAGCAGAAGGATGGGCAAAGCTGGTGTGTTCCGGGATAAGTCTGAGCAAGGGCTCAGGGCTAGATCTGCCACTGCACTTTAGCTGGGGCCGTTATTTACACCTGTGCTAAGCATGTGCAAATGGTTCCCATTCTGATCTGGCAGGATTTGGCACCCACATTACACTGGTATAAATGACTGTCCAAGGCAATGGAGAATCTGGCCCTATGGGTGGGCACTAGGCGTCGTTCTCTGCATTAAGGGCTGCGTAAGACAGTCCAGGGCCCCAGGCACACTACAATACAGGCTCTGCCCCTACACTGTAGCCCCCACCTCCCATTTGGAGTGGCATGGGCTCCCTTCTCCTCTCCAGGAGCAGCAACAGGGCCCTCCCCTGGAGTCCAGTAGGGACCACATGCTTTCTCCCCCCTAGAGAGGTGAGGGTGGCAGTAATCAGTACCTTAGTACTTAACCCAGCAGCTGGGGTGTATCTATAGGGGTGGAGGACTGGGCCCATAGCATTCTTCACCTACCACGCACAGTCGTCTCCTGAGGTGTTGTCACGGAGTATGGGGGGACTCAGGGCCCTGCACCCCCGGCGTCCTGCGATTCACCATGACTCTCAGCCAGCCAGTAAAGCAGAAGGTTTATTTAGATGACAGGAATACAGTCCAAGACAGGCCTTGCAGGCAAAGACAACAAGGTACCCCACAGTTAGGTCCATCTTGGGGTCCTTGGGCACCCCAGCCCACCTCCTGGGGTCAGAGCCCTCCCTGCATTCCAGCCACCTCACCAGCCAGCTTCCCACACTCTACCTTCAGCGACCCCACCCACAGCCTTTGTTCAGTCTCCCGGGCAAAGGTGTCACCTGGTCCCAGCCCCTCCTGGGTTCTCATGTTACAGGCTCAGGTATTTTCAGTCAGTCTCCCATCCCCCAAGGCCGACCATCCCAGCCACACTCCCCTGTCAGCATTCACAGACCACAGTAAGAACAGACCCAGTTCGTCACA
>NW_020664598.1:18265972-18311215 GCF_002925995.2 Terrapene triunguis
CTGTCAGCATTCACAGACCACAGTAAGAACAGACCCAGTTCGTCACAGGTGTCATCTGCAAAAGCCCCTCTCACTCCCACAGCAGCAGATCTTGTAGTTAATAGCTTACTGAGACACATGGGGCAATTCTTAAAGCTATTGTTCCAGGCTCTCTGCAGACGCAGGCAGGCACTCGGTTCACTTTCTGAAGGTTAGATTTGCAGCTGTGAGGTCCAGAAACCTACTGAAAAGACAAGAAAGCTGAGATTCTGATGCAATCACATGACTCCAGGAGCTGGGACCCTAGATACAGCCGTAGTCTGGCTATGCTTGAATCTGGTCCTGTCCACAGTGAGCATGTAATAAACCTCAAGGTCTTTGCACACCCACTCTTGAAACCATGGGACCAAAAAGGCGTGCAGTGCAGGCGGACACGGTCTGTCTGAGAATGGGCCTGTCCTCTGTATATAAGGCAATTAACCATGTGCTCCCCTCTTTGCCCTTGATCCTGTTAATAAGCAGAAATAACTTGGTCATGCAACAGCTCACTTGTTAATGCAGGATTGAGCCTGCTTGTGCTCTCTGTCCTGCGCCTCATTTCTACCTGGCATTCTCATTCTCTCTCACCCCCCCACTCTGTACATGCGCTGTGGAGAATAAAGTCCTTTATCAGACACAGGAGGGGCCTGCCAGGCTCAGCAGTTTAGCCACATCTCAATGGGGATAATGAGGGTTTGTCCTTTCTGCTTCCCTCAGCATCATCATCCCTCATCTTCATCCCTCCCACATTGTTCTCTATTGATCACTCATCGGGACTGAAGCTGGTGTGATGTATGAAGCAGACAGACAGCATCCTCCTCTGGCACATGTCATGGACTTCACTTGCAGAGCAAAAATGAAGGACTGGGAAAAGGAAACAGCATTTGGGTTCATGTGGGAAACTGTCCAGACTGTGGCACAGAAACAACTATAATGAAGTGGCCAGGGTAGGCCTTGTGGCTGGTTTGCTCTGACTAAAGTTGTTATGTCTCCTAGCTCTGTGTGTGTGTGTGTGTGAGAGAGATTAGCAGCTCAGGAGATATTGCATAGTCTAGAAGTGCACCGGGCTAAAGAGTGGAGCTTAGATAGGGGTGTGACCCAGAGAGATGCGGAGCACTTCTTGTCACATGCTGAGCAACCTCAATGCCCACTGACTTCCGTGGAAGTTGAGGACACTCGTTCACAGGATTGGGTCCATAGTTTTTAATCTGAGCCCTTGTTTGACAGTTAAAATTCCTTAGTTTTTTTCTTCTTCTCAGTGATTTCCCCTTTCTCTAGAGGCACTTTGCTGAGGTAGCTGAGGGATGTAGAAGTGTTAATGGAGCTTTGGGAGGGTCACACTGCGGGAGTGCTGTACTTGCATTGACAAGACTCTACTCCAAAGAATTTCACAGGCTGGTGTCCTGTTGTACACATTTCACAGTGCCAGTGTCTCAGCTGGCTTTGCCAGGCCCCGGCCACGAGGAAGCTCACACTGCTGGTGTTTTGCCAGGGCACAGCGGTGAGGAAGCTCACACTGCGGATACCCCAGCTGGCATTCCCAAGGCACAGCTTTGAGGAAGCCCACACTGTCAGCAGGCATGGCCAGGGCACTGCTGTGAGGGACCCCCTTCTGTTGCAATCCCAGCAGACATCCCCAGGGCACCGCAGTGTGGAAAAAGGCTAATGGAGTATTGGAGGTCCCACTGAGTGTCATTGCTAACTAATCAGTGTATAAATTGGGGTCATGGACAGCCTTCAAAAGTCAATTAAAAATCTTGTTTGTGTGTGTGTTTCAGATCGAAATGCTAGAGCACAAATACGGAGGGCACCTGGTCTCTCGCAGGGCAGCCTGCACCATCCAGACTGCCTTCCGCCAGTACCAACTCAGCAAAAACTTTGAGAAGATCCGGAACTCCCTGCTGGAGAGCCGCATGCCCCGCCGAATCTCATTAAGAAAAGTCCGGGTCCAGAACTCTGAAAGCTTCTCTGCTGATAAAGCCCTGATGGAAGGGTACAACTTTGTGGGCATCCCCTTGGTGAGGTCCCCATCTTTGCCAGTCACCATCAGCGGGGCCCTGACTGAATTGGAGGACTCTTTCACGGAACAGGTTCAGTCCCTGGCCAAGTCTATTGATGATGCCCTCAGTACATGGAGCCTGAAGACCATGTGTTCCCTTCAAGATGGCAGCTCATACCAGATCAGAGAAACCTTCAGTGCCAGCTCAATGCAGCCGAACCAGGACTTGGAAGCTGAACTGAGGGAGCAAGAGAAGGAGGAGGGACTGCTGCCAGATACTTTGCCCAAGAGCAGCAGCACCCTCATGATGGCCTTCCGGGATGTCACGGTCCAGATTGACAACAAGAATATCTCAGTCTCATCTTCTACCTCGGTGTCCATGGCGAACTGTCTTGGCAGCAGTGCCCAGGCTGGGCTCTCTCAAGCTGCCAGAATTGAAGAAAGCCCAGGGGATGGGGAAAAGGAAGACAAAAAGGCCCAGGCTGCCCTGGAAGGGCTGCCGGACTCCAGGGTCCTCCAGAACAGTCACACCTTCACCGAGGTGAACGTTAACACCAACGGTTTGGGGGGAGGGGTGATGGAGCAAGGACAAATGGTGGTGCAGAAACTCCAGTTTGACTCAAACAATGAGACTGGGCAGGGCAAGGGCTCCGAGTCTGAAAATGCAGACAACTCAGAGCAGCTGAGCAGCAGCAGCACCTCCACGTCAGCCAAGTCGGCCTCTGAGGTATCTTCTAAGGAAGCGCTGCAGGCCATGATTCTGAGCCTCCCACGGTACCACTGTGAGAATCCAGCCAGCTGCAAATCTCCCACGCTTTCCACAGACACCATGAGGAAGCGGCTCTACCGCATTGGGCTGAACCTCTTTAACATGTAAGTGGCTAATGGGACTAAATCCTTTAATCTCACACGGCTTTCTCCATTGATGACAATAAGAAGCTATAAAAGGTATTGGGCTAGATTCATCCCTAGTTGTAACTCATTTATGTTCCAGGGTGAAACCTCCTGGGGACTGAACTCAGGTCCCCAGTCTACAGTGCAGGGGCTTTGCCCTGTGAGTAGTGAACTTAGGTTCTCTGGTTGCTGTCCTGATACTCCACCATAGCTGGGGAGTGAACCTAAAACCCCATGGTTACTGTCCAGAGTGCTGAAGATTGCACCCCGACCATTGTCCAGATGAGGGGATTGTCCAGCTGGGGATGGGACACAGGCCCCCTCTCATTAGTGACAACAGGGCACTCTTGGGTTGGGGTTGTCCCCAAGCCCTGGTTACTCACTGTGGGGCTTTTCTGAATGAGAACTGAGCCCAGGCCTTGTGTTTAGAGTGCCGAGAGCTTAACTAGCTCAGGGGGGTGCTCCAGCTGCAGTTTTCCTTCAGTATTTTGGGGAGAATTTTTCACCTGACAGATCCAATTTAGCCATCACAATCTATCGCACAGCTCAGAACGATGCCCTGTGAAAAAAGCTGTCGGTGTGAAAGCAAAGGCAGAGCAGCCTAGAGATTTGAGTCAGAAGAGGTAATGTGGAAGGTCACGTACCTTGGATTTGCGGAAGGCAACTGAGGCTCTATAAGGAACTTTGGGTTTGCTCATTGCCTGTAGGTGAGACTCTCTTGACTGCAATGAACCCTGGGAAATATAGTTCTTTGCCCTTTCACAATCTGATCATATCACTCTTCACTTTGGTATTCATTCCAGTCCCTGGATGGTGACGTTAGCAGAATGATTTCTGAGGAGAGCCTAGGCTGCATACTAGGGGGAAATTTTGCACACCCACATCTTTTGGGTGTTTACCAGATAGGTTTGGGCCTGGCTCTGGATGGACGTTTTACCCTGAGACAGATTTAGGGGCACACAGAGATGTGGGTGGACATTTTACCTGAGACGGGAATGGAACATGAACACGTCTGAACATGTTCTATCAGAAAGAGGCTTGGGGTGTCCTCAGGTCTGGCTGGCAGTCGTGTGGAGACTGGAGCACAGAGAGGACGGACACCGGAGGTGGGTTTGTGGCACACAGGTCTGGTTACGTAGGAGACAGGCTCAGGTCTGCCCAGTTGTTTTACAGAGACAGGCCTCAGGCTTGTTTGGGTCTGAATGGGTGTTTTATTGAAGATGGACTCAGTGCTCAGCTTTTTGCGAGTTAAAATGTTTATATATTCACAGACATGCCTGGCAACTGTGCCTGCACCAATCTGTCTTCGTCTGGCTTGAATTGTGTATGTAGCTGACATGAGCACTGAGCTGATGGTAAAGCAGGGGTGTGAATGTTTTTTCCCTGCGACTCCTGCAGTCACTTTGGCAGATACACACATGATGAATCAGCAGCTTGTTGACTGCTTTGGTCTTCTTCCACTCGCTGACCCAGGCTCACCATATCTCTTAGGTCTCTGTGTGACTGGAGTCATGTCAAATACGCACTGCTCAGAACCACATTCTCCTGGCCATGTCTTCCACCCGGTTGTGACCAGTCTCGTGCCTGTCACCTGTCAGAGTCAGTTTTTTCAGAAAGACATTTAGTTGGGAAGAGGGAAGGTGCCAGCTTGTCAGTCCGGGAGAGTGAAGTCTTCTGTTTATGCACTTGTGCAGAAAGGGCAGCAGTAGGGCAAGCTTCTTCTGCAGAGACACACCAGTGAGCCCCAAAGGGGACTGTCTCTGGGGCTGAGAAGGCAGTTCAGTCCATATAGCCCATGCAGTCCTTAGCCTCCCTACTGAGACTTCCAGCAAAGAGGCTACTTGATTGGTACTTATAGTGATGTGAATACTGCCCACTAGAAACTAGACTGAACCCAGAAAACCCATTTCATATAGGGCCATCAAACAGTCACCACTGGCCTGACTGAAAAGTGAAAGGCTCCACTGTCTATTAGCAATCTCACTGTGCTATTTAGTCCCCATCTGAGTTTTCAGCAAGTGATACTCTGGATTGGACCTGGCTCCTGGGAACATAGTGATTGCATTTATGCTGTGGCACTTTACCCAGTCCACACTCCACAGCGAGGGGGTGGAATTCCTGGACTGGAGAGTTCCTTATGATGCAGTGTTGCTCTAATAACTGTGTTTGTGCGTGGGCTGCTAGCTGTGTAGGTGGAGGGAAAGCCAGCAGGACTGTAAGAATCCCGCAGCACATACTGGCCAGGCTTAGCGTCTCAGGGACAGAGGAGAACGCCAGGGGCCAAATTCAGAAGTGATGTAAGTGGAGATGTAAGATACATAACGTGGATAAAATAAATGAAGGTAACTGGCACAGAGCACAGTATTCAGTTGTGTGGCATTCAGTCACTCTGCTACTTGAGAGTGCATCACACCTATTGGTATTTTATGGAGAACAAATTCTGCCCCTGGCAAAAGCAGAGGGAAAGCTCCTTTTTAGTCAATGGGAGTTTCGAGTGTGTACATCACGTTATCTTCTAGTTGCAGCCAAGGGAGTGTGGGAATGGTGAAATGTAAATTAAAGGGAGATGGGGGGTGGGGGCTGCTTTATTTTACATCTTCCAGTTTGTTACTTTTCCTGCACCATCCTTCCCCCCGCTTCCCCAACCTATACATCCATGCCCATGGTAGGGCAGTTCCATTCGCAGGCAACATTCAGCTCTTAGGTACACTGGGGTAAATCCAGAGTAAACCCACTGGCTTCAGTGGAATTACTCTGGATTTGCACCTGTAGCTGAGATCAGCCCCTGACATTTGGGCATCTGCTGAGATGCCCCAGAGGTGCATTTGCAGGTGCACTTTCCAAACCCTTTCACTGCTGAATGTGAATTCAACACACACACAACCCCTTGTGATGCTTGTGTTTGGTAGTGTTCTTTACACTGACTCTTCAGAGGTGACACACGAGCCTCGTGGGGTAGCACGGCAAGTGCATTTTGCCCGATGTACATGATGTGTTAAGTAGCGCTTAATGGGCTACGTGAGCCTGAGTTTTTCACTGGGGTATTTGACCGAACTCCCATGTGCATACTGAATGGGCTGAGTTCACTTTTTCCACTAGGATTATCACTTCATCAATTTTCAGTTCATTCTGTTCATGTAATTCCATGGTATTGGGTATATTTCTGGTACATGCACTCTTGTCTGCCCTATGGGGCTCTCCTACAGGGGATGATGCACTTTCTGGCATGCTGTTCCATCCTGGGTACGGATGAGTTGTTTGCATAGTCCCTAATCACCCAGTAGATCTGAGCAGTGGAAGTCACGGAGGAATCAAGCACTCATGTGCTACTGTGTACTGTGCTGTTTCCCCCAAGAAGCTGCTTGTGCAAATTCATTCATTAAGCCTTTGCAAAATTCCCCAGCGCCAGGGCTAACGACAGAAATGGGACATTCCTGCCTCCCTCACGAGGAAGCACCAACCACCCTGGATTGGAGAACCATGAGGAATTTGGAAATCATCTCAGCGTTCGCCGATTCCCCTGTGCATCTGACTGACAGCCAGAGTGCTGTCTGCTAGAGCGCATCACAAGTGACAGCCTGCCGGAGGGGCAGGGGAATAGGGACAAAAGAGATTCATGCAAACCTTCAGTACGCCCCTGAGTGCCATACACAGACACGCACACTCACACATACATGCTCACACACACACACACAGGGCCACATAGAAATACCTATGCCCAGAGGCACACACATAAACACACATGGGTGACACACGCATCGTGTGTATTTGTGCACAGAAACACACATGATCTCAGAGATGCTCATGCACACGAAGACACATGCAGAGGTGCACACAAACAACACACACTCAGGCGCAGACACTTGCAGAACCACACGCACTTGCAGAGTCACACACATGCAACTCTCAGAGAGCTCCATAAGCAGACAGAGAGGGACAAACATACTGACACAACACAGAGCTGCTCCGGGGTGGGGGCTGCGGGGAAGGTTATGGCCTGTTTAGGCTGTGTCCTCATCACTAGGTTCTCAGTGCACTCGCAGTCCCTGTAGAGGCCCCAGTCTGAGTGGCCAAGGCTGCCCCACGGAATGACACACCAGCTGGACAGGGACCATGGATGCTTCTGTCCTTGTAATCAGAACCATTTTTACCCCCTTAACCTGTGACATGGCAGGGGCCAGGCGAGGCTTCCCCCCTACAGGCTGGATGGATCCCCTAGGCCAGTCACTAGCATGCACATTAATGGGAGGAATGTGGGAGAGGGCTCCCCAAGGGGACTCCTTTCAGAGGCAATGGTGCCCCAAAGGGAGTGTCCAGCTCACCGTCCCTGTCCTTCTCTTCCAGAAATCCAGACAAAGGGATCCAGTTCCTGATCTCTCGGGGCTTTATCCCGGACACGCCCATTGGGGTGGCACATTTCCTGCTCCAGCGCAAGGGCCTCAGCCGCCAGATGATCGGGGAGTTCCTGGGCAACAGCAAGAAACAGTTCAACAGGGACGTCCTGGAGTAAGTGCGGAGACCCCTCCCCTCTCCCCCAAACTGCCCTCCCCTTCTGAGTGAGTGTGCCCTGCCCCCTTCCTAACTCCCTTTGCAAGTGCGTGTGCTCCCCACTCCGTCTCCCCTGCCCCTTCTGAGACTGCCCCTGCCCGCCCACTCTGAGGGAATGTGCCCCCTGCACTGCCCCCCTCACTCTGAGTGAGCATGCCTGCCCCTCCCCTTCCCCACATCCC
Source organism: Terrapene triunguis (assembly GCF_002925995.2). NCBI lineage: Eukaryota > Metazoa > Chordata > Testudines > Emydidae > Terrapene > Terrapene triunguis. The sequence continues at coordinate 18,273,614 of NW_020664598.1, forward strand.
CCCCCAGCTGCACCCCTCCCGCTGAGCGTGCTCCACCTTCTCCTTGTCCTGTCCCCCTACACACACTTTTCTGCATCGTGAGGGGCTGCTGCAGCTCTGCTTTCTTTGGTGCTGCTGCAGCCGCTGTTCTGGCCTTTTAGCATCTCTTTCCCCAGAGCTCCTTCAGCCAGCTAGGATTAACGTAACAGCCCCCGGCCTGACTGAGAGATCACACTGGTGTGAATCAGCAGCCAGAGCCACCAGAGTCACTGGATTTATAGGCGTGTAAAACTGGGGTGAGCAAGAGGGAGACCAGGTCCCACAGCTTCCTCAGGTGTTAAAGATCCCGTGGCACACTGTGGAAGGTGATCGGGGTAACAAGGGGAGGAGAGGCACTGCCTTGTGGCTATGGGACAGGTTGGGGAGTCGGGAGAGTTGGTTCCATTCCCAGCTCTGTCACTGACCTGCGTCCATCTGTAAAATGGGGATAATAAATATGGGGGCCAAAGCTGTGGGTGTGTGTGAAGTGCTCGGAGAGCTTTGGCTAGAAGACACTCAAGTAACGGATTGTTATTACCTTTGCAATCCCCGAGGGCTGGCCAACAGTGCCATTTCATCCGCTTCCATGAGCTGAGGTTCTCTCGCCACACACCTGCCTCCAGTGCCGTTTCTGTTGTGTTCCCCAGCCTGCTCGGCCTATCTCAGGCTCCCTTCTGCTCCTGTTCAGTTGCTACCCTTGGCGGGTCATTCCACTAGGCTTTGCTGACCCTGGTTCTCTCCTGGTCCTGCAAGTCAGAGCCCCTTCCATCAGCCCCGCACTTCAGGCTGGAGACTGCTAGTGGCTTTTTGAGGCCCATACGTGCTTCCCAGCACCTGCCTCCAGCCAGTCCTGGCCTCCTCCCCACCATGGTCTGCAGGACCATCACTCACCTGCTGCCTCCTGACTTTGGGATGGTGAATGGGGACAGGAGGAGTCTTACCTGGTCTTCTGGCCCCTGTCTGAGAGGGCAGGTTTTCCTCCAAGACTGGCTTCTCTGTGGGTCTCAGGCTGTCTCCCTCCCTGGGCTTCCTTTACTGCCCAGCCCTGAAGGATCTAGTCCCCTTCAGGTCACTCATGTAGGGGAGGGCCCCCTGTAGGGGACTCTCCACCAGTAGAAGAAGTGGAACACCCACTGCTTGCGTGCTGGCTCAGCACCGCTCTTGGACCATGACAAACAACACTGCCAGGGACAGAGTTAGAGCCAAATGTGACGGGTTGGATCACAGAACCCCCTTGGGAACAGCCACCTGATGTGCCAAGACTACTTCTGCCCCTGCTTTCCTGCCCTGGCCTCTTAGGACTTCAGTGCACTGCCTGGTTTGAGCCAGACCCGCTAGCCTGCCGCAAACCCAGACCCAGGGACTGAACCACGTCCCCTAAAAGCTGTAGGCTTAACTGAAAGCAACTTACAGAAGTGTTCCTGTCTTTAACACTCAGATGTCCAACTCCCAATGGGGTTCAAACCCCAAATAAATCCGTTTTACCCTGTATAAAGCTTATATGGGGTAAACTCATAAATTGTTCGCCCTCTATAACACTGATAGAGAGATATGCACAGCTGTTTTCTCCCCCCCCCCCCCAGGTATTAATACATACTCTGGGTTAATTAATAAGTAAAAAGTGATTTTATTAAATACAGAAAGTAGGATCCAAGTGGTTCCAAGTAGTAACAGACAGAACAAAGTGAATTACCAAGTGAAATAAAATAAAACACGCAAATCTAAGCCTAATACAGTAATACAACTGAGTACAGATAAAATCTCACCCTGAGAGACGTTTTAATAAGTCTCTTTCACAGACTGGATGCCTTCCTAGTCTGGGCACAGTCCTTTCCCCTGGTATAGCCCTTGTTCCAGCTCAGGTGGTAGCTAGGGGATTCCTCATGATGGCTGCCCCATTTGTTCTGTTCCACCCATTTATATATCTTTTGCATAAGGTGGGAACCCTTTGTCCCTCTCTGGGTTCCCACCCGCTCCTTCTCAATGGAAAAGCACCAGGTTAAAGTTGGATTCCAGTTCACATATCACTGTAAGACTTCATTACCCACTTGCCAGCACACATCAGCACACATGTATACAGGGAAACTTACAAGTAAAACAGAGCCATCTGCAGACAATGGTCCTGGTTAATGGGAGTCATCAAGATTTCAAACCACCATTAATGGCCCACACTTTGCATAATTACAGTAGGCCCTCAGAGTTATATTTGATATTTCTAGTTTCAGATACAAAAGTGGTACATTTATACAAATAGGATGACCACACTCAGTAGATTATAAGCTTTGTAGTGATACCTTACAAGAGACCTTTTGCATGAAGCATATTCCAGTTACATTATATTTAAACTCATTAGCATATTTTCATAAAATCATATAGAGTGCACTATCACACCAAACTCTCCTGAAAATCAAGGCACTGAGAGCAGGAAGGGTTTGAGCCAGTGTGTCTGCTCAGCCCTGCTCCTCAGCAACAGCCACCTCCAGGAGTACAAAAGCAACTTCTGCCTTTCTGCTCTCTCAGGGCCTGATCCTGTGAGGTCGTCCCTGAAGTCAGTGGGAGACAAGATTACTCAGCGCTGACTCTCCAGAGACGCTCAGCATGGGCCCTTAGCCAAATATCCGTCAGCATGTATCATAGCTCTCTGTTAGATCTTTCTTTCCATAGGGATGGAAGGTTTGTACTAAATACCTTGTTATAAATCAGAGACGGGCCTGAACCTGGAATGTGCCCCCTCCCCCAGTCTCCTGAATGTTGACACTCAAATTCCACAATTAGGACCTGTGATGAACAGAGCCGAACTGGAAACCCAAATCCCCCCCTCCCCTTCCCCCCAAAACTGTGGGGAAGGAAGAGATGTCAAATCAGGAGCCAAACTTGGGTCCAAATTTCAAGGCCCATCACTGTCATGCTATATATCAGGGTTATTTTATTGCCACAGGTGCCTGGCCATGTATCCTGCCTTTCTGTCTCATATGCTGCGTGTGTATTGATCCAGCCGTAATTGAGACACATGGTCTCTCAAATCATTTCATGCCGAGCGCCACAATTAAAAGTAGTTGCCTTTTTCCCCGTCAGGCAATGTGTGGGCTGCATCTCCAGACAGAGCCTCTTTAAATCCAAGCCCTTCTTCAGTGCAGAGAGAGGGGTTGTTGCGATAGCAGTAGGTGGATAATTCCTGCTAGCCCTAGATTGTGCATCAGCCCCCACTGACAATGTTCTTATCTGTCTTGCGGGTAAACAAATGATGTGCTAGGATTCAGTGAGAAAGGTTCCTACAACAGAGCCTGTGCCATGCATCCCCGTGTAAATACGATGTAGATGCCATGTCATTATTACTGTGCATGTCAGTAGAGCTGTGAGTGCATGTGTGTCCTGGTGTGTTAATGTACCTGAGCACCATCCTCATCACGCATGGCACCTCCAAAGAACTTTTCAGCCATAGGTCTCAAAGCATTTAACAAAGGTGAAGGAGAATCATTGGGTCCATTTTACAGATGGACAGAGAAGTTCTGTGACTTGCTATCACGGGGCAAATGCATCCTGTTCCCCTTTGGGGGTGGAGTAAGGGCATTGTGGCCCCACAGTTAAGTCCAGCCAGCTACCCTTATCCTCAGGGTAGTAAGGCCTAATGGCCAAAGTCTCTACGATTGCCCTTCTTCACAGGGCCATGTGACCTAGTGGCCAGAGTCACTGAGGCTTCCCTCTCCCTCAGGGTGATCTGGCCCAATGGCTGCCCTCCTCCACAGGGCTGTGTGGCCTAGTGGCTGGTCAGGGGAGTGGGCCGCCACCCAAGGGTGAGTGGTGGCTGGGGTAGGGTAACCTGAGCCCTTCCTGCTCTACCGGGTCCCAGCCCAGTGCCCTGACAGTGGCAAATGTTCTCACCACTGAGTCAGCGGGGATCCAACCGCAATACGCTGATGTCCCCTCCAACAACTAGTCCCCCTGGGCTACTTCCTACCCTGTCCCTGATACCATGGTCCGGGCGTCTCCGAGGTCTCTGGGTTTCTCGGCCTGTGCAGTTCTAACCTCTTTGAGGAATCCTTAGGTACCTAGGTATCCGTTTGGGTCTCGGCACCTCTGGCTTCCGCAGTCTGGGGCTTCAGCAACTCCCAGGCTGGAGCCTGCAAAGTGCATCCTCCCGCCTCAGTGGTCAGCCCTGACTGAGCTGAGTTGCTCCCTTTTATACTAGTGCTCCAGTTGGAGTATGTCCAGCAGGAGTGAGGGGGCGGAGCTTCCTCTGCCCAGAGTGTGTGTTTAGCCTCTTCTTGGCCAGTTCGGGGCAAGTGGAACCCGTCACACTTGTCCAAGATCACTCACTTGGCCTGATTGCCCTTTCACCAGTGTAAATCGGAAGCATTTCCTTTCAAGTTAATAGTTACATTGGCATGAATTAGCGAAGAATTGGCCCACTGAATCTATGGCAGACCCCATCTCCAATGTCTTAGTCCCATGCCCTATCCACACTTCGTGTATTAACACAACACCAGAGCACCAGTGTCTCCGGTCCCATCAGCAGAGTAGTGTCCTCATATATTATTGTATCAGCCTATGTGCATTGATTGGTGTGTTTCATGTCTACAGCCTGCCCAGATACGCTCTTTCTGTGATGTACAGTGCTGCCAGCAGCACTAGTGCCCTCCCTCCTTCTCTCAGCTGCACAAGTAACCACATTATCGCAAGTGCTTGGGTGGCAGCACTGGGTCCCCCTGACAGAGCATATCTGGGTGGGCGATAGACCCATGCAGTGAGCACGACTGAGAGCACGGGAGTACAAATTACACACGTGAGTCTGAGAATCCTGCCCTTCTGTTGTTGCAAAGTCATTTCAATTATTTATGAGATTTACTGTGTTAATTTAGCTGTAATTTAATATGAAAAGCAACAAAACACTCGTGTTAGAAATGTGAGCTGTAAGCATTCTTCCTATCACAACCAGGTTAAATTAACCAAGCCAAATTAATAAATAATAGGACAGCCTTTAAAACAGCTATGAAAGTCTCCAGCCTCCCTCGTGCACTCAACTGCTGAGCTGAATGGCCCAGGTCACAAACTACTGGCTCAGCATTGGTATCTTTACTCAGGAGACTCCTGTTGGCTTCCAAGGACAGTTTGGGCTATTAAAGACCTCCGCTCAGTCAGATGGGCAAGTGACCTGCCATCTGTTTCTTTTGTCATTTAACAGAGGTAATAATTGCACAAATATTTTTGCACCGTCCTTTAAAAATGTGACCTTTTAAATTCATGCTTAGTGAGTGTATGTGGATGCAGACAAGAGGAATGTTCTGTGTAGATCACAATGCGTGTTAAATATCCAGGGATGTAAAGATCTTTAACTAGCACAAGATTTGGCTAGTTTGGTAAATTATTCCCCACTACCTGCAAATCAGGACTTCCAAGCCCCTACAACCCTTGAATAATACTCTCCCTTCCCCTACCCCTCCCTCTCTCTCTCTCATCTAATTTCATCTCACCCAATGAAATCTACAATCATCAGCATGGTAGCTAGGCACTCTGTGGTATTTGAACACATTATGGGTTGTATTTTCAAAAGTGCCTAATGACAGAAGAACACAAGTTCCTTTGAAAGTCAATAGGACTGCGCTCCTAAGGGCTTGCCTATACAGGGGAGTTTACCAGCATCTTGTGCACTTTTGAAAATCCCATCCGATTCCTTCATTCCCTGTTCACCCAATAAGACCTTCCAGTCCAAGAACCCACCCTCTGACTGAAGAGCGCCAGTACATCTCCCACTAGATCCTATTCCCACTGTTCCTGCAGTCAGCCAAGCAGACTTAGTAGACAGCCAGATGTGACCCATTCTCTGCCACCCTCATGGACTGCACAGAGCCAGCCCAGAGTATGATGGTCTAAAGCAGGGGTCGGCAACCTTTCAGAAGTGGTGTGCCGAGTCTTCATTTATTCACTCTAATTTAAGGTTTCATGTGCCAGTAATACATTTTAATGTTGTTACAAGGTCTCTTTCTATAAGTCTATAATATATAACTAAACTATTGTTGTATGTAAATAAATAAGGGTTTTAAAATGTTTAAGAAGCTTCATTTAAAATTAAATTAAAACGCAGAGCCCCCTGGACCGGTGGCCAGGACCTGGGCAGTGTGAGTGCCACTGAAAATCAGCTCGCGTGCCGCCTTCGGCACGCGTGCCATAGGTTACCTCCCTGTGGTCTAAAGCTACAGCCCCAGCCTGTGTGGCCACTAGACCACTGATCTGAATTCAAAGTGGTTTTTAAGATGTCTGCATATCACATATTCCACACATTCTATCAGACAGATCACATAGCTGTGTGGGAAGGGACCCAGTAAAAAACGTCAGCATTCACAGTATTGAGCAATGTTCTCATTCTTGCCTTCATCTCTTTCTACAGCCATTCTTTCTTCTGTGCTTTCTTAGTTTGATGCTTGCTTGCTTTTGTTCTCATTCCTTTATTCATTCTTTCATGCTCGCACTCTTTGCCTTTGCTGACATTCATCCTTTCATGCTGTCTTTTTGCTTGGCTTCATTCATTCTTTCATGCTCTCTTTCTTCCATCCCCCCTGTTTTTGTCTCAGGAATTTCATACGTTCCTGGTTCATTCATGAGTCAGTTCTTCTGACCTGTGCCATGAATGAAGCTGGCAGTGCCGCTGGGGCTGGATTGCTCACGCTCTGGGTCACAGGATCCTGGGAAGGTCAGAGCGGCTGTCCTGATTCATTTGTCTCCAAAGGAGGAACGTAGGAGATGTTGCGGTGAATAGGGGCAGGTCACCGTTAGAATGCGAGCGCTAGGTTTGTTCTGACGCATTCTCCTTGCGGGCGTGCTGCTCTCCTCACTGTCAGACACATGTTGCCTTCCCTTTCTCTAATGGGCAGCGAGGTAGAGAGGAGCTCCTCTTGGGAGATGGAAATTCACAGCCAGAAGCACGAGGAGGCAGCTCTCAGTGAAGGAAGCCAGTTTGCTATTTCACCCATTAAACTGTCCTTGGATTGGCACAGGAGGCTTCCTGGCTACCCCCAAAACAACCGCACTCACCAAGGAGTTAGCGTCCCTTGTTGAGGGGCCCCAGGAGATTTGCATTACAAGAGGATTTGAGCAGGGGCTGTGCAAAAGCTTCTGCACCAGAGGTGAGACCATGGATTTAGTTCATCAACAGATTGATAATGGGGGGATGGGGAGAGACGTTTGCCTAGTGCTGCCAACTGTGTGCAATATCCCCAGTAAAATCTGAGTTATGCAGGCGGGAGCTGTGCATGCCACTGCCTCCCTAGTGCAAGGAGAGCCAGGTGTGCAGTACACTTTTGGGAGGGGGAGGAGACGTGTACACAATGCAGATCGCATGTGACAGGTACTTGTGCACAGCCCAGCTTCTGCTCCTGCTAGGGCGCCCAGGATAGGAAGATTGTGCAAGAACCTTGTACGCGGCACAGACACTCTCATGTCACAAGGTCTATAGGCCTGGCAGAGCACCCCTCAAGTAAGCAGAGCCAGGCATGTATTTGCAGCCCCTCTTGTGTGAGGAGAGCGGTCTGCACTGGGGAGTCTGTTCTGTGCAAAAAGGACTTATACACAGTGCAGATTCTCATGTGGGAAATGGGCTGTGAGGTAGAAAAGCTGGCAGGTTGTGCCATGCACTTCTCATACCAGGAGGGCTGGTGTGTATGAAGTAGTGTCTCCCTACCAAGTGAGTTGGCATGCACACTGCAGCCATTTGAGCCCTGGGAGCGCTAGCGTGCATGGCACAGCCTCCCTTGTGCAAGGAGAGCCGTGCGTGCACTGCCATGTTCCCGCGTGGAGCCGCTGGCATGCGCAGTGCAGCCGGCCTCATGTGAGTTGAGCTCTTCTCTTCCAGTTTGCCCTGAAGTTCTATTTCTTTTTTGGGGGAGAGGAATGTTATTTATTAATATCTTTGAGTCTTGTGGTTTTAAGAGTTTCCACCTGGCTGCCTCTCCTCAGCTCCCTCCCTGAGCCTGGGCTGTGAGTTCATTACAGACGCTTTTAGTTGCAGCCCGGCTCCCGCTGCATTGTCACCTGAGCGGAAAAGCTTGAAAATAGGTCATTGTGCTTGGCTGAGCTGATGCGAGCCCCACATGGTACAGCTGCTTCTTGCCTTCTCAGAACTCGTTCACCACGAGTCTCCGTTGCCACGATTAGTCCTCTGCTAAATGCCTCGCGGCACAATCATCACTGGCATGATGCTGCTACATACGTTTCGCTATCAGTGGGCGACGTGCCTCTGGGCATACTACCTGTGGGCATGAGGCCCAAGGAGAAGCAGCTAGGTATGTAATAACAGTGAAAAATGATCCCACTGGAGCCCATCCCCAGGGAATGCTCGGCATCCGGACTCTGACCCCCAGGGGATGCCAGGTGCCTGCGTTTTGAGCTCTCTTACGTCCCAGGTTGTTGGGGGCGCCTTGAATCAAAATACCAAACCATCTCTGAGGCACAGTGGTGCTTGTATGGAAAAATGAGCAGGCCTTCTTAAGTTATAGCACATGGAAGAGCTGTGTGATCCTTGACATGGATGCAGGAACCCACTCTCATAAAACCTCACCCCCGTCTTACTTCTGTTAGTGCAGCCAGCTCTGGGGAGGGGCAGTTTCATCGAGTTGGAGGCTGAGCTGCCTTTGCACCAAGGCCCTGGAGGCTGAGGAGATTCTGTCACTCTTGCAGAGCTGGTGGCTACTGACCCACTGGCCAAGGCAGTCCAAGCACAGCTTCCACAATCCCTGCCTCTTTTGGAAAGAAATGACTCTCCTTGCTGGAGTCCCATGAGAAGTACTATAGAGTTGAGTGTCAGTGAACAAGCACCTAAATGCTACAGTTTGTACCTTATAAAGACCGTAGAGAACCTTTAAAATGCTGCTGGAACCTAAGGAAATCTGCCAGACAAATGGAGTGTCAAGCCCAGCGGAACTGGCTAAACCAGATTTTGTCACCCCTTTGCCATTTCTACTAGCTCCACATTTCCCAAAGTGTGGGGCATGCTCCTCTGGGCGGGGGACAAAGGACTATACGGGGGTGGCACAGACAGGCCTCTCAGCTGCCCTCCAGGGTCTTAGCTTCAATTTTATGGAGAAAAAAGCAAGTCTGCAGCTGTTACATCTGTGAAGAAAACCTTCAAAACAAGAAGTGAGTGCAAGAAAGGAGAGGAAGTGTCACATGCTGAAGTATCAGAGGGGTAGCCGTGTTAGTCTGAATCTGTAAAAAGCAACAGAGGGTCCTGTGGCACCTTTAAGACTAACAGAAGTATTGGAGCATAAGCTTTCGTGGGTGAATGCCCACTTCATCAGACGCAAGACTGAAGTGTGTAAAGCAGCCTTTTGCAAAGCATGTGGAGAAGGGGTGTGAAGGAATAGCCAGTAGGGAGCAGGAGACATACAAATTATGATGTGCAGACTTTAACCCCAACATGGCAGAGTTGCAAGGGGCAGGGGGAGGGGGAGGTGAAGTTGGTCTCACTTGCCTGAAGGGGAGCTCAGCTTTCACCAATTTGGAGCCAAAGTAGAAAGGAAGTAGGCATAGAGGGGTGTTTCTTTCCAGTGTCCTAGACTCTGGCAATAAGAGTTATCATTGGCGCTCGGTCAGTGCTTAATTTGTGCAAGGGCTGAGCCCCGGCACCTCTGGGCTTGGCAGTTGATAGTCCCGGCACCTCTGGGCTTGGCAGTTGATAGCCCCGGCACCTCTGGGCTTGGCAGTTGATAGCCCCGGCACCTCTGGGCTTGGCAGTTGATAGCCCCGGCACCTCTGGGCTTGGCAGTTGATAGCCCCAGCACCTCTGGGCTTGCTGCGTGAGTTATGAAAGTAAAAAAATTGCTTGAGCCCCAGCACCTCTTTCATTACAAATAAGCACGATGGGCTCAGTGCAGGGAAACAATGCACTGGAAGAGCTTTTTATTTTTAAATGTTACATCTGCAGAAGTGGCTGCTACCATGAACCTGCTAATGATTATCCAGAGGAAAACTTCTCCCGCTCAGGGCCTGAGTGAGGAGGTGTGAGGAAGTACGGATGTTAAGGGGGATGGATATATGAATGAATGGTGATAGATGTGCATGCAGAGACAACGGGCTGAATTGCTGGTGTATAAGAGAGGGATGGATGAGTGGACAGGTCGTGGATGGATTATAGGGGGTGAGTAGGAGGAGGAGTGGCAGTGAGTGAATGTATTGGGTCACTGCATGGGTCAGTGAGTGAGCAATGGACAGATGACAGGAAATAGATGAAGAAATAAATACATGGCTGTTCATAGGAATTACTCACATGCTGCAGAATCCGTAGGAAACTCTGCTGGCGTCACTGTCTGCCTTGGTAGGTTGCTTCATGAGCCCACCCTATGTCCCTTCAGAGAGAGTGTTATCGTGGGCTTGGTGCTCAAGGAGTTTGTGTTCCTCTTCCCTTAGCTGTGTGGTGGACGAGATGGACTTCTCGGGCATGGAGCTGGATGAAGCTTTGCGGAAATTCCAGGCCCACATCCGTGTGCAGGGAGAGGCTCAGAAGGTGGAACGGCTAATTGAGGCCTTCAGGTAGGAGAGCCGTCGCTGCAGTGCGCCCGCACAGCCCTGGTGGCTGTGAGACACCGACTGTTTACACTGAGGAAAATAAGAGCTGGGACATGCTGGTGGCAGGAAACAGGCAGAGTAAAAGAGTGACTGGAGCGAGAGTGTTGTTTGCAGTGTTGTTGTAGCCGTGCTGGTCCCAGGATACTAGCGAGACAAGGTGGGTGAGATAATATCTTCTATTGGACCAGCTTCTGTTGGTGAGAGAGACAAGCTATTGAGCTACACAGAGCACTTCTTCGGGTCTTGGGAAAGGTATGCAGCATGTCACACACAGCTAAATACAAGGTGGAACAGATTGTTTAGCATAAGGAGTTAACCCGTGATGCAAGAGACCATTCAAGGTGAAGTGGGTGGTTAACACTTCTGCAGCTGTAGGACAAAAGAGAGGGAGTGACAGAGCTAAACCTCCCTTTGAAGGAAGGGTAATTCCTCAGGCAGGCTAACGGGTAAATCCCATCTGTCCTGCAGGCACAGAGATGTCTGTCTCACAGGAACTCAGTGGTATTCATGGTGCAGAGTGGGAAATCTCTTGGAGGACTGAGGCAGTTACAGGTTTCTAGGACTGCACAGCATCCTGGGGCCAGAGTGAGATGGGCTGTGCAGCGAGGAGAGCACACAAGGAACCTCCCCACCCCTGCATGTGTGACCCACACACAAGGAGCAGCCATAATGGCACTGGGGCTGCTCTTTCAGCACATACCTGTGGGTACTGTGCCCCGAAACAGGGAAGTAGTAGGTGGGCCCCCACCCCCGCACCAGCCACGCGTAGGGAAGCAGGGTACACCAGCCTGTGGAGTCCCTCTGGGACACAGTTGCATCCTGAGCTCCCTGTGGGGCAGTAGAGCTGATGCTTAGATGGCACAATTTGCCCTTGGTGCTTAAGTTGTGCCTTGGGAGAACAGCCAGATACTCCCAGTTTGTGTGAGATGAAGGCAAGTGTAAAGGAGTGATTTGCTCCTTCGTACTGAGGTCCAGTTGAGGGAGGAGAAGTCTGGGCCCTGCCAAGTGCACATCTGGGGTAGACTGGCCTTTGCTTTCCACTCTGGGGTCTCCATAGTATGTCTGGGTATCCCTCCCACTACAGCCAGCGGTACTGTATGTGTAACCCGGACGTGGTCCAGCAGTTCCATAATCCGGACACCATTTTCATCCTGGCCTTCGCGATCATCCTCCTCAACACGGACATGTACAGCCCCAACATCAAACCCGACAGGAAGATGATGCTGGAGGACTTCATCCGGAACCTGAGAGGTGAGGATGCTGCCCCAAGTAGGCAGAACTCCTGCTGCTCCAGATTCTGTGTGCTAGGGCTGAAGTCAAAGACAAACTGAGGCCTCTGTAACCGGGGCTGCTGCTCTCTGTGAATCTTGAGTTGGAAAAGACCTGTTAGGTCCTAGCTAGTCCATCACCCAGTGGATCAGTGCAGAATTGTCCTCTACAGTATATTCTCTAGCAATATGTCCAGCCCACTTTTAAAAGACTCAAAGGGTGGGGTTTCCACCACGTTTCTTGAGAGATATTTACATAGTTTAATAGATATCACAGTTCAGAAGTTTTCTCTGATATTGAAATATTCCTTTGCTTGATTTCATCCTAGTTACATCCTCTTCGATCTCCTGGAACACCTCCTTTCCCATCTTGGTACTTCAAATATTTGGACAAGATTTCCTGATAGCCTAAATCTCCCCTTCCTTGCTTGCATGCTATTCCCTCTAACTGTCTATCCACAGCCCTCTCCTCCTTGCTAGCCACACCTGCCTTCTCTTATCTTGGGTCTCACTTTAGTTGTCATCTAACCATGATCCACATACACATCATCTCTTAATCTTGAAGGGAAGTGGTTGAAGCCCCGCTACTGGGGACACTTACAACTAGACCAGACCAAGCAACTAGTAAAGGTACAATTGAGCCACGATCCTGCATTGGCAGGGGAATGGGCTGGATCTCCTAATAGGTCTCTTCCATCTCTAAAGTCGATGGTTATATGAAATCAATGCAGGTTTTATTGCTGAGTGGCCCAAGATCTATAAATATGAAAGTGTGACTGTAAAACGGCAGGGAACACGTGGAAAGAAGCCAGCATGCAAAGAGATGGAATAATGAAATCCTTTGCATTCTCCTGATTATATCATTATATCAGCAGAGAAGGCAGTATATTATACCGAGAGATTATTGCTTCCTTCCCATCTCCCCCACACTGCCTAGACACACTGTGTAAATGAGGCAATCGGTGCATGCTGAGGACTGTCAGCTCTTTCCTTGCTCTCTGCCTCGCCTGCTCTACATTCTCTGTGCTTTTCAGGGGTGGACGACGGCGCTGACATTCCCCGGGAGCTGGTAGTGGGGATCTATGAGAGGATCCAACAGAAAGAGCTCAAATCCAATGAGGATCATGTAACCTATGTCACCAAGGTGGAGAAATCCATTGTAGGGATGAAAACAGTGAGTTCTTAACCTCTGCTCTATTCTTCTCACCTCTACTTCCCTAGCTCCTGTAATCTCCTCTCGTCTCCTCCTCTCCCCCGCCTTCTGTTGCAGTTGCATCCTTCCTTCTCCATTCAACTCTTTCCCATAGTCCCTTCTTTCTCTCCTTCCACTCCCTTCTGTCCTTTAACATTTGCTCCCTTTTCTTGGACTCCCCTCTTTCTTGCAATCTCATTCTTAATGGTTTTGGAGCTCCCTTAGCCAGAATTTGTCTTAGCTGGTTCACTCATCCTCTAGCCAAGAGTCTTATCACGGGCCCTGCCTGCTGACACCTCGGAGAGACACTGCAGTGCTTCAGACTCTCTTTCAGGTTTTGTGAGGACATAGGAAAAGTCTGATAGAAAGTGATCTCATCCAGCTCTCCCAGGAGCTCCCTGAGGAGTGCCAGGGTTAAGAGAACACCAATGGTTTCCTTGGCCGGGACTAATGAGTAACGCAAAAACACACCATTGACCTGAACTGTGTGAAATAATCTCCAGAGGGTCAGAAAGTTACAAACCCGCAGCTGGGGTGATGGCAGGATGCTGAAGAGGGTAAGCAGCCACCCACGATCCCTGTAAGCCAGACGTGTGGTGATCTGATTCAATAACAAGAGGGCTTCCAGTGACTGCCTGCCCCACCACTCCTTCGGGTTCCTCAGAGTCGAAGGGTGTGGGCCAGTTCTTGCTGTGGCATGCGGGGAAAGTGATGATGAGGAGAAGGATGCAGGTGGGCAGAGCTGGTGCCACTGCATGAAGGTTTGAGTAGCTAGAGGTGACACTGAATCATTTGGGTTGGGAGAATGGTGAGAACATTTCCCACTTAACTTCTCTCTTGGGCCTTGCAGGTTCTGTCTGTGCCACATCGCCGGCTGGTCTGCTGCAGCCGCCTTTACGAGGTGACGGATGTGAATAAAATGCAGAAGCAGGCTGCTCATCAGAGGGAAGTGTTCCTCTTCAATGACCTGCTGGTGGTGAGCGTGCTGTGGGATGTTAGGCAGGAGAGTGGCGCCAAAGGAGGAGCTGGAGATGTTGTGAAAGTCAAAAGAATAACTGGGTTCAAAAAAGAACTAGATAAGTTGATGGATGATAGGCCCATCAAGGGCAATTAGCCACGATGGTCAGGGACGCAACCCCATGCTCTGGGTGTCCCTAAACCTCTGATCGCCAGAAGCTGGGACTGGACAGCAGGGGATGGATCACTCAATAATTGTCCTGTTCTGTTTATTCCCTCTTGAAGTATCTGGCACTGGCCACTATTGGGAGAAAGGATACTGGGCTAGATAGACCATTGGTCTGACCCAGCATGGCCGTTCTTATGTCAAAGGAGCTTCTGAATTCTTTGGGACACACTGTCAAAATGGTAGAGCAGGAAGGGACACAGGCTGCTGGCAAAACTAGGCCATGGCAGCCCCCAACCTCACATCATAAGAAGAGGCCACAGAATCCCGCCTCCCACTGTAAGAAGATGCCATGGCATCCCCCATGGTAAAATGGGGCAATAACACCTACAGGAATCTCCAACCCTTCAATAAGCCATGTCCCATGGTGATTCTGTGTCACGCTAACAAAGCAAGGTCAGTACTTTCCACAGTAACTCCATTCCTCTCAGTGAAGCTCGGTTCTTTATCTGTCAGTGCCGAGGCAGGCAGAGCTCCCCTGCTGTCTAAATCCTTCATGATGGACACTGCCAAGACACTGCCGCATTCAGTGTAGATTATTCATTATTCACATAGAGACACAGATGTCCATGGCACTTTAAAAACACATTCCCTACCCCAGAGCTTGCAGTCTAATTTAAGCAAACACCAGGCAAACACTGAACAATCAGGAGCAAGACTGGGAGCAGACAGGGTGGGAGAAAAGTGAAGCTTAATGGTAAGAAATGAGTTTTCGGGAGTGATTTAAAGGTGGATTGGGAAGATGGTTGTTCCAGTATCGGCTCGGGCTGTGCCTGTCCCTTGCATATACACATAAGGGGGGGAAGGCTCCTTGTATGCTCACCCTCTATTGTACTCCCCATACAGGAGCTTGAGGGTAGGGACTGCTCCCTGCTAGTGTCCCCCAGGGCACTAGCCAACTGAAAGGGGGCAGAGAGGAGATGCAAGACAATGACCAGATGAGCAGGGGAGAATGTGCTACATCTTCTAAGGGGCAGTGCAGCATGCACACTTACCCTGTACCCCTGGCTCTCTGGAAGGCATGTTGTGGATGGCTCTGTAATACCCTCAATGCTAGCCCATGCCTTCAATGGCATGCTCTGGCCCACAAGGATCTGCTTGCAAAGTTGCGAATGGGAGAGTGTCAAAGAGAGGCCATCTAAGGAGCAAGGACAGTGGGATCCGGAGCTTGGTGTACTTAGACATTCTGAAGGACTGCTGTAAGTACAGCATGCAGAGTGGCATGACAGGGAAATCACTAAACAAAGAGCCTATGGGTTACCATTCATCACTCTGATGCTGCGTTAGCGGAGCTTTTCTGGAGTGCACTCGAAGTAGTTTGCATTGTTCGTGCCTCATTCTTTCCCAGTGCCCTTAGCTGCTGATGTTTCTCCTTTGACAGATCCTCAAGCTTTGCCCCAAGAAGAAAAGCTCCTCAACCTACACATTTTGCAAGTCAGTTGGCCTGTTGGGGATGCAGTTCCATCTTTTTGAGAATGAATGTAAGTCTGCTGTGGGCTGGCTCCCTGGAGGGGATAGGCAGGTGGAGCTGGAGGGAAGGTCCCTGCATCTGGAACCTCCAGTTGGAAAGGTTTCCATCAGCAGGGATTTGAGCATGCTGCCCAAACTGGGGGCTGAATCATTGCTGTATGGGGGCAGTGGGTTGGGGAGAAGTTGCTCCTACCCACTATCCCTCTCATTGCATCTGCACAGGAGGCAGCTAGAATGTGTCTGCTTGCTCCCCCTGAGCATAAGAGGGGTATGGCTCACTCTGCAGCAGACGGGGGTGCAGCTGGCTGGACTGGCAGTATGGCCAGGACCACACACATAGCCAGCACCAGATGGAGACTGTATCAGATGGAGTGCACTCTTAGCAAGTGCGGCTGCAGAGCTTGTCCCCCCCACAGGTATCACGTGTCCGGCTCTGCCTTCCACACCACTGTTGTTCAGGTGCTGCGCCTCCTCCCACCACCCCAGAGGCGCCAAGAGACAAAACAGCTGCTGGAACGGCACCCACAAAAGCGTGGCACGGGGCCAAACCTCATCGGCTTGACCTTGATGGTCTGGGAATGGAGCCATTATTTGTCATTATTTAGACTGGTTCCATGGAGGAGGAGTGCCAGAAACACTCAGCGTAACTGATGGTGCCGGGTTCAGAGTGGGAGGAGATGGCAGCATTTGCACAAGCTGCTGCTGTTGCTAATTGATACTTATGGGCACCTGTGTGGAGTATGCCATGGAGAAGGGAGATGATAATAATACTTAGCCCATCCTCAGTGCTCTTTGCAGACGCTATTTCTCCCTCACAGCACCCCTGCGAGATTGGTACGGGCACTATGACTTGCATCCCCCTTGTACACATAGGGTGGTTGAGGCTGAGAGGTTAAGTGGCCCAAGGTCACAGAGGGGTGTCACTGTCAGAGCGGGGGTTAGAATTTAGGAGTGTTGTTGTTATTAATGTTAGTTACCATCGTGCCTAGGGACCAACCACGAATGGGGCCCCATCGTGCTAGACTGGGCAAACATAGAGCAGATGGTCCCTGCCCCAAAGAACTTACAATCTCAATAGACAAGACGGACACAGGGAGGAGAAAGGGGTAGAACACACAGGCCGAGTGAACAATGGGATGGTGGCAAAGGGCATGTTAGTGCCACAATTGTTTGTTTATTTGGGTGGGTTTCGTTAGGAGGGGAATCAGCTAAATGGAAAGAAAAAGGAAGGGAGGGGCAGGGTGGAGCAAACAGCCACTCAGCACAGAGCAGAAAAAGTCTAATCAAAACTATAGAAAATTCTCTGGATGGCTGGAGGTCCCTGCTTTGGCTGCTTCTGCAGCTCTCCTACTGGCTGGAGACTGGAGTCTCTGGCTGGTTCCTCCCTGCATCCACTTTCGTTCTCAGAACACTGGCCCTCATCTCTCCATGCTCTTTCTGCAACCTGTGCATCTCCCCATCACATTCCCTACATTGAGTGGGAAAGAAATGAGTCTATCCGGGTTAGGGTGGCCACTCACGCATCCCCAGAATACTGGACAGGAGTGGTGTGACTCCAGCCTGGCCAGCAATACCTCGCACACACCATGCGTGCAAGTTCACGCCAGCAGAGGCAGAGTGTGCTCTTCAAAATGGCATCCCTTGTCCAATACTGTCCACATCCAGTTTTGTCTCAGTACTGGACGGAAGACAAACCACTGAAAAATAGGCCTGTCTGGTTTAAAGTTGGATGAATGGAGTATGTCTCCCTGTGCCCCACTTCCTCTCCCTGCACAGTGGGATCACCTCCCAGTATAGGTGGTGCCCCTTGCTGGCTGGGACAGAGAGCAGGCTATGACCCTTGTAAACCTATGTCTCCTTCCCTGCCATGCCCCCTGCTGGCTAGGACAGAGACCTAGAGTGAATTCCTGGCCCCACCGGAATCAATGGGAGTTTTGCAATTGACTTCAATGGTGCCAGATTTGTTCTGTCCCCTGCTGGGTGAGAGAAAGATTTGTTGCCTGAATGTAAGTCCTTTGCTCCTATTCAAATCAAATGCTCTGTACTGTCATGTCTCAGTCCTGAAGGTTCCCAGAACACATGGAACATATCAGAAGCGTTACAGTTATTATTCTGAGTGCTGGAGTTTCCTGCATGCTGAGCTGGTATTTAGTGGGGTTATTGCAGTGCTATGTCAGTGCGGGAGGTTGCTGGCCTCTGCACTGTACTGTAGTATTTGTGCTTGCACCATATTGGGCAGAGTCCTTTTTTGCCGTGCTGTAATCTACAGAGGAAATGCAATCACATGGTGGTGGTGGCAAACACCAGTTACATAGTACTGTCAGTGACTGCAAGGGAGATGCGGCAGTTGTGTCTCGGGGCTGCAGGAGACAGGTCCTGTGCTGCACTATGAGACAATCCCCTGTACAGTCACAGCGCCTATGCTATAGGACAGCGTAGGATCTGTGACCCGAACAGTGCAGGTTCCCAGATGCTGCACTGTGCTACAGTACGACGATGCACTGCATCTTTTCATCCGTGCTAGAAAGTCTTGAATGTTGTGCTGTAGTGGGAGTGATACAGCCACATCTCAAGCAAGGGCTGGTGCTGTGAGGTCTGGGTTTTTCATTCTGTCAATCTCTGTTCATGTGTTGTTCTCAGATTACCCCCATGGCATCACCCTGGTGACTCCAGTTTCGGGCTCAGACAAGAAACAGGTACTACACTTCTGTGCTCTGGGTTCAGAGGAAATGCAGAAATTTGTGGAAGATCTAAAAGAGTCAATAGCAGAGGTGATGGAGCTAGAACAGATACGAATTGAATGTAAGGCTTCCAGCGTGATCCAGACTCCATGCAGTCATCCTGTATGTATGTCCATGTGTGTTGGGGGGTTGAAGATCCCTTCCATGTGGGTGTATGTTGGAATATGCATGTGATTGTCCCTATGTATGTTCATACACAGAAATGATCTGTGAGTACCTGGGAAGGTTCTGTATGTATGAACTGGTATAAGCCACAGGTGCTGATAACCATCATGTTGCATTATTTTACTCCACGAGAGGCAGCATGACCCCGTAGACAGGGTACTGGACTGGGAGTTAGGAGACTTGGGTTCTGTTCACAGCTTGCTGGTGACCTTGGGCCAGTCACTGCACAGTCTGTGTTTTGCTAGGTGAAATTCTATGGCCTGTGCTCTGCAGGTCAGGCTAGATCAGGAGGGTTCCTGCTGGCCTTAATATCTCTGAATGGATGAGTATTCCCATTGGAGTCAACTGTATCACTCATGGAGTAAGGTGCTACTCCCCGTGAATGTGGGTGTCAGAGTCTGTCCCTCCGGGGGCGTTTACGGGCATGTGCATACACAACATCTCTAATTCCTATTTCTCTCCTGTCTTCCTTTGCCTCTTGGTCTCTCCCTTCTTGTTTGTACATCTGCTCTTCTGGGTGACTCTCTCTTCTGTTTCTTTGTCTCACCTTCACTCTTGTCCCGGTCTCTCCCCATTCACTGTTATCCTTCTGACTCTCAGGGGAGCTGGAGAAGCAGCAGGGGGCAAAGACTCTTACGTTAAAGACCAACGGGGCTCAGATGGAACCACAGTCCAAGCAAGCATCTCCGACAGGTTAGAGGTCACTCTCCTTTGGGGACCGACTGTGCAGCTGTTACTCAGACACTCACACAAGTACTCGCGTTGACTTCAGTGGGCGCGAGTGCTCAGCACTCTGAGTAAGGGCTGAGCCCTCAGCAAATAGTGGAAAAGTGACTTGGGCATAAGTACTCAGCAGGTACCTAAGAAAATTCTTTAGAAGCCTCTCTGAGGGCCACCCCAACTGCAGAATAGCCACAGAGAACCCATTGGAGGGGAAAAGTATCAGGAGGTAGCCGTGTTAGTCTGTATCTACAAAAACAACAAGGAGTCTGGTGGCACCTTAAAGACTAACAGATTTATTTGGGCATAAGCTTTCGTGAGTAAAAACCTCGCTTCTTCGGATGCTCACACCCTCCTACCGACCTGCCACGTCTAGGTAGCACAGGCTTCATGTTCATTCCTG
Organism: Terrapene triunguis; assembly: GCF_002925995.2. Classification (NCBI taxonomy): domain Eukaryota; kingdom Metazoa; phylum Chordata; order Testudines; family Emydidae; genus Terrapene; species Terrapene triunguis. Next base: position 18,293,331 of record NW_020664598.1, read on the forward strand.
GCTTGGCTTCTCTGCCACGACTGCCAATTAAGGCCAGACACAGTGATGATTTGGGTACCAGTCCACAAGAAACTGAGTTGGGATCAGCAGCTCATTTCATCTACCCCACCAAGTGGTTATCACATGAAACAACAATCAGTTGCCATCAGTCTGGGCTGGAGTTGAACCTAGAGGCTCCATAGCCCCTCCCCGGTCCCCTGAGCTGCCGCAGCCCCATGCTATGCTCCTTCTGATGTCATGAGACGTAGGTTTCCTCACTGATAGGTCTGTTTTATTTCAAAGGCAAGAAGGAGTTGGGGGAGAAGGTCTCAGATAGCACAGTGGAGGTAAGTAGAGCGCAGAGCAGCTGAGGTAAGTAATTCTCTCTCACTTCAGCTCTTCTCACATTCTCTGTTGTTTCTTTTCTCAGGTTTTAATCAATGCCTCCCCAGCCAGACTGACAATTTTACCAATTTCCAGAGATACAATTAAAAGTTACTGCTAGGACGGGTAATACAACTTTCAAATCCAAACTAAACTTCAAAGCATTTTCAATCCGTCTTTATAACTGCAACATCCCTCATGGACCGAGCTCCCAAATGCCATAGACTAACCCGCGCTGCTACTTAAGGGAAGACTGAGAACCCAGCTAAAAACTTGCCTGGACAGGCCACTGACATTGCTAACGCCATGCAGCCACCAGTGCGAACTTACCCGCAGTAACCTTCCCTGCAAACCTTGCCCCAGAGAGTCACCTTCCTATGCAGGGAGCTCCACTGTCGGGTTTGCACACATTTCTGCGGGGACTGCCAATTCCTAGCAGATACGCTTTCCTACGCAGAGACCCCTGTTGCCTTCCAGCTGCCCGTTCTCCCAGCATAGCTGTATCACCGAGGAGATCTCCCCTAAGTGGCTTAGCTGCCCTCAACTTGGCCTTTCTCAGGGCAGTTCTATCCCCCGGCAGATGCCTCTTGCCATAGTGCACTCCATCCCTCTGCAGCTCTCAGTCCCCTTTGAGGGGAGAGGAAGCTGCATTTCCCTGCAGACAACCATTTCCTGAGGTAGGTGCTTTCAGCCCTCAGCTTCCAGTTTCCGCTGGGACTGATGTTTCCCTGCAGCTCATTGCCTCAGTGGGTTGGGGTGCTGCTAGCACTTCAGGCCCTGCAGCCACTCGTTCCTAGGGGAGGCTCCATCACCTCAAAGATACCCATTCCTGAGGGAAGCTCCGTTACCCTGCAGCTTCCCATGAGAGCTCCATTCCTCATAGACACCGGTTCCCAGTGGGTCGTGCCATCTGCCAGCAGACGTACATTCTGCCACCGTCCTCCACACACCTACTCTTGTGGGGAAGCACCAGCAACCTGCAGACACTTTTTCCCATGTCAGAATTCTGTCCCCCCACAAAGTGACCCAGTTCTGGAGGCAGCTTCACTTCCTTACAGCCAGTCAGTGCCCCGGGGAAGCCCAGCAGCCACCCATCCCCCCATGAGGAGCGCCGCTACCTGCAGCCATCCATTGGCGGGGGGAACTGTACTATCACCTAGTCCCCATGAGGAAGTCTTGTTTCCTCCCTGCTGCCAGCCAACCCCCTGCCTCCTCCCCCCCCGGGGATCTCCATCACCTGGCAGACACCCATGGGCAGGGAGAGCTCTGCCATCAGCCAGTCCTCCCAGGAGAGCCCCACTTGCTTCATTGCCCTGCAGCCACCCACTTCTGGGAGCCAGCCTGTTGCCCCGCTGACCCCTGTGCCCCGGGGGAGTTCCATTACATTTGAGCTCCCGTCCCATTTTCACTCTGGAATCAGTGGGTGCCCATACATGGGGGACTCTCTTCAGATCCATGGAGACCCCTAAAGCTTCTCTTCCTTTCCCCTCTTCCTTCTGATCGCCCAGTAATTCGCATCAGCAGAAGAGCATCTCCATTTTCTCTGAGATTATCTAATCTGCTGCCATTTCATCATGCCTTTCTTTTATCATTGTACTAGCTAGATGGGTAATTTCTTTTAACTCATTTCCTTTCACTTACAAACCATCAAACGGATCAGCGGGAGCCGCAGTTTGCTGGAATATGTCAGATTTCTGCTTTTTTCTCTTTGTAAACAGCTTAGCAAATCATGTTGTGCACCTTCCTGCTCAGGGAGATGGGGCGCTGGGACAGGCACGAGTCTCGCGCTGAGCCTCAGCCAATGTCATTTTGCAGAACTGTACAACCTTGATTATCTGAAACCCTGCTCACCAACCCGCCTGCCCTGCTTCCTGGAGCCAGGGCACAGCCCCCGAGGTCAATGCAATACAGTGAGAATTCTCAGAGGCTCCCACTATCAGAACTCATTCACACGCCCCAGGAGGTTTGGATAATCAACGTTTGCATTGCATTTGGAAAGGCTGACCCTGCCTTTCATGTGATGGCAACAAGAGGGCACCTTAGTTCTAGCTGGGGCATGGGAGGGGAGATAGCTATTGGCGGGGGAGAGGGAGCTGTGGCTGGGGATCATGCTTTGGGTGGGTTATGGTTGATGCAAATGAGAGATTGTGGGGCTCAGGGCAGCCAGTAGTAGCAGATGGGAAAATGTCTTGTAACATTTAATGCTTCTTTGACTGTTTCTAAACTAGGTGTCAATTCACAACAGGCTTCAAACGTACCAGCACAACTCCGTCCTGGGGCCCGAGAGTGGAATGCAGGCCAGCACGCGTCCTAACATGCCACGGGAGAGGCTGGAGACAGCATTGGTACCCTCCTATCCCGCCTCGGCGGGGACACTTGTACAGTGCCAGCAGATTGTCAAAGTCATTGTCTTGGACAAGCCGTGCCTCGCTCGTATGGAGCCGGCCCTCAACCAGACTCTGACCCACTACGTCTCCTCCGATTCCTGCAGCTCCACCCCATTGCGCAGTGCAGGCAGCGGGCTCCAAGGGACCCCAGTGAAAATCATCCATCAGCCCCCACTTCCGCCTCCACCACCACCCTACAACCACCCACACCAGTACTGCCCCCCCAGCTCCCTGCTTCATAGGCGTAGGTACTCCAGTGGATCACGCAGTCTAGTGTAGCCACACCACCAGCACCACCAAACAGCACAGATTTTCCCTGGGACCCTTTCTGTCTACAAAGAGATCTAGTTTGGGATTTATTTTTTAGTAAAAGAGAAGAAAAACCAAACCTGAACAGACCTAACTCCTCCCCATCTGCCCTGAGATGATGGTAATTGTGAAGAGCTCTTTAGAGAAACTGCCAGTCCTGGAGCTCACACTTCCACCTGAGCCTCCCGCCCAGCCGCTCACGCCAACTCACTCCATGGACCCCACCATAGTTCTTTGCCACCCTGCTCCCAGTGAGCTTGTTGATTCTCTGCTTTGTTTGCTCTGTGTCTTCTGTTTGCTATTTCGGCCCCTCTTTCTCCTCCTCACCCCTCTCCTCCACCTCGCCTGTCCCCTGCCACAGATTTTATCACACGAAACTTTGACGGGTTCTGATGGGAACAGACTTACCTTTCAGAGCACCAACTTTGGGTAGAGCATGGTTGGGGTGGGGGGAGGAGCTACTGTCCCCAACACTGCTGCCGCCGTTGCTGCCTGCTAAGCTGGAGCTGAGAACTTGTGAGACTCATCACATGCTTCCGCCTCACAGCCCTTTGGTATCTTCTCCTCTCACAGCAGCCAGTTCCGAGAGAGAGCGAGCAGGAGAAGGGGAGACTGTCCCAAGCTGCGGTAGAACCCAATGATGGCCTCACTTTGAACACCAAAATGCTTTCTGTTGTTAAATTGGGACATTGTACCACGAGAGCTTTGCTGAGACCCAGCAGAACTCATCACATGTAAATACACCTGTGTGGTAGAGTATGCTCGGCGCATGCTTAGGAAAGGAAACACCAAGTTGTTCTGGGGGCACAGAAGGGAGAGATTAGCTTTCTAGGGTGGCTGCTTTCTCAAAGAGCTAGCGCTGTCTGGATCCAGGGTGCTCGCGCACAGACACACACACAGGGTGGTCTTTTCTGGCACAAAGGAGTATGCTCCCACACCTGGAGGACTCCCTCAGCCCCAACCGCACCCATGTCCTCTCCCAGCTGATTTTGTGTCTCCTTCTCACTGGAATTTGTGCTCTTGAGAAAAAGCCAAATGTTAAGTTCACCTTCTGGGATGGAAAATCCCTTCATTTGGTCCTTTCCATTCAGTGTTGCACGGAGGGGGATGTTTGGAGCCAACCTTCCTGACAGCCTTGGGGACTCACGCTTTAAACACGGCCTCCTGCTTGGCTAGTCTGTTGCCCCCGCTTAAAGCTCCCTTATGGGAATTTGGTCCTGTCCTCACACACTGGGATCCCTCCCCCTTTGCACACACTGGGATCCCTCCCCCTCCCCCTCCCCCTAAGCCAACTTTCAGCGTTCCAGAGGGAGATGACAGCTCAGCTCCTTTCGCTTATCGGTCACACTGACATGCAGAAAGCCGGCATTAAAATGGGCTAGGGCTGTATTTTTAGAAAAAAAATCTCCCCACGCAGCGGGGAGGAGCAGGTATTAATTAGCTTAAAGGCTTTGGTCTCGCTCGCTCGGCTTAAGCAGAGCAACTTTAGAATTTGAAAATAGGGCAGAACAAGTTTTAGGTCCTTATTTTAGATTTTTAAAAAGCGTGCGAGAGAGAGAGACGATTTTTCCTTGCCACGTGCGGCTGAGACACGGGAGCCCGGTGCTGGCTGGTGACACCGCAGTTTTCTTGTCGGTCACCGGGAGGTGGGGGATTGTGGAGGACAGTGCTTGATTCATCAGGGAACGTAGGGTTGAGTCAGATACAGGAGGGCTTTTACCCCAGTTGGCTCCATCCCCTTGAGTTCAGTGGGGCTATTCGCAGAAGCAAAGGCTGTGATCTGTCAGGCCCTGCATGTCCCACATCCTTTCACATGTCAGTGGGCTCTGCCAGGACACTCGGCTTGAAGGGCTTGTGATCAGCCAGGGTTTGAACGGGATGAGGATGAAAAAGTTTCTGGATCAGGGTCATGAAAGCCACGCGCTGTGGGATGTCAGCCTGACTCCCAGGCAGGGTTGCGGGGGAGACACGCTGTATTTCGCTGGGGCACCCAGGACAGTGCCTAGGTACTGGCAAAAAGCCTGGTAACAAGCCCAGCACTTGCTGCTCTATCCCCACATTTGGAACACACATACACCCCGTTTCAGTGAGCGTCCCGTGTACACACACATGCAGATGCTGCTTTCTTGGCTTTGTTTTTCTGTCCGAAGCAGGATGTAATGCCTCCGCTTTTATACTTAATGCCAAGTACAGATTAAAGGGAAACAAACAGGCACCACGCAGAGGATGCTTATGATGAGCCCTCCCAGTCTGTGGGCAAGGCAGGGGCCTGGAAGCTGGTAAGGGCCCAAGATTAGGAAGCTCTTGCGCCTGAGAAACTGCCCCCCCCCCTTTAGTGGGACCAGTTTTAAGGCCCCCTCCTTTGCAGTGCTGAGCTTTCACTGCGGCCAATGTTACATGGCCTGACTTTCAGCTGCCCTCTCCTGCAGCGGGCTCTGAAATGCAGACTGGCTCCCATGCCATCTGGCTTTGTAGTGAGGAGTGGGTGAGCCCTTCCAGGCTAGCTAGAGGCAGGATTTCGTTTGACTGGGCTTTAGCTTACTGGGAAATCCTACAGGTGGAATTTGCCATCTCGCTGCCAGCTAGCAGTTGGTAGCATTTTATTTTTACCCACTACTGATGTGGAGATGACAGCGTCTAAGCATCTCTGGTAGTTTTCGTCCTTCTCCAGGCTTATTCTCTCAGCCTTGAAGGAAGGCTGATTTTTCCCAGAGTTCATTAAGCCAGTGAAGGTTTGTGTGTGTTTAAATAAATTGGATTTTATTTGACACTTAACACAAAGTGACAACAAAACACCTTAAAGTATTTGATGAAATAATTATTTTAGATAAAATATTCATAACAATGTGAAGTTCCTAGAAGAGAGATTTGCATTATTAATAATTAATTGGCGAAGTTAAGACAACATAAAAAGCAGGAAGCTTTCCTGGGCCTGCGTCCTTCCCCCCACCCCCTTAACACTGGATAAAGGACTCCTCAGTTCATAGGCTTTAAGGTCAGAAGGGACCATCATGATCATCTAGTCTGGCCTGCACATCACAGGCCACAGACCCTCACCCACCCACTCCTGCACTAGGCCTGTAACCTCAGGCTGAGTTATAGAACTCTTCAAATCTTGATTTAAAGGCTTCAAGTTACAGAGAATCCAGAAGCAAGCTAACAGTAGTGCTAGGATTTACCAATACATGGGGTGAAGGGGTGTAGTAGGGTGAGGGAGCTCCACTTCCCTGACCTACCAAAGACTGCTTCTGGTATGGAGATTTGGTCAGGGAAGCAATCACATACCATACCACCTCCTCTAGTTGGCTTCTACACTGCTGGACATGCAGCCTGTTTCCGTGAAGGTTAATTGGCAAGGGTTATTTGGTTTATTCCTTTAGTAGAAGGGGTTGCTCTAAAATCCATTGTGTAGTTGAGCCCTCTGGGACTGTGACCAGAGACCCTCTGCTGATTTTCCTTTGGGTTCGTCTAAGAGAGTTACAAGCACTTTAAAATGTGTATATACACCATCTGGCCTATTGTACTCCTGAGCCCCACTACTCCCCATCCACAGATGGACAGACATACACACACTCAGTATACTTATAATTGTGCAAGTAGACACCACTGCACATAATCTGATCACTGGCAGGGTGCCGTTAGACAAAGAGATTGAACAAACATTTTAGCGAAAGGCCTGGGGAAAAGCAAGAAACAATCCACCTCTTGCTGTGAGAAATGTGGCCCAAAGAAAATCACCAACCCACACACAATGGTTTTTTCTGACTGTGAGACTGGCAGGAGATTTTGGATTGTGAGATCAGGCAGGCGCCTGCTGCAGAAATTAGATAAGCCAAACTGAAGTGATGATTTGCTGCTACATTCAGATCATCGCATATTAAACAAACAACACAGCATTGTACAGTAATGGTCCAGCACACAAGGAGCAAAAACCTCCTCTGGGGTAAAACAAAGTGGAAGGCACTCTGTCCCTTTATATTAGCCCAGAAGATGTCTCTCTGGTCCTGATTCTTCTCTTACACCTGTGTAAATTATCAGTAACTTTGGCTGTTACCCCAGGGCAACACTGGGATGAAAGAGAGAGAGGGGAGAATCAGGCCAGCAGATACAAGAGTATTTGGGCCATGGCTGTACAATACTACAGTATTTTTTAATATGGATTTTCATAAATCCCAGAAGGAATTCCACAGCATCCATTGTTACCCTTTATGTGTTTGGTCGTAAAGTGGAATCTAACTGACTCCAAATCCCCTTCTTCAAAAACTCAACCATGTTCTGCAGTATTTTGGGGCTATTGGTCTATAATACTTGAGTATTTTTTAGAAGGCTCAATCTGGAATTATTGTCATATGTTTGTGGGGCTTCTAAAACACAGTTCAATCCTGGCTGCCATGAGCTGCTACTTGGGAGAATCTCTGCTTTGAAATGGGGAATGCAAATCAGACTTCTTTGCTGACTTAGCTTATGCTGCGCCCGCTGCTCTAGCAGCTCATGCTAAGGACAGGAGCCTGGAGCTGCCAGAAATGTTTCTTGGGATCTATTTGTAATTCTCTAAAGGCTCTAGCCCATTTTCTCCGGACTGCTTTTCAGCAGCCACGCCTGGGACAGCGGCTTTTACGGCATCAGGGTCTCACACCTTCGCCACATGGCACATCCCAGCTGAATGTTTCTTTTTTAAAACACAAATGTTACCTATGTGTAGGCTTTTGAGAGCACCTGTCTGTCTGTATCTGTTTCCTGCTGTAAATATCCTTCCGAGCAGCTTCCTTTGGGAACAGCGGTGTGGTCACACCTAGCAAAGAATCCAAATGGCTAATATTTTGTAACAAAAATAGACCAGAAGTATTTTATCTGTCCGATTCATAGAGTTTTAGAAATTATATTGAGATATGTCACTTGTGCACTAATGTCTTCTTTGCCTCAGCTAATTCATTGTGTCCTTAGACCCCTCTGTGCGCGTGGGCTGGATGGGCTAGGTGCCAAGGGTCTGATTTTGGGAGGGGTTGAGCAGCTTGAGCTCCCATTGATGTCAATAGGAGTTGGCTGTGCTCAGCCTCTCTGAGGATCAGGCCCAAAGGCAGCCGGGAAGAAATGGTTCTCATCAGCGAGAAGCCAATTCAATGCAGGTTTGCCCCCACGGTGTGGTAGAGTGGACAGGAATGCAAAGCCTCCCTCCCATTCCACTGGAGCATCACACAGCCAGTGGGAATTCATCTACACATTTATGTACTCATGCACCTTTGGGGGAGGAGACCTGCACACACATGCAAATGTGTGTACACAGCAGATAATACCATGTTCACATGCTGCATTTACATACACATGTATCATGTACATGCAGGCTGCAGATAAACTCACACACATAGACATATGCATATGCTGTACATAAACACAGCACATGCAAACAGCCTGTACATGCAAGGACACAGTGCAGCTAATGTATTTGCACATGTGCTGAACATACAAATATATACGGTACAAAAACAAACACACTGCATATACAGTCATACAATATCCAAACATTGCAGCCATACTATCTGTGGATGTGATCTTACCACATGTCTTAAGCTAAGCAGACTCAGGGTTGGTTAATATTTGGATCGGAGACATAATAAGGGAAAACTGCTCTTCCCATTCCAAACATAGATACACACATATTTATATGAAAGGTTAACACTAATGTCAATGAAACTGACTTATGTAAAACTCTGCACAGCCATGGGAGAACAGACCTCCTCATATATGTAGAAAAACAGGTACACACTGCGTGAGATCTCCTCCCTGATGGATGCATGTAGCACCTCCATATCCTTACGGAAGAGAGTCCAGGGCAAGTATTGATTGCACCATGGTGCAAATCCTTTACTGACTACAATGCATTCCACAGACACCCACATCCCCTGGCAAAGGGCATGTGCAGATAAAAATCCCCTTTCAGTTTAAGACAGGGAATTTCCCAGGGCCTGGAGGGTCACATTCATGTTCGCAAAATCTGTATTACCTGGAGCTAATGATGAATATCAGCCCATCCCATGCTAATTCATTTTCTATGATGTTCTTAAACAGGCGCTTGTCTGGAGAAGCCCTTTCTGCCTGATGTTTACATCACACAAATGGCTGTAAAGAGGAAAGCAATAAAAAAGATTCTCTGTATGCGATATGCTCATGCCCTACTTCCACCCTGCTCTGACTCACAGATATTCGTTATTATTAACTACTGCAGAGCCCAAAGGCTGGCCGCATCGTGCAGGGCACTGTACCCACACAGAATCAATCCCTGCCTGAAGCACTAACACGCTAAAAGACACATCCCCCCCTGCTATCTATGGATATACAGGGCTTACATTCTCAGAGAGTATTTCCCAGAACACCCCCCCATGGGAGGCACTAGAGCTCAGGGCTTCAGCCCCTCAGGGTACGCCAGGGCTCGGGGCTTCTGCCTCGTAGGTTTGAAAATATTTACCTGAATTTAAGCCCTGGGGATATATATTATATAATGCTCTCATTAGAACGGGTCGAAAAATGCCAATTCATTTTCACAGGAAATTTTGAAACACGTTAATTAATTTAGAAACTTTGAGAAAGTGCTTAAAGTTAAGCAAGCGCTGATGTGCTTTGCTGAACTGGGGCTGTAGCACAGCCCCCAATGAATGAGACAGGGACGGCTCCTCTGAACTCCGAAACTGGTTAACCCCCACCCCTCCCTCCATTCATGGTGTTTCTGGAGACAAGCTTTCATCCAAAGACCAAAACAAATGAGGGAGCTGTAGTGCTTCAGTGTAGACCCTGCCTACGCCAATAGATTCTCCTGTTAGCATAGGTAACCCTCCTCTCTGAGAGGCGGTAGCTAGGGCACTGGAAGAATTATTCTGTCGGGCTAGGTCAGCATAGCTACATCTCTCGGTGTGTGGATTGTTCACACCTCTGAGAGATGTAGCAATGCCGATGTAATTTCCCACTGCAGACCAGCCCAGAGAGGGCTAACATCTGGGTCCCAGGAGAGCTACACAGCTGTGCAGCTCTCACTCCATTAATGGGGGGGGGGTCCCAAGGAACAAAAGCTATCATGTCCCATTCTATTGTCAATTAACTTCATCAGGCAGATACCGACTAAACAATCTGTCTGTGAAACAATTGTCCATGAGGTTGCAGGAGTGGTCTCCCTAGAAGGCTCCTGTGGGCCCAATTCTCCTCTCACTTAATAGTAACATCAGTGTTAATCCAGAGTTACTCTGCTGAAAATCCACTGAATTACCCTGGTGCAAGTGAGACTAGAAGCAGGCGGTGTGTTGTCTTGGAGATTCAAATATGACACCCTTTCAAACTGCCCCGGAATAGAGCCTCATCAAAAGTCACAATGGCAGTTCATGGCCCAGATCCTTTAGTAATGCCAGTAAGACTCACTGAAGTCAAGTGGACTGCTCATGAGTGAGAATTACCCAGCGAGTAAGGGCTGCAGGTTTATTTGTGGGCTGGACTCTGATCTCAGTTACACTGGTGTAAATCCAGAGCAACTCTACTGCGGTCAACAGAGCAACTGGTGTAACTGAGATCAGCATCTGGCCTAGTGTCTGCACTGTCTGTATAAATCTGCACGCCCACATACCTGTACGGTGTACGACTGTATCTCCCTCAAGGGGTCTAGTGACAACACAAATGATCAGGTTTACAGAAATGCCCCTCCCCACATCCCCCTCTCCCCCCGGCCAGAAATAGAGCTTGAGAATAGGAACAGGCCGGGTATATCCTATTGTTGCTTAGCACAGATCATAGTGGTAGCACTTCCTGTCTCTCAGTAAGCCCCATTTCCACTTTCTTTCTTTTTTGCCTTTCTTTTCGGTTAACCATCTACCTTTTAATTTTCATTCAGCTTGCAGGATTTAGGTACAGACTGTTACTCCCATTCAAATCAGCAAATCATTCCAACCAATGTGAGTCATTCAGGACAATAGTGAGGCTAAATTTGTATGCAGCTCTTTGAAAATATTGGTGCTAAAGTTCCACAAGTGAGATTATTTCAAGCAACACTGTAATATAGCGTTACAGCCTGACAGTATCGCACACGGCTATGGCTGCAAACGCGCTTCAGTCATTCAGCTCTGACATGTTCCTACACAAACAGTCCTGACCTTTTAAACCTCTAGCTCTGCAGGGGGGAAAGCCAATGAGTAACACTGAGCTCCTGTTAAAAAAAAATAATAATAATTTAAAAACACACACACATTTGGACTGTAGCTATGACAGTGGTTGGGCATTCTATAAGTGATCTGATAGACGGATAGATATAGGACAGACCCATATTGATATACAATTCACACTTTTCTACCCTCTGGTGTTATGCTGGTCTTTTTTTCTCAGTATCTTTCACCTCTTCATCTCCAATCTTCAGCTGACAAAGCTTCAAACTCAGTAGCCAAATACATTCTGACAACCCAAGACCCACCCAGCACCAGAGACAGGAATAACTCTCATCCCCTTGGGAATTCATTAGCGCCCAAAGGGCTTCCCATACATACTTCTGTGCATTCACACTACAGAAGTTTCTATGTGCCACTTGGCTGGGTGGGCTCTTAACATAATTATTTCATGGATAACACAAGCACTCACCTGCCACTTGCTGTGAAAAATGTAACAGGATTTAAAATATTCCATTCCCGATAGTTCCAGTCCTTTGCTTTCTCAATAGCTCTCTTGGATAAGTAGCGTCAGTCCAGCAGGCCTCAGAGACTTTAAGGTCAGAAGGGACCATCGTGATCATCTAGTCTGACCTCCTGCACATTGCAGGCCACAGAACCTCACCCATCCACTCCTGCAGTAGACCCACAACCTCTGGCTGAGTTACTGAAGTCATGGACGACGAGTGAAGAATGGTGGGCATTGGATAGATCATAGCTGCCAAAATCTGGTGATAAAATTACACACAGCTGCATAAGGAGCTTCATGATTGTTCAGGGGCATCCAGCACCAATTAATTAATTCTGCATGCGCCTCCAGCCCCATATCAGTTAATTTTGCATCCCTCATCCCCATATCTACCCCTTGTTCCCGAGCACACCTCTGCCCCTCCTGCACCCTGGGGGGCTCTTCTTCATCACCCCAGTTCCAAGCCCATGCTGAAGCTCCACCAGAGACTTCTTAGTCTCTCACCCCCCAGACCTGGGAGTATGGGGATAAAGAGGAGGAGAGGGAGTATGGTCCACTGATTAGGAAGACCTGGGTTCAATTTCCTGCTCTACCACAGACTTCCTGTGTTACCTCAGGCAAGTTGCTTAGCCTTGCTGGCCCAGAGCCTCAAAGATATTTAAGCTCCTAGCTTCCATTGATTTCATGAGCCTAAATCCCTTTGAGGGTCTGGGCCCCAGTGCCTGAGTTCCCCTTCTGTAAAATGGGGATGTTAGCCCTTCCCTTCTTCACAGGGAGGCTGGGAGAATAAATATATTAATGAGGGGTGGTGCTCAAGTGGCAAAGATGCAGGGCAGCAGCAGCACCTACCTACCCGAGGTGAAGGAAGTCACTGAGAAAGACTCAGTGGCTCGGGCCGCATAGTGTGAAGCCAGTATGGGCAGATCCAGGAAAAGGTTTGCGTTACTGCGCCTCCATCTCCTGCCAGTAGGACAAGGTATTCTTTGGGCCAATCGTTCGCTCTTGTGTCCATCAAGTCTGCTCCAATGCTGGACTCTCGGGCCATCTATCCCTTGCGGCTGCACAGGAACGGCTCAAATGGCGAACGATCGCTATGGCTGACCATTCGGCTAAGCATTGAAGAAGAAGGTGCTCAAGTACCACAGCAATGAGGCCCATAACTACTGTAGATGGGGAGGGAGGAGCAGAAAGAAGTGGACATATTATTCATAAGAGGAGAGGCGTGAGCAGGTTGGTTCCTGCCCTGAGGGGTTGGGTTCTTTCTGCTCTCTCCTCCTCCCCTCCCCTCTGGTGAAAATGGTGTCCGGTCCTCTCACCTTCCCTACTCAAAAACTTCTGCTGCTCCTGCGGGGAGCGATAAAGCTCTGATTGGCTGCCCCTTCTGAGGAGGTGGGAGGATGGGGAAGGGAAACCAATCAGAGGGAGGCTTTACCCACAGACTAATGGGCTCTCCCTGTAGACCCATAGTAAGGTCTTAAAACCTGTAAGCTCCTCCAGAGTTGGCAGGTGTGGTAGATGGTGATTTGTGCTGGCTGATCTCTGCTAGGACATTTCCAGGTTTCATTCACGAGGACAGACAAAATTGATTGGCAGCTGCAGTGCCTCTGGTGACCCTCTTTGTTTCCTCACCCCTGGAAGGAAGCATTATCACAGAGGGCAGCCAATATGGCAGCTTAGAAATGAGTGTGTTTAATAACATGTGAAAGGACATCGCATTTTTGTCCAAAGCACTTCGTAAATGAAGAAAAAGTATCACTATCCCCATTTTACAAATAGGCTAACTGAGTCACAGAGGAGTTAAATGACTCGTCCTATGTCTGGGTAGAGCCTGGACTAGAACCCAGGTCCTCTGATCCCTGGACAATGCTGTGTCCATGTCTATGTATAAGGGCTTATCTTACACTGTACGAAGCGTCTATGTGTGTATATGGATGCACAGATTTATACAGGCAGTCTAATCTGTAGATCTACCTACCTGTAAATATTGAGACTAAACTAAGCCTGACTGCATGACATGAGGATGTATTTTCCTCCAAGTTTTCTGGTGATGGGAAATGTGACCTGTGTATACATGTCACACATACATCCTGGGATCCAAACAGTCTGCAGGCTGGGGATAGTAAATTGTTTTCATTACACCCTGGCATCAGCAAGGAACATGGACACCAACTGTGACTTCAATATTTGTATCACTTCATTTCACAACGGATTAGTATTCATTTGGTTTTCTAGGCATTTCTTCTCTCGGGCCTGTTCCAAAGCCCATTTAAGTCACTGGGTGTTTTTCCATCAACTTTAATGAGTTGTGGAGCAGGCCCCAAAGTGGGGCCTTTAGAAGAGAACCGGAATTCTTTTAAGATATTTCAAGTGCCGTGTGTGACAACTCTTTCTATAGCAGTACAGTACACCAGGCACCACACTAATACATAAGGTGCAAGAGCTGCTTTGGAGAGGAAGAGTCCAGTTGGTTGATGAAGGCTCTCAGTATACACATACCTTGTTCAACCACATGATGGAACTCAGGAGCCACCCAGTGAAAACATACGTTGAACTGTTTATTAAAGCAATAATGCTTCTCAACAATAGGACAAACCATAAACTCACTTCCTGGGCCAAGTCGTCCTGAGAGCTACTAAGCAAGATGATGAGCACCGCCTACAAGGCACCGCACAAAGATTTCTCAAACACCATTGGCTTCAATGGGAGATATGGGTCCTTAAGCCTCCACTTGTTGACATCAAGTCGGAGTAGCAATGGCGCAGTATGTGCTCAGCACCCCTCAGGATTTGGCTTGTAGTGAATATTCACACTGCCTGGGTGGCTCTCCCTATATCCACACCAATGGGATGTTTGTATTCTTGCACGCTGCCTGGGTGTGTCTACCTATGCACGTAGCTTGGGCTGGTATGTGCTGCTCGTTGGTTTGAGAATGCTGGGCCTTTCGCCTTATTCTTTTCAGCACACCGTAGGGCCCTGATGTGTTCAAATGATGTTGAAAAAAATGCATTTAGCCCACGGCTGAGTTCTGAAATATGCAGGAACACAAAACTGTTTCCCTGATACTCCTATATTCTTATCTTTGTAACTTTCTGACAGATTCCCTTTTGGAATGGCATGAAAAATGACCAAACTCGGACGCTTCTTCAAAGTTAATTTTTTTTTTTAAGTTTGAGCAAAATTGTTTTGAATGATAGGAAAGTGGGAAAATATTTCCCCAATGTACATTAATAATAAATGAAATTAAAAAAATAAAAAATAATAGTAATTTAATATAAAGCCAAAACCTGAAACTTGAAATATGACAGGGGCATAATACTCAATGAGGCCCAGCACCTGGAGCGGGGGTGGGACGAATGGAAGTGGAGTAACAAAAAATGATAAACAAGTGAAAAATGGACTGCTAAGCATGCTCAGTGGGCATCTGCTAAGATTTTTAAAGAGCCTAATCAAGTTCTGACCATTCTGTGACTTTGTGCCTCTCTTTTCTGGCCAGGCCAAAAGGCTCTGGCAGGATAGGAACTGCTGTTGGGACAGTTGGGACAGTAGATTATAAACATGTGAGTGAAAGACACACGACAGAGTCCTCCAAAAAAATTGCCCAATATTCAGGCAAGAAGGAAAGCACAAGCGTGTGGAAAACAACAATACCACAGATCCTGCCATTTTAGGGGCTCTCCGCGATTTTTGCTGCATTCTACATTATTCTGCACATTCTAAACTCTTCATTTTCAAAAGGTTCCTTTCTGAAGACAGAGCCATCACAATGAAAGCAGGGCTGCGGCTGCCCTGTTAACCTTGGCTTGCAGAAAACTAACTCCAGCCAAATAACAGCACTAGCCAAGATGGGAATTTGTTCCCAGCCTCGGTCCAGTACTTACACTTGGTTAGGAACATCACAGCCTAGTTAGGACCAGTTCAGTGCCAACAGGATGAAATCCAAGGAATTTGTATCTTATAAACAAACTAAAAACGCACCCTAGGAAACAAAATCCAAAGCAGAGTGTTAACATGATGTTAAAAATAACGAGTAGAAAGAGTCAGGAAGTGCAAGGTTCCATACCCAGTGGTGATCTGGCCAAGCTGTACCTAGGGGACTGAATCCTCAGTTAATAGAGTCAATACAGCTGGGCCAATTCACATTGGCTGAGGATCTGGTCACTCAATGTAGAATTTGCTGTTCTTGTTTTTCAGCTTCATTGACCTCAATAGAACAACAACAAATTCACACCAGCTGGGGACCTGGTCAGTAGCTTGTCAATTGCGTACAATAAAACATCTCCAATGTGCAACACAGCTGAGTGAATATACCTTTTGGTGCCTTAACCTTTTACAGGTCCTGAATCATTAATACAGTGCATTGAAACAGGAGGGATTTTTTACATTTAATGGGCTTCAATCTCCTCTTACTTACATGATTTTACACCAGTGTAACTTCATAGACTCCAGTGGAGTTGCTGTTGGTTTACACCAGTGTCAGGAAGAGGAGAATCAAACTTAATAAATATACTGGATT
Source organism: Terrapene triunguis (assembly GCF_002925995.2). Taxonomy (NCBI): domain Eukaryota; kingdom Metazoa; phylum Chordata; order Testudines; family Emydidae; genus Terrapene; species Terrapene triunguis. The sequence continues at coordinate 18,309,546 of NW_020664598.1, forward strand.
TGTCTCCTTTCATGTACATTGGTGTCACTCCACTGATTTCCATTGAGCCGTCTAATTTATCCCATTGTAAACAAGATCAGAACTATGTGCACGGTGTCAGTAAACTTCTGAGGGCCAGATCCTCAGGTAGTGTAAACAAGCTTAGCTGTGACTTTAATGGAGCTATGTCAGATTTACAAGAGCTGAGGATCTGGCCCAGTGGGTCCTGCATTTGGCAAAGTTCTTTTCATCTCAAACATTGCTGCTGCTGCTTCATCCCCGGTTTTTGGTTTTGCCCTACTAAGGGCCACGTGATTCTGAAAAAACGATATTCCCTTCCATAAGGAGACAAGCCTGGATCTGAAACTCACCCACCTGACTCTGCACACAGAAACCCGTTCTCTGGCAGGCACAGGGAAAAGAACAACGCACCCAGCAGCTTGAGACATGTGGCCAGGAAGGAAACGTGCAAGCGAAAACAAGGCAGGGCCAAGAGCCCTTAATAAATAGATTGTTCAGAGAGAAAACCCAGGCCATCTGTCAACTTGCCCGAGTAACAACTGCTGGCATAATAATTAGCAGAGGGAAATATAGAAGAGATGCCAGTTAAAAATAGCAGTTTTTACTTTTTGTACCGGTTTGTTATGTACACGGTGAAAAATTCTGAACACAAGAGGATAGAATTATCTCTCCTGGGCAAATTCTGCCAGCACTGAAACCCACGAGAGCTTGTAATGTCGGTGATACTGCAGGAGTATTTTGAGGTGGGTAGAATTTGGCTCTTAGTATCTCAGGAGCAATTCCTGCCTCGTGGAGCACTGATAGCACCACATTTTGTGCTTAGGCGTGGATCAGCAGAAGGTTGAGACAATGGGCCTGATTCTGATCTCATTGGTAGCAGTGCAAATCAGGATTAACTCCATCATGATCAATGGTGACACATGTCTATAAAACCAGTGTAAATGGAGAGGAGCAGCAGGCCCTGTGAATGCTGAAGTGGCATTACTTCCTTTTCAAAAAGCACTTGACACAGTCACGTCTTGTCATATCACTCATTGCTCAGAGACCTCCATCCCCTGCTATAGCCAGGCCCAGTGGTAAAGCTTAAAACGTGCTAGGTTGCACAGGGCTGCAGACCTGGCCAACCAAAGACAGCAGAGGTGGGTTTGGACAAGTCAGTTGCTGGTGAGAGGATAGTATATATGAGAAAAATAAGAGTTATAACCAATATTCAGATTTTAAAAACAAAGCTGCTTTCGAGCTCTGCACAGAAAACCTCAGTGCCGATGTTCTCACAGGACAGCAATGACTTTCTAACAGCGACAGAGATGTTGTAATAGCTACAACAGTATTCCATCACTGGTGTCCTAGCAGTGACGTTCTGGCAGTGATGGAGATGGTGTACCAATGACGGAGGCAGGGTGGCAGTGACATTCTGGCAGTGGCCCAGGCAGTGTAGCAATGACAGAGGCAATGTAGCAGTAACGTTCTGGCAGTGATGGAGGTGGTGTGGCAGTGACAGAGGCAGTATGGCAGCGACATACCAGCAGTGACCCAGGCAGCATAGTAATGATGGAGGCGATGTAGCAGTAACGTTCTGGCAGTGATGGAAGTGCTCTGGCAGTGATGGAGGTGGTGTGGTGACGACGGAGGCGGTGTAGCAGTAACGTTCTGGCAGTGATGGAGGTGGT
>NW_020664598.1:18311225-18410167 GCF_002925995.2 Terrapene triunguis
TTCTGGCAGTGATGGAGGTGGTGTGGCAGCGACGGAGGCGGTGTAGCAGTAACGTTCTGGCAGTGACGGAGGTGGTGTGGCAGCGACGGAGGCAGTGTAGCACTGATGTTCCAGCTGTGGTAGGGTAGCAGTGACATTCCATCAGCAACATTCCAGCAATAATGAAGATGTTTGAGGCAAGCAGCGATAGTCTCAACTCGCGATAGTCTATTTTTGTCTAACCTTTCTGTAAGGTCCCTCCCTCTTCCTTCCGAACCAGGACTTTGGAACAAACAAAAAAGAAATGATTTGCCCGAGGGAATCCATCACAAGTTTCACACTGAACCCAGGTACACAGGCAGCGCAGACATGATGAAAGAAAAAGCGTTTAGTTAGGTACCTCATTGTCAAGTCTCAGTGCCTTGATTTAAGGGATCCCAGTAACATAGGAGATAACACAGTCCAAACCCTACAATGTTGTCCCAAACTAATGAAGTTCCATTGTGGGTAATGGAAGACCCCAGTAGAACATCAGTGATACCACACTAGAGGTACTGGCTGTGGGAGTGACATTCCTGTCTAGCCTGTCAGCTTCAGCAAAGCCCTTAACATTACTTGAAAGTTTGTTTTTGTGTCTTTTGTTTTTGTTTCATTTTTCAATGGTTAGCATCACTGTGAAAAGAGGGGAGGAGAATGAATGTGTCTCACCTCTCAAGAGGCTGAAGGGCCCATTCAGTCCAAACTATGCTCATAATGCACTAAAATAGAGAGGTACTTGGGGTTTTATTCTTAATGAACTATCCCAGCAGAATCAGAGTCCATATATCAGCTGGTTGGGTGTGAGCTGTGGTGGCTACCCACGTACAGCACTTAGGGGTGTGCTGCATACCACCCACCTGTCTGTTAGGGCGTGAATTGCGAACCTCACGTATCCACCTTCCCAGGTGAATCCCAGGTACCCAAATGTTGGGGTGTGAGCTGTGAACTCTACATATCATAGTTAAGGTATGCTGCAAAGAGCACATATGCAGCTCTGAGGGTGCAAGTCATGAAGGGCACATACAGAGTGGTTAGGGTCTGAGCAAAACTACATATCCGGAGCTGTTTGGCTGTGAACATCGCATGTACAGGGGTGGGGTACAGCCTGTGACTGGTGCTGCTGCTCCTAAGAAGCTGCTTTCACTGCGAGAACATCATTGTCACTGTTGTAAAGTGGCTGCTACCACACTGCTGATGGGGTCTCTCTACTGGGGTATCACTGTGCTGGCTGGGCTGGGCTGGTCAAAGCAGGAACGTTATCGTTTGAGCAGCTTCACTGCTGTGGGAATTTCGCAGATGGAACATCCCTGCTCTGCTGCCTCCGTCACTGCCAGTCTGCCACTGCCAGGCCATCTTTGCTAATCCACTGCCATCCACTGCTTGGCAGGGCCGGCTCTGGCTTTTTTGCCGCCCCAGGCGAAAAAGCCTCCGGCCGCCCCCCCCCCCATGGCGGGGAGGGAGGGCGGCCGGAGCCCCGGGGGGAGGGCGGCGAGCCCTGGCGGGGGCTCCGCTCTCCCCCCGGTGGCCGGGGGGAGGGCGCCGGGGGGGAGGGCGGCCGGAGCCCTGGGAGGAGGGCGGCGAGCCCGGCCGTGGCCCCGCTTTCCCCGGGGGCCGGAGCGCCGCGCCGCCCCCCTCCAGGTGCCGCCCCAAGCACCAGCTTGGTGGGCTGGTGCCTGGAGCTGGCCCTGCTGCTTGGGCAGCAATGATGGAACATTGTTGTAGCTGTTAGAACATCTCTGGCACTGCTAGAAAGGCACGGCGTGCCAGGGAGCACAGAGGTTTTCTAGGCAGAGCTCAAAAGCAGCTTTGTTTTAAAATACAAATCTCAGATTATCAACCCTAATCTCCTCGCGGAGGTGCAGGCAGGGCACAGATATGGTGACAGACATGGCTTCTCTCTGTGTGTCTGTCTGTCACACGCATACACAAATACATTTCTAAAACAAACCAAGCTATTTCCCCTACAGGCTGGGAAGGAAGCAACCCAGAGCAGCTGTTATTGCTGCTTCTGTTGTTGAATGCTCGGGAGGTGCTCAAATACTCAGGTGATGGGGGCCATAGAAACACCTCAATAGACAGAGAGAGGATTCCCTCCCAACCCCGCACTACAGGCAGAGATTAACCCCTGAGTACAGGCCAGGGACATACATGGAGACCTTGTCCCCTATTCCACGAGGTGAAGAGGATTTCATAGGCTGAAATTAGAGACACAGAGCCGGTTACATCGTGTAGTGCTCATCCCACACACCCCTTTCCCAGCCTCTGCTGAGGGAGGATTAGTCCTCACGTGTGTTTGTAAAGTGTCCAATTTAGTTTTAAATAAGTAATGGGGCTTCAACCACTTCCCTTGGGAAACTGCTCCCCGGCCTAACAGCACTCTCTGTCAGCAAACGTCTCCTTTCCGACCTCCATCCCATTGATTCTTGCCATAGCTTTTGCACCAACCTAAAGAATTCCCATCCCGCATAGGGTAAAACCCTCTTCACTGGTTTGCAGATTGTTATTGTGTCCAATCTGAATTGTCGCTAAGTCAAACTCTGTCCACCCCGATTCCTGGGTCCAGCTAAGCTGCACTTAGCCCCAGCTCGATGTGGGGGATGCCAAAGGTAGTTTTTAATAGACTCATCGATTTTAAGGCCAGAAAGGACCATCACAATCTTCTAGTCTGACCTCCTGCACATTGCAGGCCACAGAACCTCACCCACCCACTCCTGTAATAGACCCCTAACCTCTGGCTGAGTTACTGGCGTCCTCAAATCATGGTTTAAAGACTTCATGTTACAGAGAATCTACCATTTACACTAGTTTAAACCTGCAAGTGACCCATGCCCCAAGCTGCAGAGGAAGGTGAAACCCCCCAAGGGTCTCTGCCAATCTGACCTGGGGAAAATTTCTTCCCAACCCCAAATATGGTGATCACTTTGACCCTGAGCATGTGGGCAAAACCTACCAGGCAGACATCTGGGAAGGAATTCTCTGTAGTAACTCAGAGCCCTCCGCATCTAGTGTCCCATTACCAGCCGTTGGAGATATTTGCTTCTAGCAGTCGCAGATCGACTTAGACACCTTTTCAATTCCTCAGTGCTGGAGTGTAACTGATGGTAGCAATGCGGAGATATTTTTGCAAATCTTCTCTCTGTCTTCCCTTTCCAAGGCCTAGGACCAAACAGGTTCTGGCCACCAGAGGCCTTTTCCCATGTGAGGTGGTTGTGCTAATGGCTACATTACAGCCATCAGCTCTTCTGGGGACTTTGACCCCTCTGATCTCAGGCCAGGCAGGGCTGGGCCTTTACCCATAGCCACCCAGTTCAGGCAGGAGGCAGTTAAACCGAACAATTTGAAGCTGGAAAGCTCCCTCAATTCTCCTGCCAGCATCCTCTGTCGCTAAAACTGAATGTGAGGCAGAAGCAGCGATTTGTATGGCCATGCAATGTGACTGCCTGATAAACTCTCAGAGGCATCTCCCGCCGTCAGGAGCCACTCTGCTCCTGGCCCCCCATCACTCCCCTGGCCTCCTCTCCCACTCACTGAGATGCTGCTGCTGAAATAAATATTCATGGAGTGGAAACCAGAGATGAAAAAGCTGCTGCTGCCACCCCTCGGCCAAGCCATGGAGAAGGAGATGCCATTTGTGCACTGGCACACTGTGTGTGTGGGAGGAGACAGGGTGCACAACAACAGCGCTCTGTGTGCGTAAGCATATGTATCTGCAGGGCTTTTCTTCTCCTTGCGCTGGAGTTGGAGCGGGCTTTAGTTCAGCCTCTGTGAGAATCTCCAGCTCCTTCGAGCTGCAAATGCGTCCGAGTTATTTTTAAAGGCACGTCAGCTTTTGCGTGTGCAGCAAGAGGGAGGCACAAATGAAAGCGGCAGCAGCAGTTTGGAAGGGCTCTGCTGGCACCGAGCCCAGGTTGTGCTAAATGCTGACTGTGAAGTGCAGGAGAGAGCTATGGAGGAGAAAGCACACTCCCTCCCAGGCCTGGTCTTCTGAGTCCAGGAACCTGAGTAAGGACAGAGAACAAAGTGGCATGGAGAGGAGGAATTGCTGCTGTGGCCCTAGGTGGAGGGCTGGGGTGCGGGACAGGCCAGGACAGTTACTGCCCGGCCTGTCCTGCCAATGCTCTTCACTAGAGCTAGGCAACGTATTTTGACCAAAACTTTTTTCTGCTAAAAATGCAGACTCGGCAACACAAACATTTTGCGACTTTGTGTCGATTTCACCCTGTCTTTTCAGTTTAAAAAAAAAAAAAAAAAAGAATCACAATGAAACATTTTGAATTTTTGATTCAAAATGACATTGGTAAGAAATCACCTTTAATTTTATTTTCAAAAGTAAAATCATTTTAAAAAAGCACAAAAGCAAAACAAAGCGTCTCATTTCAGGCAGAACAAAATGTTCAGTTCAAACCAAACTGAATTTGTGTTTCGCTTCGCCAAGAATTTTGAACAGTTTTGCTTCCAATTAGCTGTCCAGGGAGAGCTCATTCAGCCCCTGCTTACATGAGGAGTCATGATATGTACTGGTATTGTCAAGACCCATTTATGTTGATGTCACAGCTGTCAGGTAGCTACACAGCATGTACTAAACTCAACTGGGGACTCTCCAGACATGGGCAGTTCTTGGCTGGCAGGATACCATGGATGATGGATGGACAGGTGGGCGCTTAGCAGAACTCTTGGCTTCCTTCTTCAGTTCTAGTTCCATCTTGACTCTTGTGACCAGGTTCAGCTCTTCTGCTACAGGCCATCAGCTACTGACTATGAACAGGTCATCATGGCAGATATGGTCATGTGCTTATCTACACAGATCTGTGCACCAGGGAAATCTGGTCTCCAGGGCCGCCCAGAGAGGGGGGCAAGTGGGGCAATTTGCCCCAGGCCCCGGGCCCCGCAGGGGCCCCCATGAGATTTTTTCAGGGCCCCTGGAGCGGGGTCCTTCACTCGCTCCGGGGGCCCCAGAAAACTCTCGTGGGGCCCGGGCCCCCAGAGCTTCTTCCGCTCTGGGTCTTTGGCAGCAATTCGGTGGCGGGGGGTCTTTCCGCCCCGGAACCTGCCGCCAAAGTGCCGGGTCTTCGGCGGCAATTCAGTGGCAGGGGCCCCCCGCTGCCGAAGACCCCAGACCCCCTGAATCCTCTGGGTGGCCCTGCTGGTCTCTGGCCTTTGTAAATCACTGGGCAGGACCCATCTGTCTGGGATGTTTTTATAAATCCTTTTTGGCTCAAGTCAGCTTCCCCTCAAGTGAGGTTAGTTAATACGTAACTCTTCTGCCAGGTGGTTAATGGCAGCAAAAAGGGCCAGGTTCAAAATATCTAGGGTCATTCTTGCTAAATAATTAAACTAGCTCAAGTCCCCACCCAGAAGCCTGGGAAAATTAAACACATCCTCCCTGGGTGCCCTTAGCAGGTAAAACTTCCCCACTCACAAGCCCTCCAAGATTGTGCACAAACAAGGGAATCTTTATTTTGGGAAAGGGAACACAATCAAACTTGGGGAAAACACAGCAACATAATAGATATGCAAATAAAGAGTAAAACACACACCCTGCCACCACCTTCAAAGTAACTTTGGCAGTAGTCTACCTAATTCCCTTCCCATCCACCAGTGAGAATATTCCACATTCAATGTTCTTTGACTGCACCAACCACAAAACACCACTCACCATTTAGGTCAGCAAGTAGCAGTACTCCAAGTGCCTCTTTGCAGATCTATCACCCATCCCAAGGGATATGCTTGCTTGGTCCTGTTTGGAGATGCTACCCCCAAACCCAGCTTAGTGATTCAGCTTTATTAAAGTGTTGGGAAGGTAAGGCCTCACCAAAATCCATACAGCTTTTCTGCACCACTTCTGACATTACCCTGGGGGATGAACCAAGAGCATGTAGATTCCTTAAGTAGCATTCTGCTACCTGAGACACAAGCTCTTTGACACCAGGTAAGAACCCTTTTGATCTTTGAAAAGGGTCTGGGAGCCCAATATCCCCCAGGAATCCAAGTTCATATACAGTTATGGTGACTCTCCAAGTGTCACCAGAGGATTGTGGGAAGGTAGCATATGCAAATGATGCTCTCTATGGCACCACTTTTTCCTTTTCACCAACAGGGGGAGTAGAGAGCTCTTTCCCCTTGGGAGCTTCTGGCCATAGGGCTTACAAATAGCTCCCCTTCGTGAATTACCACAATAACAATTCCAGTCTCTCTTAGGAAAACATCTTAAGTCTCCCATCTCAACCAGAACTGCTCTTTTGGACTCACAGACAGAGGTGGGACATATGTTCTCTTCAGGGCCCGGATCATTCCCCACACCTACACAGAACCTGGGGAAGCAGAGGTGTGTAAGCCACACAAATGTGCCTCCAAAACCCAGCAGTCGGAACACTCAGACATTACAGTATCATCCCCCCGGGCACCGAGGCACATGCTTTGCCTCCCACTGCTGTTGGGCGCTGGTGGTGGTGGCAGGCTCTGGATTTAGGGGGAGGGGCATATCACTGTCTCGAGGGTGCTGCACCATCCCCATAATGCAGGTGTGTCAGCCAAGTGCAGTCTAAGTCAGCTTGGGAGCAGGGTTCAATTGCCACCTCATTCCGCATTCCTGCAGCACCCACACGTTGGTTCTGAGTCTGACATCAGATCTCTGGCTCAGTGCCAGCATAACCAAAAGGGCTGGTCTGACTCAATTCACCACGTTCTTTGTACTACTTGCCCACAGTATTGTGTGAGTATGGGGGTGAGCAGCCCAGCAGGGCTTCTGGGGAAGATTGTGCCTCCTCAACACAAAGCTGTGATGGAGGTGCTGCAGAGCCACCCTGGCCCAATGGAGGAGTACAGTGCTTCCTATACCTCCTGGGGAGAAGAGCCATCATTGCCCACCCCTTGGGAAGGTGCAGTGTATGCTCCTGTGCGTGGCTGGCCAGCAAAAGAAGGTGGGCCATGGCCCTCCCCCTTTGGAATTGACTTGTGCCCTTGGCAACACTAGCAAGGAGCAATCCCTGTATAACTGAGCACGTAGTGTGCCTCTGAATCAGTCAAGTTGCTCTTCCATTGCACATCATTCAGAGGGAAAGGAGTCACTTGGGAGCATCACTGCTTATTCTGCCCACTGCTCATTTGACCCATGGTGGTGTGCCGTTATGCAATGTCAGTAAGTACGAGCACAGATCAGACACAGCTCCACGTGGATATCATTTTAAAATCTGTCTGGAGGGCAGGACACCCATGGCAAGTAGGCTGGATTTGGCCTCCAGCCCCAGCATTTGCTACCACAGAACTAGGACTAAGATTAACACTCCTACCAGCTGAGCGAAATACAGGGCCGGCTCCAGGCACCAGGCACCCAAGCTGGTGCTTGGGGCGGCACCTGGAGGGGGGCGGCGCAGCGCTCCGGCTGCCGGGGAGAGCGGGGCCACAGCCGGGCTCGCCGCCCTCCCCCCGGCGCTCTGGCCGACCCCCCCCCGCCCTCGCCCCGGCCGCCGGCCGCTCTGGCCGCCGGGGTCGGGGGGAGAGCCGAGCCCCCGCCGGGGCTCGCCGTCCTCCCCTCCGGCCGCCCTCCCCCCGGCTGCCCCCCCCCCATGGGGGCGGGGGCGGCCGGAGGCTTTTTTGCCTAGGGCGGCAAAAAAGCCAGAGCCGGCCCTGGCGAAATAACAGCAGCACCCATGGTACCAACACCATAACGAAGGCAGACAGGCCAGGATGCTATGGTACAAGCACAGGCCACAATAGACAGGCCTCCTTCACAGTGCAGAGAACCACCCTCCTTAACTGCCAGTATGACATGCTGGTGACTGGTGCTGTTGGGCCTCAAGGCCTGGTCTCAAAATAGCAGCCATTTAAATCTGATTGGAACTGGAGAGTGGGGGAAAGGCAAGAAGGGAATCCGGCTGATGTGATTTTTGAGGTCCAGTAGTTTGTGAATCACCAAGGCTATGTGAAATTGGAATACCAGCTTTCCAATGCATTCATTACTTTATGTTCCTATTGGTTCATGAGGGATCATAATTTCAAATGGCCCTTGGCTCCCAGGGACAGACGAAGATATAGGCCGTTTACCAGACAAACCAGGATGCGTTCAGCACCCAGACAACTGGAGCCAGTCCACTTCTGACCAGAATTCATCCTTCAAGCCTCTGATGGCTGCAAGATCTACACACAAGTGCACTAGCACCAGGAATAATTCTCCCTGCCTCTCAGTGCTATAAGGTCTACTTAGAGCCCCAATTCCCGGATTCACATCCCCAGCCTCTGAGTGCTAGAGGTGTCACATACCAGTAGGCTAACAACAGAGTTCACACTCCTGCCTAGGGTGACCAGATGAGAGGAAGAAAATATCGGGACACATTGGGGGCGGGTGGAGGTCCGCCGGCGGAGCAAAAAAAAAAAAAAGGCCGAGTGCTACCTGGCGGAGCGAAATATCAGGACAAACACCTAAATATCGGGACAGTCCCGATTTTATCAGGACGTCTGGTCACCCTACTCCTGCCGCTCCGTAGTGTAGGATCCAGTGCCAAGGAGTAAGGAATGAATTCTGCAGTGCTGTGGATGTTGTCCAAACTCACACCATCTCAGAGATGGCTCCTCAAACTCTTTCTCACATGGAGGCCTGGAGGAACCATATACAGTAATTCTCTCTCTTGCTACAAATATAATTTGTCCGAATACCTCGTACATTGATATGAAATACCTCTGGCATACACAATATGCATGGCTATGATTTCACAACACACACACGATGCACGGTGAGACCTTTCCAAACACATCTTTTAATACAGATTTCAAGTACTACAGACTACATCACAATCCTGCAATAGTCTAGCCGAAGCCTACAGTGTCTAGGTTCATGCCATACAGCTTTTGTACCTTGTAAATGTTACATACATTTTATACAATCAGTGCCATCTGTTGGAATGAATAGATGAGAACAGACTTGTGGGAGACCTTTCCACTCCTTGGGGGCTGTGCCCATTTCTTGGAGAAAGCTGTACTTGTGCAGCTGTCTGCTCATCCCCAACTCTGCATGCTGCTGCTGAGAGCCAGGCTGCAATGGAATTTTCTTTATTTTTTTGCAGTCCTCAGGAAAAATAGGATTTCAGAGAAGCTTTGCCCACACCTCTCTAAATAGTATCTTAGAATTAAGAGGTTTCATGGAGGATTATTTCAACTAAGTGCCAGGGGGGAGCTGGCAGGTGCTGGGGAGCACTGAGATCAGAGAAAACTCATTAGCTTGTAGGTAAAGCTAGCACTTAGGGAGGAGGTGCAGCCTGCTTGTGTTACATGCTCTGGGGAATAAGGGAGGAGGTCCCACAACCTTCACCATAGAAGTGTCCTCTCCTGTGGCTCAAAGGTTCAGAGGGGCGTGATCACTAGGAACAGTCCATCAAGGGAAGAGCGTTTCAGCCAAAAGCAGAACCTAAAGATGATCACAACTACAACCAAACTCCTCAGATGCCTATTACACTGGCACCAGAAGCTTGAAAGCAAAAAGGGCCAAAACTAGGACAAGAGCAGCATATGAGTGGTATTACCAAGATGTAGCGGGACAAGAGTAATCATTGGGGTGTCACAACTCCTGACTCTAAACTAGACAGGAAACCTATGTTAGGGGGAGGTTGGGAGTAGCACTATATATAGTATAAAAGGCTACATAGATTGTTGAAAAGGAAATTCTGGATAAGGAAGTCCATCTATAAACCAGACCTGTACAAGGTATAAATTCCAGCTTGTAAGACTACAAAAGCAACCATGGTTGCAGAGCAAACCAGTATTGGTAAATGCTGAAAGGTGCAAGATCAGGAAGGGCAATCAAAGCTTCCAGAACAGTGATAGCGAGTGACTCCAACAACCCTAAGAGAAACTGGTGCAACGTGGTTTGGAGAAATAATTTTTCTGTATACCATCAAAAATGATTGCTTGGAGCAACTCATTCTGGGGCAGGCAAGAGGAGAAGCTATTTTTGAGTTACTTCTGAGTTAGACGCTGAGCAATTCCAAAGGGGTGCTGAGCACACGCAACTTCCACTGGGAGTTGAGGGTTTCTCTGCAACTGTCAGAAGTGCTCGGTGCCCTTGCAGAATTGGACCCTCAGCTTGGATGAGCCACTAATTAACAGAGAGTGTGAGAAGAAAGGAGACAAGGGAGGAGGGGTGGAATGATCACAACTGCAATTAACCTCCACAGATGCCTATTGCACTGGCACCAGAAGCTTGAAAGCAAAAGTAAATGATCAGAAAGTGCCAAGACTAAGGCAAGAGCTGCACATGAATGGTATTTCCGGGACATGGCGGAAAGTGGAAGTGAAAGAATAGGACAGGAGAATGAGAGACAGAAATCAAGAGAAGAAAGAGAAAGAGAGAGTTCAGATTTTGCAGTGATGAGGCCACAAAAGAGGGAGGAAGGAGAAAGAGAGAGAAGAGAATATGAGGAAGAGGAAGAGAAGGTTAGAGTAAAAGAGAAGAGAAGGAAGAAACAAGGAGTAAAGAAGGGAAGTGAACAAGTGATTAATTCTCACTCAATATATTTTATTAAGTGCCTGTATGCAGAAACTCACTGGCTGGTCCAGTGCTGCTGCATTTGAAATGATGTTATGTGCATTCCACATGCAATACTGCAATCCAGAAAAGTGTCACAACATGGTTGTGTTACCAGAACCAGACAAATAGAAGTGGAAACTTACACATTTCCTGAGTTCTCAGGGACTTTTGTCCTTTTGAATTCCTCCCCCTACCTCAGACTCCAGAGGGTCAACATTTGTAATTACAACCCGTCAAAAGCAATTCTCATGACAAATGCTGACATTCACTCCTGTTGAAAAGGGCCATGAGGGAAGGCCTTTGTCCAAGATTTTCGGGAATCATTAATGATGTCGGGCGCCTCCATTTGTGACTTGACGCACCTTAAAGTAGCCTGATTTCCAGAGCTTGGGTGCTCAGCACTTCCTGAAAAATAAGGTCTTAAGTTGGCCACCCAAGAATTGAGGTACCCAAAATCACTAGAAACTCTTGAAAATCTTGGCCTATATTTTGAGTGCTTAAGTGGGTCTTAAGTGATGCACAGGTCCAAGTGCCGGGCCTTTGCACAGATGTCATTTTCACACAAGCATAAGCAAGTTTTAGATTCATGGGACTCAAAAAAAAAAAAAAAAAAAAAAAAAAAAACCAACCTTGCAAACTGTGTCATAAAGGTAGGACAAGATGGAAGCCCTAACAAAGGAATGAAGTGTATGTGGGGTGATCCCTGGACCAAGTGTTGGGGTTACTGCCTAAAAATATTGTAGGACATAGGAGCTTCTCTTCCATCAGACCTTGGCATGATTATACAACAAGTTCTTGGAATGTATTGGAGACAATATTTTATTTCAGAAGGTGGAGAAAGTTACTAGGGGAAAGTTACTGTTCTAGATTTGATTTTGACAAATAAGGAGGAACAAGTTAAGAATTTGAAAGTGGAAGGCAGCATGGGTGAAAGTGATCATGAAATGGTAGAGTTCATGATTCTAAGGAATGGTAGGAGGGAAAACAGCACAAAAAAGATAATGGATTTCAAGAAAGCAGACTTCAGCAAACTCACAGAGTTGGTAAGTAAGATCCCATGGGAAGCAAGCCTAAGGGGAAAAATAGTTAAGAGAGTTGGCAATTTTTCAAGGAGATATTAAGGGCACAAAAGCAAACTATGCCATTGTGCAGGAAGGATAGGAAGTATGGCAAGAGACCACCCTGGTTTAACCAGGAGATCTTCAATGATCGGAAACACAAAAAAGAGTCCTACAAAAAGTGGAAACTAGGTCAAATTACAAAGGATGAATATAAACAAACAACACAAGCATTCAGGGATAAAATTAGAAAAGCAAAGGCACAAAATCAGATTAAACTAGCTAGAGACATAAAAGGTAACAAGAAAACATTCTACAAATACATTAGAAGCAAGAGGAAGACCAAGGACAAGGTAGGCATGTTACTCAATGTTGGGGAAAAAACAATAACAGAAAACGTAGAAATGGCAGAAGTGTAAAATGACATTTTTGTTTCAGTTTTCAACAAAATGTTTAGTAGTGATTGGACATCTAACATGCCAGTGAAAATGAGGGGTAGGATCTGAGGCTAAAATAGGGAAAGAAAAAGTTAAAAATTACTTAGACAAGTTAGATGTCTTCAAGTCACCAGGGCCTGATGAAATACATCCTAGAATACTCAAGGAGCTAACTGAGGAGATATCTGAGCCATTAGCTATTATCTTCAAAAAGTCATGGAAGATGGAAGAGATTCCAGAGGAAAAAGGCAACTATAGTGCCAGTCTATAAAAAGGGGAATCAGGACAACCCAGTGAATTACAGACCAGTTAGCTTAACTTCAGTACCCGGAAAGATAATGCAGCAAATAATTAAGCAATCAATTTGCAAACACCTAGAAGATAATAAGGTGATAAGTAGCAGTTGGTATGGATTTGTCAAGAACAAATCATATCAAACCAACCTAATAGCTTTCTTTGACAGGGTAACAAGCTTTGTGGATGGGGGGGAAACAGTAGATGTGCTATATCTTGACTTTAGTAAGGCTTTTGATACTATCTCGCATGACCTTCTCATATACAAACTAGGGAAATGCAACCTGGATGGAGCTACTATAAGGTGGGTGCATAACTGGTTGGAAAACTGTTCCCAGACAGTAGTTATCAGCAGTTCACAGTCATGCTGGAAGGGCATATAGAGTGGGGTCAGTTCCATTCAATATCTTCATCAGTGATTTAGATAATGGCATAGAGAGTACACTTATAAAGTTTGTGGACAATACCAAGCTGGGAGGGGTTGCAAGTGCTTTGGAGGATAGGATTCAAATTGAAAATGATTTGGACAAACAGGAGAAATGGAGTGAAGTAAATAGGATGAAATTCAATAAGGCCAAATGCAAAGAACTCCACTTAGGAAGGAACAATCAGTTGCACACATACAAAATGGGAAATGACTGCCTAGGAAGGAGTACTGCGGAAAGGGATCTGGGAGTTACAGTGGATCACAAGCTAAATATGAGTCAACCGTGTAACACTGTTGCAAAAAAAGCAAAAGTGTTGTAAGAAAGACATGAGAAGTAATTCTTCTGCTCTACTCCGCACTGATACGGCCTCAACTGGAGTATTGTGTCCAGTTCTGCGCGTCACATTTCAGGAAAGATGTGGACAAATTGGAGAAAGTCCAGAGGAGAGATTAAATGGTCTAGAAAAATGATTAAAGATCTAGAAAACATGACCTATGAGGAAAGATTGGTTTGTTTAGTCTGGAGAAGAGATGACTGCAGGGGGGTGGGGTGGGGGGGGAGATATGATAACAGTTTTCAAGTACATAAAATGTTGTTACAAGGAGGAGGAAGAAAAATCATTCTTGTTAACCTCTGGATATGGGACAAGAAGCAATGGGCTTAAATTGCAGCAAGGGAGGTTTAAGCTGGACATTAGGAAAAAAATTCTAACTGTCAGGGTAGTTAAGCATTGGAATAACTTGCCTAGGGAGGTTGTGGAATCTCCGTCATTGGAGATTTTTAAGAGCAGGTTAGACAAACACCTGTCAGGGATGGTCTAGATCAGGATCGGCAATGTTTGGCACGCGGGCCACCAGGATAAGCCCCCTGGCGGGCTGGGCTGGTTTGTTTACCTGCCGCGTCCGCAGGTTCGGCTGATTGCAGCTCCCACTGGCCGCGGTTCACCGCTGCAGGCCAATGGGGGTTGCTGGAAGCCACGGCCAGCACATCCCTCAGCCCGCGCCGCTTCCCGCAGCCCCCATTGCCTGGAGTGGTGAACCGTGGCCAGTGGGAACTGCGATCGGCCGAACCTGCGGATGCGGCAAGTAAACAAACTGACCCGGACCATGAGGGGGCTTACCCTGGCAGGCTGCGTGCCAAACGTTGCCGATCCCTGGTCTAGATAATACTTAGTCCTGCCTTGAGTGCAAGGGAGTGGACTAGATGACCTCTTGAGGTCCCTTCCAGTCCTATAATTTTATGATTCTATGATACAGGGCCATTCCACTCATAGAATGTGAATTGTATGAGCTAATCCCGGGGCAGAGTGCTGGATGCAGGAGGGAGCAGATCTAGTGGTAGAGCAGAAGGCAGGGGCCACTCTGTGGGCTATGGGTCTGTGGATTACGTCGCAGGGAGAGCACCGGGAAGAGGATCTGCTCTATAAGCAAAGTGTAAGATGTGGGGATTGCTGCACTGGCAGAATACCGAGCCCAGGAAAGCATGTGTGTGTGTGAGGAGGGGCACTCCCCATTCAGGGAGCTTTGACCCCATTCCCTTCCTTCCAACTCCACAGGGCACCATACAATGCCAACTCCACAGGGCATAGGGGGATGGAGTAAATCCAAGTCCAGAACTCCCAGCTGGATCAGGACATTCTGACCTTATTCCCTTCCTTGCCCGCTTCAGGACCCCACCTGAACACGTCCCACAAGATACCTGTTCCCCTCTCAGGCTCCATGAATGGATTTATTCTGCACTGAAACTGGGTCTGACTGTCAGCAGGGACGCCATCCCCAGTGAAAAACTTATTATATGGTCATTGGTGCGTAACTAAGAGATAGACAACTCCAATTCGCACATCGATACAGAAGTTACTCTTCAGACACACCTAACCCATAGGTGGCCCCACAAGAGGGCCATTTTGGGGCTGTCCTGTGTGGAACACTGCTCTTACATCTGACTGGGGTCCTATCTGCTGGTCATAAAATATGGGGTCCTAGGTGCATTAAAGAACTAGGGCAAGTGAAAATAACAGATTCCAGGATGTATACGGCTGCTGTTACAAGCCACCTGCTCTGAAATGACTTTGTAACCTGGAAATATGACTTCAGTGCCAGTTCTCACTTTCCTCTGGAGCTCTCACCTCTCCTCCAACATCACCTACAACACCACACTACCCTCTGTGCCATGCTGGGGTGCTACAGGCTAACACGTGTCAGGGTCAATGATGAGATGCTGGTCTAATATGCCTAAGTGAGGATGAAAGGTTGTACCTCCAGCCACAGGCACCTCCTTGATACCATGATGGTGTTTTAGGGAGAAGATAGTGGATATGGCACATACAGCATCATAGGACACCATGTAACACCATGCCAGGGTGTGTTGGAATGGAGCATGTCCACATTATAAAGGATGTCTCCTCCACCAGTACAAGGGAATCTTATATCTATGGCTCTGTATAAATGACTGCTAATAATAGTAATAATAATAATAATGCTGTGTTCGTGGCTGAAGGACAGCAGCTCCAACAGCACAGCAGCCCTCATGCCTGTCCAGATTGCTGAGGGGTATCCAGTAGCCACCAATATTCTGTATTCCTGGTTGGTGCATCCATTGTACAGCACTTAGGACTATTTATTCATTAAAGGTGCTTTCTGCTATATTAATTGATAATCATCTGGAATTTGAATCTGTAGCCAAAATACAGATGGTTTTATGCTGTGACAGCCTTGCTGTTCATTAGAGAGTGCGTGGTGGACTTTAGTATAGAAGAGGGGATGAAGAACACAACGAAAAAGGAGAAGTTATTTTACTATAGAAAATACCACCTCTGGTCAGCAGGAAACTAGGGCCTGGGACATTCCTTTCTGGTGGCATGGATTGGGATCATAAATTACGAAGACAGTCACTGCACATTGTCCTTATGGAATTTAAAACAGAGTCTTGATCAGCTGGGCTAGGGGGCAGTGCCATGAAAGGGCTCCTCTGTTAGATCCTTCCCACGCTGACTGAAATCAACAGTGGAGTTGGGGACACACAAGCAGCGCCAGAGGAGGTCAAAGGGCAGTGGCGGGAGCAGCTACAGAGCAGGATGCCTAGACAGCAGCTTCGGAGACTCTTCCATTCAATGAGGTCTTCTGTTTTAGTCCATTGTTCTGAACATTCACCTCTTGCATGGGCTGAGTCATCTGCTGAAAACGCTGTCCAGGAACAAAGAAAGATTACAGGAAGGACACAAGTACCCAGGGGAAAACGAGGAGACCCTTTCACCTCCACCACCTCCACAGGTGGCATGTGGCTGAAGCTGCAGGTCACAGCCCTTCTTTCCAAATTGAAGAGACATCCCTAGTTACAGCAAGAGGGCTACCAAGGGGATAGTGAACACTGAAGGTGATTAGGACAATTGCTCCGGATACCAAACACCTCCATTTGGCAATGTAATCACTTCCCTTTTGCTCTTCTATTATACACAGTTCTCTCTTCTGAACGACAGAGATCACCATTACAAAGTAAGCCAATAGTTACCGCACAGTTGTAGCAGCACCTAGACGCTAAAGCTAGTCAAAAACATTTTTTAAATGACCAAAAATGTCAAGGTTCTTCCCATTTCACAAGGATTCAAAATGGACCCACTTTTCATTTTCTATTCCATTTTTCATTAAGTTCTCATTAAAAATGCTATCCAATGGTTACAGAACACCAAGGAATTTACAGATTATGGCTCTGATCTTGCATGGCTCTTTATGCCAGCATGGGTTCCCATTTATATCAACCTGACAGGATCAAAGTCTAAATGAAACTGAGGTCCATTGGTAGAGCTGTGTCCGGAAGACAGCCAGGGAGATGGAATGTGGGAGAGAACAGTCCCTCAGGCGGAGGGGTGGGGGGCACTCATTGTCTGAGCAGTATGGGATGAAGCTTAGGGGTGAATGGACATGGAGGCTAAATTCCAGGAGGGGAAGTGGTGCTTTAAATTATGGAACATGAGGCAGAGGGGAAGGGGGCCTGAAGTGAATGGACATCATTGACCTGGAGAAGAGCCCCTTCAGGAGAGGGAAGAGCCCCTGTACTCAGACATATCTGAAGTGTTTCTTGCTGGGTGAAGCCCCTGAAATGTTTAGTGAGGCTCTCCTGCCATTCATGTGCTTTTTTCTTATATTCATGCTCAGTAGGATTAAAGTGGCTTATAATCTTTCCTGTCTGTCAAAACCCCTTTATTCTGCATTGACATCTAATTTCACTCCAGCCTCAGCTCTGTTACAAGCTAATCCTCTCTCTCTCTCTCTCTCTCTCTCTCTCTCACACACACACACACAATATCCCTACTGCCACCTGCAGTTTGCTGCTAGTGCAATGGATCATGGAGGCCGGGGGCCTGGGTGTGTGTGTGTTGGCTGCCTCCGAAAAAAGTGACATTCCACTGAACTGGCAAAACGGTCAGTGCACTCGGGGATATCGAGTCTGATAGAGTGAGCAAAGGGAGGGGAAGGTAAATAGAAGCCAATCACACTGTTGTTATTTCTAATTCCCATTGACTGATACTGTCAGTATGCACCAGATGCTGAGAGAGCTCCTGGAGCAACAGATTATAACCGCACTCCGTGGGTCTGCAAGACAGGGATTCAGTGGAAACGTGGATAATCACGTGGACACCAGGTGGGATCTCAGGTTACAGATGGATTCAGAGGCACAACTACAAGGATTCAGCTCACTTAGGGGCAGACTGCGATATCCTTAATCACTTGGTATAGTACAAGTCGCCCTCCTGAAGTCAGTGGAACTACTTGAGGATTTCAATGCTACTCAGTGTGAGTCAGGACATCACAATCTGGCCCTCCCAGCCTGCTCCTGCTCCCAGTGAAGTCAGGAGAATACTGTCCCCAGCTTCAATGGGAATAGAATTGGAACCAAACACAGGGAGGAACTGATGCCCCAATTAGGAGACAAGAAGGGATTTCCCCCCATGGCACATTACCAGTGAGTGGCGGGGAGGGGTGGTGAGTGTTCATACCATCCTATGGAGCTCTGAGCAAGGATCATCTGTAAGGATCAGAGATGGGTCTGAGTGGGGATTGTTCGCTTTGATTTCTCAACACAATTCTCAGCCTATTGCTATCAGTAGAGAGAAGAGTAATGCCCTGTGACTGCCTTTGACTGAATCTCTTTTTCTGGCCCAAAAGAAAATGACATTATGGTGGGGTCTATATTGGTGCAGCACTGGGGCCTCTTTCTGTCTTTCTTTCATTTTTAAAGTGAATTGAATGCCGGTGAAAGATAGGAGACTGACAGCCCTTTTTATCCATGAGACAGCCAGTTCCAGTGCAAACCTCCCTCACCAATAGACCTTGGCTCTGAGCTAGTTCAGGCTTCATGCTCATTCAGAATGTGGCATCTTTGCTGAGATTGCCTGTTAGTGACATTCATAGCTAGAACCGGGCAGGAACTGGAATTTCCACCTTTTCAAACATTTGCTTTCATTCCAAATCGGAACAAAAAAGAATTTAGAAATTTCCCATGAAACAAGATGTATGAAAAGGTTTCGTTCCAGGACAGTCAAAAACCATTTCCTTTTGATTTTGACTTTTTTTGAAAAAAATAAATAAATTATAATATAAAATAAATTTCAAAATGAAAAGTCAAAATGTTCCATTTCCGAAATGGTCCAGACAGAATGCTCTGACCTTCGCAAAACTCATCATTTCAATTTCTTTTTTCAAAACAAAATTTTGTCAGAATCAACATGTCCCCTTGGAAAGTTGTGTTTCTGACAGAACAGCATTTTCCAATGGGAAAACATTCTGTTGGAAGATTTTCAAACATCTCTCTATGTAACAGTGCTATGCTGATATGGACAGCAGTCTGCTAGGAATGGGACCAAGAGCCCCTTGACTTGTTTCACATAAGACACCAAACAGGAATGAGAAGGTAACAATTTTTGGTAACTACTGACCTATGAGGGATTGTAGCCAAGAGGTAAAGGCACATATCTCCTTACCCCAATCCTCTAAGGCATTCATTTGCCTCAGTGAGGAAGGGCTTTCTATTAGCTTACATGGAATGTGTCGTGCAGGACGTAGTAGAAAGCATAAGGAGCAGATCAGAAGAGCGCAGAGGGTATTGGGGGATGAGGAGGGAGTATTTGGGAAGTCCTGGTTTACAAAGACCACAGGAGTCAATACACTGACACAGGGGCTGCGTGAAGTTTATAGTGGGTTGCTGGTGGGAAATTCCCTCTGGACAGATAATTGAGCAGAGGCAGAAGTTGGAAAGTTGCTTTTACCTGCCTGATGGTCCCCTCGGAGGTGAAGAAGTAGTACAGCATATAGCCCGGAATCAGCACCATGGAAGACAGAGCCATGAGCCAGCCGATGCCCTGTCCCCATGGGGGATAGACATATTTCCCCAGAGTCAGAGGGGTCATTTCAACCACACTGAAGAAGAAAACACCCTGAAGAAACAGGATCAGCAGTCACAGCATAGTATGGCACAAGCAGAAATATTCATTGACTTTGTCCTTTTGAGAGTTCCCTAAATTCTCACTATGAGTTATAGTCAATAATCACGCACCATTCCCAACAGCTCCCCCCCCGAGCCAGAGCTCCCGCACCGTTCCCAACAGCTCCCCCCGCAAGCCAGGGCTCCCACACCATTCCCAATAGCTCCCCCACCCCGAGTCAGAGCTCCCGCACCATTCCCAACAGCTCCCCATCTCCCCAGCCAGGACTCCTGCACCATTCCCAAGAGCTGCCCCCAAGAGCCAGGGCTCCTAGACCAGTCCCAACAGCTACTCCCACAGCCAGGGTTCCTGCACCAACTGCACCTTTCTCTCTAATCTTCTCATTCCACCAGAGACTGTTTCTACCCCATTTCCTACAGCAATTCTGGCTGAGACAGGCTGAGAATCCATGGTAATGTTTTCCCCATGGTCAGTGCCCCTAAAGGTCCCTGCCCAAGCCAGGGCACTTACACCCCTCCCTACTTCAGCTTCTGCTGCACACCACACTCCCAAACTATTTCCTAAACAGCTTCCTCTTAGCTGATTCTCAGGAGCTAGGAACTTCCCACACCCAGCATTCCCGCGGCAATCCCAATAGCACCTCCTGCTGGGAGAGGAAGGATTGGAGGGGGGAGCGGAGGAGCTGAGAGCTCATCAGTGCCAATTCTATTATATCTGAAAGTGCCTCCTGCTGAGAGAGGCTTGAGAGGGGCTGAGGCTGGAGCTAGAGTGTCTGAAAGTTTTCTCCACAGCCAACAATGATTTTTAAAGTCATAAATCACCAGTTCAGCTTCTGAAATATCAAACACAGGAGCAACATATTACTAACTGCATGTTCTAGGCCAAGCTCCCCCCTCTCTTCTGAGAGTCATTTGCAGGGATTCAGGTGGGAGAATAAAAGAGGCTCCGCATATTTCTTTTCCTGCCAGTCGCTTTGACTCTTCTTAGGACCAACTTGAGGTTAATGCCAGGTCTGGATTTGGATCGGAGTTACCTAGATTAAAAATTTAGTGTTTCCCCCACCCACAGAATGATCCCAGTGAGGTGGCCCTTCTAGATCAACCTCCCCAAAGAGAGTTGCTTTGTTCTCACCACGCAAACGAGGGGAGTGAAGAAGGCCCAGCAGAGCTTCCACCAGCTGCAAGGTTGGTAGCCAATCATCTCTTCAATGTTCATGTAAAACCTGTTCGCACCTACAGTGAGAAATGCGTGTTAACAGCAGCAATGATATCTCAGCACCATTCTCATCACCTCTGTCCAGAGACCCAACACAGAACAGGAGAAGGAGGACATGTGAGATCAGAGAGGCAAGCAGACATTTAAGGTGAGCGTGGAGAAGTGTAACACTCACTCCCCAGATAAAATGTAGAGGCCATGGACACAAACACTGGACTGGGATCTTAACAGGTACCTGGATAATTTTATGACCACTAAAAACATCTACAGCTTCCCAAGCTAAGACAGTGATAGTAATCAAGTAACAAAGGTCTAGATCGTAAGCTAGACTAGGTCATAGATTGACCTTGGAGGGATCAAGAAGGAATTCCTCAATACCCCAGCACTGCACAATTGGATGGGCAAGTTACTGAAGAGGGGGGACTCTGGTCTCCCTCTGAAGCATCAGGCATTGGACACTGCCAGGATACCAGGGCAGATGGCTCAGCAGTCAGATTTGGCCTAACAAATTCTATATTCATATCATACCCTCGAGAAATCCAAATCTAGAGGCCTGTGCATATTTCCATTTGTATGGGAATCTCTGTGAACATGTGCTCAGCTGAGTGGCTGTCTGAGGAAGCAAGATGAGTGTCTCCCCGGGGTTTTTTCAAAAGCTTTCAGCTTTGGCCCAACACTGTAGTCAATTGTCAATCTCCCACTGACTTCAATGGCTAGTGTTGAGGGCTTTTGAAAATGGCATCTTCTGTGCCTGTAGATAAGCAGCAAAGGAACAAGGTGAGTTGCTCTTACCATAACACCAGGAAATTGAGATGGTCTCAAAGAAGACGAGGAAGAGAAGACACATGCCGCTGGCTGAATAATAATCAAACAGCTTGAAGACATAAATGCCACCCTGAGGAGACAAAGCCAAGGGGAGGGGGCCTGGTTATGGAGTACAGCCTGGGTGGGGAGCTGAGGATTAATATCATCAATACTTTTCTCTAATCATTTTGCCTTTGTATGTCAATTTCCTTGGCCTATGGAAGCCAACAAAGATGCATCATTTTGTTATAATCTAATTCCTGCCATTTTAACAGACGTACTCTGGAATGTGGTCAAGGAGTGAGTGTTCAGGCCTGGCTGAGGGTGGGGAGAGAAGCAGGACTCTCGCGTGGCTGCCTTCCCCCTCTAGTGTGAGGTGAAGCCACTTTGTAAAATGAATCCATTCTGTCCCTCCTGCTGCACATCAGATGTCTCTGCAGACGTTCCATGTTATGTGACTCATCCAGCATGAAGTCACAAAGTGGGAAATCCAAATCCTGGCCTCCATGTCACTGATCCGGGTCCCGAAGTCCGCACACAGAGCCTGGGCCTCACTGCCATACACCCAGTATACAGATCTCTGCATTAGGTCACTCACTAGGGCATGTAAACATGGAGCCTGGGCCTTAGTGTCACTGCCTCGGAGCCCCACCAGACCTGCTCTCTTTTGGTTTATCTCAGTCTTCTGCGTAGAGAATGTGTCACCCTCCACGGCATAGGCCCATCCTGGAAGCAACAGGAGTCCCAGCTAGACTGACCACAAGGCTGATGGTAACTTACTGAGATTTAATGTGGAGACTGCAGCTTGCTGGACAGATGACTGTGCTGGGCAAATCCCAGACCAGCAGTGGCCCTAGTGCCTTTCATGGACAATGGCCCTTCCCCCAGGCTTCTTCTGCTGCTGTTATACAAGGAGGTGGATGGAAGAGCACCAGGAACAGGCGCTGGAGTGAGCACAGGGAGAGGTACCTGGGTGATGTTGGAGAATCCGACAATGTAGGAGATAAGACAGACCACAGCAATGAAGAGCTTCTTCCTGGCCCTGAGGAGATAGGGATACTCATCTATCAGGGCTGTGACAAACCCCTCCACGGTGCAGAACTGCAGGAGGAAAGACACACACACACAAATACATCACCACCCTCTGCATTCCCTTGAAACACTCCTCCTCCTCCTTCCCTCACTCCCCCGGCATGGTGCCACCTCCCTCCCCTCTGGAGAACGCACCACCTCTCAGCCTGGATTTGTGTCACTTCTTCTATCTCTGTGTCCAACCGACCACTGCTTCCCTGCTGCCTGGAGGCGGTGGATGACCTCACCTACACCTCATTTCCTGTAAGTGCTCCAGCATGTAGTGACGGTGCTGAAGGGCCACCACGCTGAAGCCTGGTGTGTGTGTGTGTCAAAATCCGTTCCTTCCACCTGACTGCAGGAGTTACCACAGGTAGCTGGATGATGATTGGTGTTGTGGAGAAGGAAAGGGGCTGGTGTGGAAGTGAAGGGGAGGGTGGCTGAGAGGGAGGACTGGATATGCCAAGTCATGGGGAGAAGGTAGGGGGAAATAGAGAAGGGCATGGGTATGGGAGACCATCAAGTGGGGAAAGATATGGGTGTGGAAAGCTATGGGCAAGAGGGGAAACGACAAGGGAACTGGAAGTCACTTCAGATTAAGAGTGGTGTATGGGAGGAGAGGGAAGTGGGCACAGGAAGTCTCTGGAGCAGATGTGCCTGGGGAAGTCCTAGGGGAGTTGTGTGAGGAGTAGTGGAGGGGGAGAGGAAGTCTGAAGCAGTAAATACCAACAGGATACAAACTTCTCCATGTCCTAACTAGACCACATGGAACACACAGGAAGAGATGGCGAAATTGTGCGATGCTCCTAGTGCAATCCACGTAACATGGTATCTTGTTTCATGATGATTACTGACACATAGTAGATCTAAATGCCAGAGCAGAAGCATGGTCTAGTGGCTTGTGCACCTGGCTGGGAACTAGGCGGCCTCAAGGTCTAATCCTGACACTGATGTGCCATATGACCTTGGACAAGTCATTAAGGCTAAAGGTTTCAAACCTGGATGCCTAAAGTTAGACACCCAAATAGAACATTTAGGCACCTAAATAAAAATGGCCTGATTTATAGCCGTGCTGAGCTCCTGCGGTTCCCACTAATGTCAGCTGGAGTTGCGAGTGCTCCATACCTCTGAAGAGCAGGCCGTTGCGGTGTTTCCTCTTTGACATTGCTTAGGCTGCTGGTGTGCTGAGTCCACTGCCTATCGTGCTGGCCAATAGTGTCTCATTGTTTCCTTGTCCTCACCCCTCCCCTCCCATCGGTCTGTCTGTCTCCATCTGTTATCTCTGGTTGTATATTCAGAGTATAAGATCTTTGGGGCAGGGACAGTCTTTTGTTTTGTGTTTGTGCAGCACCTAGCACAATGGGAGTCTGAGGTCTGTGATTGGGGCTCCCAGGCGCTAGCATAATACAAATAATAAATAATAATTGTTATTACTCTGTGTACTCACTTCCTTCTTTCTCTTTACAGTGGCTTTGGTGTGTTTTCTGAAATGTTTCCCTTTCCTCAGTATATTGTTGTGTCTCTTCATTATTCCTGTTGCTTTTCGATTATCGGCGTCTGCCCCCCCATCCCAAACCTGAGTTGGTGATCCTGTTATTTCCTGTTTCTTATTTCCATTCCTGATTCTCCCCCACTCTTTCCCCCCACCCCCTTGTCGGGGTCTGGTCACGCCATCAATGGTGGGGCAGGAGACTCCGTAGAATATTGAGTCACTGACAGGCTGGCACCTCACATCAATTAGCAGACAAGAGAGTTTTCCCACAGCCCAAGGGGCATTCAGCCCCCACCACAGGATACAAAGAACTCGCACTGGCTTCCGGGAGAGCTCCTTGTATCATGCAGGAGAAGACGGTGGCCCAAAGGGAGTTTAATTGCAGAAAAACAGCTGTGCAGCGGATAGGCTTGTGAGTGGGTGTTTCTGCTCTGCAGGACTCTGATTCCATCAGCGAGAAATGCTCATGAATAACCTGTAAGAGATGGCATCACATGGGACACACGCGGGCTTGGAATCACAAGGTGCCACTAACTCCCCTGGTGGAGCAAATGCCTGACCTGGAAACTGGTAGTTAAAAGGAATCATTAGCATATTATGCAAGAGGGTCTAGATGCAAGAGAACTAAACCCACGAGTGAAAACGGGTGCGTGTGTCTGGGCGTATCAATGTATGCCACTGCAGCTGTGAATAAGAATTTGCGATGTCCCTCATGGCGTAGTAAATACACAAAGGATTCTTTACTGATGCTACTGGACACAGACAGACCCTGTTATTCCCCTTGACTCTCCAGCAACCTGTGCTGCCTAGTGTCACCAAAAGCAGTTCTCCTTAAGCCCAGGTGTGACCAGGCTGAGTCCCGACTCTGTCCTCCCCAGAGCACACAGATCCGGAGTTAGGCCCCGATTCAGCAAAGTGCTTAACACATTCTTCACTTTAAGCACATGCTTAAGGGTTTTGTTGAACCGGGATGGATTTAAGCGCATGTTGAAAGTTAAACATGTGCCTAAGTGCTTCACTGAAATGGGTCCTGAGGCACAATTTTTAAAGGTATTTAGGTGTTGCACTGCTTAGCATTGCAATGCCTAGCTGATTTAGGAGTCTAAATCCCCTTGAGAGTCGATAGGATTTAGGGTTCTAAGTGCCTAAACCCCTTTGGGAATGAGATTTAGGCTCCTAAATCAGTTAGGTGTTCAACACTGAGCGCAGCAACATCTTACTGACCAAAGACCCACCTCTCCCCCCCTTCATGGGGTTTGGTTTTATTGGTAGCTGATAAACATTACCAGAACATAAACCTCAACCTTAGCTTCCCTCCCAAGCTTGGGTGTCCCTCCAGGACCAACTCTGCCCTCTCTCCAGGGAACCACAGCGACCTCCCTTCTAGCCCCGGTGCAATAACGAGCTACACCTGCTACAATGAGCCAGCAGAACTTCAGCAGCCTTCTGAAGGGTTCTAGCACCTGTTAAGGGTGTGGTTTGACACAAGAGCCTTACCACCTTGCTGCACCTGGCCTGGACTAAGCAGTCATGGACTGGGCTGCTGACCGTCCTGTAGAATATGTTCCTGTGCACAGCCAAGGCTTTCTGAGAACATGTGGGGCCTAATTGTCAAAAACGGCAGCCTGAAGTACTTGTGCAATTGCACACTTGCATTTGTGTGCTCAGTTATCGCAACACATGCAAATCAGGAGCCTGTGTGTACTAATGACTAGCCAGGCACCTAACCTACCTATTTGCATGCACAGTTGTTACTGCATGAGCAAATGTAGGCATATTTTTTTGCATGCAGAAGCCGGCATCGTGGGTTCTACACTGTATGTGTAAATCATACACTGAATGAGGAAATCTCCAGTACGCAGATAGAAACCCTCAACATCTATTTATCTGTTTTTTCTAAATGCTTGTTTTGCTTTTGATGCCTCATGCACCCCCTCCCCCAGGCACTGACAGCCCCCTCAGAGCTCCAGGTCCTGTGAGACTGACAGTCATATGGGACTCTAAGTTTTTCAGGTGATATTTGAGAAGCAAAGGCATCAATAATTCCACACAGTGCTTAGGAGACTTATTGTCATGTATCGAACTATTTACGAGAGCCGAGTGAATGATCCATAGAGAATAGTTCTGTCAGTGAACGTAGCTACTTTGGGAACATTTCCTCATTATTTGAGATTATTTGCCAAATAATATCTGCAATAAGTCCCGGTCTGAGCTGTTCGGTGGGAGCATTCAGCATGTGAAGCTCCAGCTGGGTTGATTAGATTTGATTGGACATTAGGTGTGACAGTTTGGGGAATATGTCTGCGTCCATTTATGAATTTCATGTGGTTTTATGAACGCTATCTGTAATTGCAACCAGTTTGTTATTGTAGATCAGATCATCCATTTTGCAGCATTTTGTAGTGGAGAGGCTATGTAGGGGCGAGGGGAGGGAGGGAGGAAGGAAGATGTGACAGAGCAATCAAGGGCCATCAACACTGAGCAAATTTCCCCTGCTCAAACAATAGGGTTTCTGTCAGCAGGGCCTTTGGCTTTGAATGGACTCTCTTCACAGAAATCTGTCTGGGGAGAGGAGGAGCTGGAATCCCACCCCTCCCCCTATCTAATCCAATCTTTTTGACAAGGTAGTTGCTTTCTAAGCCAAGGAAGCCATTTCATCACCAGGTACAGAAGGCAAGCTGGAGTGAGTGGAGGAAGGAAGGACTTTACCTCCCCTAAGGCCTTGAACCAAACCCAGAACTCACAAACAAAACTCTCTTGTGCTTTTTAAGAGTAAGGGGTGTGTGTTTATGTTTAAGAAATCCCTTTACTAAGCCTGTTTCCTTGTTTTACTTACACATTGCCCTGAAGGGGTTAACTAGAAACCAGAGCTCCCACCACCAGGTGGGCTCTACAGGGAACTTGTTTAAGTCTTGGTCTACACTTAAAATTTTGATCAACATAGCTACAATGCTCAGGGGTGTAAAAAATCCACACCTCTGAGCACCATAGCTAAGCCGACCTAACCTCCGATGTAGACGCAACAAGGTTGACAGAAGAATTCTTTCATCAGCCTAGCTACTGCTGCTCGGGGAGGTGGATTACCTACAGCAACAGAAAAACCCCTTCCATCGCCGTAGGAAGCATCTGCTCTATGGCTATTATGTCACTACCTGGACCCAGGGACTAGGAAGCATGTAGGATTCAGCAATCAGATCCCATCACAACTGGCTGGTGTCCCTCCAGAGAGTGGGACTAGACCAGGCCATGGCACAAGGTTTCCTATAAGGTGTGGGCTTTCTCCTGCACTGCCCCATACGCACAGAATGCTCTCACAGAATTAACTGGGAAGGGCACTATCATCTTCCCCTTCCAAACCCACTGCTTCTGTAAGCCTTTCAAGGAATCAGCCAGTGTCTGGTGATTTGGATGTGTCACTCAGGAATAGCTGATATTTCCTTTGATAAAGTAAGCTAACTTGCCTGTGTCTGTACTATACCCGGTACAATAGGGCCAGGAGCTACTGCAGTACAAAGAAATCCTGGTGCCTGTGTTCTCTGACTCTGAGTGGTATCTCTTGGAATCAGGTCTCACAATTCCTATTGCCAAATTCACCTTCTATAAATAGTCTCTAGTAGTTGCTTAAAATTTCCTTTGTACGTGGACATTCCTGCCAGCAAACTCATTCAGCAGAAATGAATACTTGCAGATCCCAGACAAATAAGGGGCATCGGAGAGGCAGCATGAGCCAGTGGATGGGGAACTGGCCCAGGGGACCTTGAATTTATTCCCAGCTCTGCCACTCACCTGCTGGGTGACCCCGAGCAACACTTCACCTCCCCGTGCCTCCATTTCCCCTCACACCTTTTTTCTGTTTTGTCTATTTGGATCGTAAGATCTTCAGAGCAGGGACTGTCTCCTATTATGTATTTGTACCTGCCTAGCACAAGGAGGGCCTGATCTTAGTTGAGTTCTCTAGATGCTATCTTAATGCCAATAACAATGAAAAACAAAGCAGGAGGGGAACCGAATGTAGGAGTGGGCTGATAAAGTTTGCGGATGACACAAAGTTGGGAGGCATTGCCAACTCGGAGAAGGATCGGGATATTCTGCAGGGAGACTTGGATGACCTTGTAAATTGGAGTATTAGTAATAGGATGAGATTTAATAGTGAGAAGTGTAAGGTAATGCATTTAGGGATGACTAATAAGAATTTCAGTTATAAGCTAGGGACGCATAGGTTAGAAGTGACTGAGGAGGAGAAGGACCTCGGAGTCCTGGTTGATCGCAGGATGACTATGAGTCGGCAATGCGACGTGGCTGCGAAAAAAGCTAATGCGATCTTGGGATGCATAAGGAGAGGTATTTCTAGTAGGGACAGGGAGGTGCTGCTTCCGTTATACAAGGCGCTGGTGAGACCTCACTTGGAGTACTGTGTGCAGTTCTGGTCTCCTATGTTTAAAAGGGATGAACTGAAACTAGAACGGGTACAGAGAAGGGCAACTAGGATGATCCAAGGAATGGAAAACCTTTCCTATGAAAGGAGACTCGAGGAGCTTGGTTTGTTTAGCCTAACCAAAAGAAGGCTGAGGGGGGATATGATTGCTCTCTTCAAATATATCAAAGGGATAAATACCAGGGAGGGGGAGGAATTGTTTCAGCTCAGTGCTAATGTGGACACGAGAACGAATGGATATAAACTGGCCGTGGGGAAATTTAGGCTTGAAATTAGACGAAGGTTTCTAACCGTCAGAGGGGTGAAATTTTGGAACAGCCTTCCGAGGGAAACGGTGGGGGCGAAAGACCTCTCTGGCTTCAAGATTAGGCTAGATAAGTTTATGAAGGGAATGGTTTGATGGGATTACATGATTCTAATCAATTAGGCAATAACGGCCATCACTGGTAAAATGAGGGTCTGGCTAGAGATTCTTGCCTATATGCTCGGGGTTCTGCTGATCGCCATATTTGGGGTCGGGAAGGAATTTTCCTCCAGGGTGGATTGGCAGTGGCCCTGGAGGTTTTTCGCCTTCCTCCGCAGCATAGGGCAGGGGTCGCAAGCTGGAAGATTCTCTGCGACTTGAAGTCTTTAGATCACGATCTGGAGACTTCAACAGCAGAGCTAAGGGAAAGTGGGGGGGTCAGCTTTTGTGGCCTGCATCATGCGGGGGGTCAGACTAGATGACCATATTGGTCCCTTCTGACCTTAAAGTCTATGAGTCTATGAGTCTATGATTCAAGTATTTATCCAGGTGAACATTCTTAGATTTGAGGTATCCACCCAGCTCTGCTGTTTACCCAGAAACGTTTTTTTTCAGGCACCTGAGCCTGCCTAATGCTGCATTCCCATCCCAGCTCAGTGTGCTCTCTATGGGCTGAGGAGTACACAAGCCCTCCGCAGACCCCAACCAAAAGAGAGCTTTTACAGGATTAGTTGGTTGGCTACCTGGCTATTTTGATGCTCACGTTATCAAAAATTATGCAAGTTATCATGTGCAAAATACATAAGTACCATCCAGTCCCTTCTTTTTTGGTGTGTGTGAGTTGGGATCTTCTGGTACACCCTGATATTGCCCCCTCCAGTGTCCTCACAGGATATTCTTGTAGAGCCACAACTCACGTTCCTCTGGCAGGAAAGAGGTCTGGCTGTAGCTCGTCTGGAACCTCGCTGCCAGTACTAGCGAGAGCACCAGCCAGACGCTGTGCCTGCTCCCTCTGTGACATTGCCAGCCGCTTTTACCCAGGGTGCTTGAGAAACTGAGAACACTTTCACTGCCACTAGGGTTGTCTCTTTTTACTAGAGATGGGGCTGAGGCGAAACACTAAACATCCCCAAATTCTGGAAGAGTTCAGAGCCAAGCCTAGCTCTCTACCTCTGCCCTGTCACTACTTTTTGAAATGTGGCTCATTAGCATTGCACCAGCACATTGTGATGCGACTGACTCTTGGCACATCGCATAGACATGCTCTTTCCCAGGCTCAGGACTGAGGAAATTGCGGACGACAAACTGAAATAGCAAAACTTTTCACAGAATAGGAGACCATGGTGCATCATGGGAGATGTAGTCTGTCCAAGGAGCTGAGCCCATATAGAAGGACAATGAGGGCATAAGATACCTAAACTACAACTCCCATGAGGCACCTTGGGAGCTCAGGTGTATGCAAATTAACATCTGAATTTTTCATTTGAATGAAAAAGAGCTTTCAAAAGAGACTGACGGGGAAATGGTGGCCCCAGGTAGTGATCAGGCCCCATCATGCTAGGCACTGTGCACAGACAGAATAAAAAGATGGTTCCTGCCCACTACCCATTGCCCATCAGCAAATGGGAGATTACCCCACAAATAACTAATTATATGGATGGGACAGATTGAAGTCTATAGGAGATCAGCCACAAAAGAATTGCGATAGGAAAGGGACTTATTAAGGCAGGATGGGAGGTCACCTCATATACAACTGGTTATGTGGACAGGGCTCATCAGGAGTACAGGAGATCGCTCCACTGAATATCTGCCCAGAATGGAGGATCTCATTGCTGAGTGAGAGAAATCACTCTATACAGGACCTACGTTCCCTGTAAGCTGTGCGGCTGGGAAGCCGCTCAGCAGGCTATCAAGTGCGGGGAGTTCAGGTGTCCCTCCCCCCACTGCTGTGTGCTGGCCCTGCCCTGGAGCTGCTCCCAGGAGCCTCCTGCTTGCTGTGCAGAGCAAGGGGGTGGGGTGCTAATGTCAGGGTGTCCCCCTCCTCCTGTACACCATTTCCACAGAGCCGGGGGCGGAGACACACAATAAGGCTCAGGACGGAGGGAGCTTGCTGGTAGCTGCTGCTGTGCCTGAACTTGCTGATCTACTTAAAAGGGCAGCATATTTAAAGGGGCAACACACTTCTCTGTCTGTCTCTCTCACACACACACACACACACACACACACACACACACACACACACACACACACACACACACGGTGTGCGTCTGTCTCTCTCACACACACACACACACACACACACACACACACAGTCTTTCACACTCACCTCCCAACACATACTTGTATTGTTGTTGTTACTTCTTGATACTTCTTTCAAAGTGTGTTATTTTAGTGTTTTGACTGGTCTATGCATTTCATAACTTTTATTTCTCTCTTACACTTACATTTAATTCTTTGAGTAGTGAGTTCTAAAATGCCTAACCTGTCCTGGCTGAAGTAATTATCCCTATGGTAACTTTTTAAAAATATATATTATATCTAGGTTTTTGGTTTCTATTGGTGGCGCACATCCGCACATTACCTCAATATGGTGCACATAACAAAATTCATTCTGCACATGGATGGAAAAAATTAGATGGAACACTGTACAGGACTGACAGAGGAGGATAGACAACTGTCATCCGTGGCGGTTCTCATCTAACCACAACTTTGCTTCTTACCCACTTTCCCCGATGTGTTGTCTCACCTGGCTGTCAAGGCCTAACATCATTAACATGGAGAAGAAGAGAATCGACCAGAGAGGGGACATGGGCAGCTGCGTGACAACCTGTGGGTAGGCGAGGAAAGCCAGTCCTGGACCTACCAGAATGAAAACGTATTGAATAGTTTATATTTCTAACGCGCTTTAACAATGAGGCATGTCAGAGCTCAGTACGACTATTAAACCGGGAGATGGCAACAGCAAAAACTTGCCAATATTTTAATATGGGCTCCACGAAAATCTGCCCCCTTGGCCTGTGCTGCACAAAGGAGGGGTGAGGGACTTGAGAATCCATTCATCTTTTCCCCCATTTAAACAACAATGCCATTTTGTTACCATAATCAATGAGGCAGGAACAGACTGGGAGATCAAACGTTTTCCTGGAAATGCATATACTTTGCTACTGAGAATTAGGGTTGGTCAAACAATTTCCAACAGGATTTTTTCGGTCCCAAAATGCCATTTAGTCAAAATTGAAACTTTCTGGGGAAACATGTCGATCGCAATGAAATTTAGTTGGGGGGGAGGAGGGGGGAAAATAAAAAAAAAAAAAGACCCTCTTTGATAAGGTTGAAAATGGAATTCAGAACAAAAATGTCAGAATTTCCCAGAAAAAGGAAACATTGAGTTTCAGTCAGCTCTTGTGAGAATACTGATCGGATCAGAGCTTAGCTACTCCCTGGGAAAGCTCTAACAAAGGGCTACGCCCATAAAGAGCCTCCTTAAGTGCAGCAATCCTGAGCAATAGACAATCCAGGTGTAGTACAACAAACCTCAGAATTTCCTGTGTTGGGAACCTGAGAGGAAAGAGCACCTGAGTCTATCAGGAATAGGCTTCCCAAATTCCTCTGGGACCCAGGCCATTCCTCACATCTGTTCAGCTTGGCAAAGAATTTGCCAAATGGCTCATTCCCAATCTCCTGAGCCATCCAGTCCTACAACTCTGTACGATCTCAGGAAATTGAATTACACACTTGTGTCCCAGTCAGGAAGGCTCAGTGAGAACACCATGCTGATTGACAAAATGCTGTTCACTATGATCACATTCTGAACATTTGGAACCTGTTTTCTTTTTTGGAGTCATTTTCACTCACTTCTTGGGCCAGATCTTCAGACGTGAAAACTGGCATTGCTGCATTGAAGGCAGTCGGGGCTCTGGTCTCGTAAGTTTAATAGAATTAGTTGTGCACAATATATAAAAATTCTCCTCCAAAACTGGCCTTATTCTCCTCTCATTTACACCCCGTAACTCCATTGAGCTTCAATGGCATTACAAAGGGTATGAGTTCGCAGTGTTGTTAGGGTAGGGGGAGAAACAGAGGCTAGAGAGGTGAAGTGACTTGTCCAAGGTGACATAATAGGTCAGTAGCAGAGCTGGAAATAAAACCCAGCTTTCCTGACCCCCATGCCAGTGCCCCACCCACTGGATCACACTGCTAGTCTGAACACTACACACGCAATGTCTGCTTACCTGAAGATGCCAGCTCAGCGATTGACTTCTTGGTGATGTGACCCATGAAGCCAACAATGGAGAAAATGACAAATCCTGCAAATATGCTGGTGGTGGAATTTATACAGCAGACGATGATTGAGTCTCTAGAAAAGCAAACAGAGATGTGAGAAAACCTTCTGCATTTCTGGTCCAGTCAGTGAATCAGAACAGGATCGGAGTTAGGGGATGAGGTGAGGGTGAAAATAAGGCCTGAGTGTAACACCAACAGACCCCAGTCGTCGGCGGGCGGAACCGAATCTGGGACCTCTGGAGCCTCTACTGCATGAGCTAAAAGCCAACTAACTCTTAACTAAGGCTGTAGAGTAGACTCATTTTATCTCTCTCTCTACGTGGCCTCGGTGCCACTAGATGGGACAGAACACCACACCCAGAAGGTGTGTGGGTTACATGAGGAGGCATGTTACCATGCTGTGGACAGGTGACCGTGAGAGGTGAAGGTCAGAGGTGGGGTGGGTAACTTGGTGATGTCCTGTGGCCAGAAGATATTCAGATATGAGGATCAGTGGTGAGGCCTGGGTTGCGTGCTGGTGAATTACAGACCGTACAGCATCAGGTACTATGGGCCAGATTGTGAACCCCTTACACTGGAGAGTAGTTACTCACAGGAGTAGTCTCGGTGACTGCAATGGGAATACCCCTGTGACTAAACGCTTTCCAATGTCACACAGGGGTTCACAGTTTGCCTCTGTGTGTCTTTCTGATTGTAGAGGTATTTGAAGAATACTGACTTGTATACATTGTTATGGAAGGAGTTATAGCTTCCCAGGGCAATCAGAGATCCCAACCCCAGTCCATAGGAGAAAAAGATCTGTGTGGCTGCATCCATCCAGACCTGCAAAGGAAGAACAAGCCATGACTCAATATTCCGTAGCAGTGTCAGAACATTCTGCATAATCCAATCTGTCCATCTAGCTCTCTAGATCTTCTTTGAACAATAACTTATCGTGTCTAAAGCATGTAGCAGGGGAAGTGTGGCAGGGGGGACAGTGAAAATGTTGATTTTGATGAAGTTTTAGGTAAGAGACTACACTGGGGTGGGCAAACCTTTTGGCCTGAGGGCTGAATTGGGGTTCCAAAACTGTATGGAGGGCCGGGTAGGGAAGGCTGTGCCTCCCCAAACAGGCTGGCTCCCGCCCCCTATGTGCCCCCTCCCACTTCCCGCCCTCTGACTGTCCCCCTCAGACCTCCGACCCAACCAACCCTCCCCCCGCTCCTTGTCCCCTGATCGCCCCCTTCCAGGACCCACCCCAACCACCACTCCCCAGGACCCCACCCCCTATCCAACCCCCCTGCTTCCTATCCTCTGATTGCCCCAGCCCCTATCCACATCCCCACCCCCTGACAGGCCCCCCGAGATTCCCATGCCTATCCAACCCCTCTGTTCCCCATCCACTGACCCCTCCCCCAGAACCTCCGCCCCATCCAACCGCCCCCTGCTCCCTGTCCCCTGACTGCCCCCCGGGACTCCCAGTCCCTTATCCAACCCCCCCACTCTCAGCCCCCTTACCATGCCGCTCAGAGCACCAGGACTGGTGTAGTGTATTAAATTAAAGTTTTTTACAACAGCAGTTTCTTACAGTCTATCCATATCAATAACTGCTACAGATAGCACATTTCTACATGTAGCAATTTCACACACACTATAGTGCAAGAAACTGCTACCTGTAGGCATTTGCTACATCAGGTAGCAGTTTTATACAATAGCAGTTTCTTACAATGTTATGTATCAGTAACTGCTACCAGTAGCACATTCTTACTGAGAGCAGTTTAATACATTACACCTGCAGCTGCAACACTCCTCCCCCCCAACCCCCGGCCAGAGCCAGCCATGCAGTCTCACAGCCCCGCTGCCCGGCAGGAGCTCACAGCCCAGAGCGCTGGCAGCATGGCAAGCTGAGGCTGCGGGGAGGGGCCGGGGGCTAGCCTCCCCGGCCGGAAGCTCAAGGGCCGGGCAGGACGGTCCCACGGGCCGGATGTGGCCCACGGGCCGTAGTTTGCCCACCTCTGGACTACACTGACATACTCCAGAAATGAATGTCAATGTCCTTATCAACAGGCCTACGATTCCCTTCAGGCTGTGCAGTATTGACTCCTACATTGTTTAGCTGGGACAGAAGAGCCTGCTGCAGTGAGACTCCCAGGTTGCTTGCACAGCAACTAACACGAATAAAAATCAGTGCTGGAGATGGGCCCTAATTAGCATGTTCCCACTACCTCCCGTCTCGCTCTCAGCACTAAACTCTGATCTAAACTCTGCAACTAAACCCAGATCTAAACTCTGCAACTCACGCTCTGCTCTTGTCTGGCACTACTGACGAGGGAACCTCAAATGATTTCAAATTTGGGTTCCTTTCACATAAACACCTAAAAAGTTGGCTGCTTATCCAAACTAACCAGAGCTTCTGGGGCCAGCAAGGCAGGACTGGAAATCTCATGAGAACAGGCTTCTACACTTGATTTCCACTACTTTCCGCTTCCAGAAATGCCAGGAGAACAGCTTTCTCCCCATATTTCAGCGCTTCCAGAGTCAGCCTGAACTCAGAAGCACAGAGACAGGTGGAGATGAACAGTAATGGAAGAAAATTGTTAAGGGCCAGATTGCGCTTTAAGACACTAGCCTGTGTTGTATGGGGGTGAGGGTCCCAAGTGGAGACATGTTACCTCATAGAAGTGTAACCCACCCACTTCCTGGCACTGAGAACACTTAGAGAGAGAGAGATTAATGAGGTTGCTCTACAGCCTTAACTAACAGCCAGTTGGCATTTAGCTCATGCAGTAGAGGCTCATGCACTAAGCTCCAGAGGCCCCAGGTTCAATTTTGCCTACCAACGACTGGGGTCTGTCAGTGTTACAGAAGCATAATTCCTCTTGTACTCGGGGGGGATGCACATGCTGCTCCACCATATGGGAGGATGAAACAAGCACACTTCTCTAAAGCAAGCCAGCAATACAGGCTAGGAGAGGAGGTGGGGGGTACAGCCTTTGCTCTTTTTGGGGTTGCTAATGTCCCAGGAGGATTCTAGCAGAGAGCAGTCGCTGTGCTTGGGAGATGCACAATAATAATACCTAGCTCTTATACAGCGCTTTTCATCAGCCACAAGAAGGGGAGATCTCTTTGTGCCTTCCCCAACTTACAGACACACCAAGAGCCAGCTGCAACCTGGCTCTAAATGAACATCCCATAATCTTTACAATACTTTGGTTCATGTTTTGGTTCCAGAAATGGGTAGAAACTGGGGTTGGGGCTGAGATTGTGTCTTAATTATTCTGAACCATTTTCTCTACCTCACAATGCAAGGGGAAGGGAAGGGGTCTGCGGAAGATCTGTACTTAGAGCAGGAGTGCCAACACTCGTGTTTTATCACAAGTCTCACCATAGCTGGTATGTTTTCTTAAAGCCCCAGCCCCCGGAGTCAGCTGATTACATGAGAATCTCAGCTTTCATTGTTTAAAAGTTGTAGTTTCTAGCCTGCATAGTTGCAGAGAAAAGCTGGAAAATGTGCCCCCTGTGTAACTTAAAGGCCCAAACCCAGTGGGCTAATAAAAAGACCACAGAAGGTGTTTTTGTTATATATATGGCATGATGTTTAAACCAATCTTGTAATTTTTTGTGGGAAGCCTTACTCATGGGTTGGCAATACTGTTACAGTGCAGTGATTCCTACAAAGAGGGATCACTGGGAGCTCTAGACAATCAGGACTATTCAGTTGTCATCACTTGTGCATGACCAGCGACCCCACAGACCTCTAAGGAATTGTTACTCTATAACAGAGAGAAACTTGCCTTCTCAAGCATGTCTACTGCACTGGGCTTCCCATTGAGCAAGGCAAACAGTATATGGCTATCACTTGCCATTTAAACACTTCCACCTAAAATAACAGCTATGTCTAACGCTGAACGCGTACCTACATCTAGCATTGCAGGTATGGGCAATATAGGGTTCCATTGCCTCCTCTACGTAGGACTGCACCATCCAACCCAAATAGTTACCCCTAGAATAATCAGTGTAATGGAGCATCCGCATGTCAGAGGGGCACGTCTGCAGTTGGTGTAAATCAACATCGCTCCATTGATAATACTACAGGATTTCCATGGAGTGCCACTGATCTACACCAGTTGTGAATCTGGCCCAGTTTTGTCTCTGACTGTGAAGACTGTGGCTACTGGGATTCTTGGGAGGTTTTTTTGGTTATGAGAGAAACTTGAAATGTTCAAAGTGCCAAGGAACTTGAATACAGCAGTGTAAAAGCTTTAAACATTGAAGGACCCACCTCAGACTTAGAGAGTTTACTGAAGTCTGGTGTGATGTAAAAGAGAATTCCCTCCTTGGCTCCTGGTAGAGTGACTCCACGGAAGAAAAGAATAATTAACATGAAGTAAGGGTAGGTGGCTGAGAAATACACAACCTGAGAGAGACAAAGGGAGATGTTAGTTGTGTAGTGAGGCACTCACAGTCAGAGCTACAGCAGTGACTTGATTCTCCTAGCTTCAGTGGGTTTACTCCTGATTTGCACTGGTGTAAGTGAGAAGTGAACTGGGCTCTAAGGGCAGGTCTACACTACAGGAATAAGTTGACCTAAGTTGTGCAACTCCAACTATGTGAATAACATAGCTGGAGTCGACGTAGCTTAGATCGACTTATTGTGGTGTCTACACCGCACTGGGTTGACAGAAGAAACTCTCCAGTAGACTTTCCTTATGCTTCTTGTTCTGGTGGAGTACCGGAGTCGATGGGAGAGTGATCTGTGGTCGATTTAGCGAGTCTTCACTAGACCCACTAACTCAACCTCCCCGTGGATCGATCACTGCAGTGTCGATCCACGGTAAGTGTAGACATGCCCTAAGTGTGTTAGTTCTTCCTGCCAAGACTGATCATTAGGGAAGGACATGGCCTCCATGAAGTTTAAATTGAGGGCTAATGGCTCTTTTGTAAGAAACTGGTTGACATTTTTCTTGCAGATTCTGTGTTATGTTTCTCTTCAGGTAATATTTCTGAATATTGGGGGTTTCTTCTACTAACGAGAAGAGGCTTTACTGATCACAGAAATTAGAGCCTCGTGTAACTGCACCGAAAGCAGTGGAATTGCACAAGTGATGAATTTGGGCCAAAGAAGTCTTTCTTTATTTAAATGATTCAAGTAATGTTAGTTTGCCTGAAGGTGCTTCCCCCACTTTTCTTGGGAGACTAATTCACAACCTAAGAAAGTTTACTGTGAAGAATTTTTTT
Source organism: Terrapene triunguis (assembly GCF_002925995.2). Taxonomy (NCBI): domain Eukaryota; kingdom Metazoa; phylum Chordata; order Testudines; family Emydidae; genus Terrapene; species Terrapene triunguis. The sequence goes on from NW_020664598.1 coordinate 18,349,181, forward strand.
CTGACATTCAGTCTAGATTACTCTTTTCTTAATGTCATCCCATAACTCCAAGTTACATCCTACATAATATATCCCACTAGCACCATTTTACCAAACTAAGCAATTTCTCAGGTGTTTCTTTTTTTGGTACTAGTCCGTAATGTCATACACTAGGAAATAGCAACATGTTTCTGTTTCGAGGGTCATCCTCAAAACTCAAAGTATGAGCTGACAAGAGACCAGTGATTCTGGATGCTCAATTTCTGATCCCCTAAAATGACCTGAGTTTCAGAGAGCGGGTGCTCAGGGAAGGGCAAAGACCCCTTTATGGTGTTTCAAGTTGGGCTTTGAAAGTCATTTTTTTAAAAGCTTGGCTTAAATCTTTCCAAAAGTCTGAAAGTTCAATACTCAGTCCGGAGATGCTACGGTTAAGAAGTATTCTCTATGCTTAGAATACCATAACTCCTGTGGCAATTTTTACCACTGAGAAAGGTAAAGAATTTAATGGCACACACTCCAATTCTTCCTTGAAACACAGTAAACCCTAATTACAGGCACTCAAAATTGAATCTGGAGGACATTTCACCATGAGAGATGAGTACAGTAATAAAAGGCAGCACTGTATCGCTTGATTATTACAAAGTACCTTTCCAGTCCACTCTACTCCTTTCCAGATGGAGAAATAGACCAGAACCCATGCTAAAGCAAGAGTTCCTGCTAGGGGCCAGCGGATGTTACCTGGCTCCCCCAGGCCACCAGAGATCTGGTGCATGTTCCTCCTGCAGACAAAAGACACGGAATTAGACAAAAGTATAATCTACAGTGACTGAATGATTTGAGATTCCAGACACAGGCAGAAGGAATGAAGGATGGGGGCAAGCCCAGATGCGGGCAGAGGGCACAAAAGGTGGGTGTGAGCCCAAACATTGGCAAAAGGCATGAAGGTCAGAAAGAATATGAGATCTAGTGTGAGGGCCTGAAGGAAGAAGGATGGATGATGGGAGGTGTTTTGACCCTCCTTGCTCTGTCTGAAGGTTTAACTGCACACAAACCGGACATTTAGCAGGAATGCCCCCTCAGGAGACAGAGAGCACCCATTCAGCACGGTCTGAGGAACAATTTCATGCCTCCAACAGAGTCTTTCAAAGCTACTTTCAAATGGATGAACAAGAAGCCCCCATGAATTGATGAGATGATCCCTGCAGTGGTGAAACCTGACTTAGGCTGGAGACGTACTCCCAGAACTCGGTCACAGCGCTGGTCAGGTTGGTGGTATCATTGAGGGAGTAGTTGGAAAAGCATCTCTCTGTGTTCCAGGCATTGCCACAGCTTTGCCATGGCAGATCCTAATGGGAAGAGGAAGGGGAGGATACAATTAGGGAAGCATGGCTCAGTTCTGTTCTCGAAATGCTCTCTTCTGTCAGTCACTTATCCCTGCTTCATTGCCCTGTTATGATTTAGAACATACTTGTTTTTTAAGCTGCTCCCATCTCCATTTGAATTAAAAAGTCACATTCTAACAACAGGATATTCTGTGGGTTGTGGTGAGGGAATGTGAGGACTTCCTCGAGGGCAGGGGGTGTTCAGGGGGTGTGGAAACATGAGGCAGGTTGGGGGGCAGGGTAGGAATGTAAGAATGTTCTGGGGGGCTGTGTAAACAGAAGGCTGGGTGGGTGGAGAAACTAGAATGTGAGGCCGGGTGGGCAGGGTGACTGTTGGAACATAAAGATATCTGAGGTGTGTGGGGGGAATATGGAAACACAGGGATAGGTAGCTGAAGTCATGAGGGTATGGCAAAGGGGAGTTGCAGAAGTGCAAGGATGTACCAAGTAGGGGGTGGGACTGTGAAGCCATATTGGTGTGGGTATGTGGGTGACTGTAGGAATGTGAAAATGCATTGGGTGGTAGAAGGGACCTATAGAACATGAGGACTGCAGGTAGCATCAGGACATGCTTGGGGGATTGTGGGGAACATGTAGACATAGGGGGTGGGAGAGCTCAAGGATGTGATAGGGGAACTGTGGGGAACATGAGGAATGGAGATCCCAAGGTCATGTTGTGGAGGTTGGGGATCGCAAGGATATTGGGAATATGAGTATGTACTGGGCAGACAACTGTAGGGAAAGGAGGACCGTGCCAGAGCCCATGTGTAACATGAGGGCATGCTGGGGACCTGGGAAGAACACTAGGATGTACCTGAGGAACTGTGAGGAATGTGAATAGGCTCTGTGATGTACTGTAGGGAAGACAAGGATGTCCTGGGGGTGAATAGCCAGAAGCACCCAAGTGGGACTGTGGGGAATGCAAGGATGCACGGATGTCTGTGCATTGGGAACATGAGGGTGCACCAGTGGGGAGTGTAGAGGGAATGCCAGGGCATACCTGGGGAACTGTGAAGAATGTGAGGTCGTGCTTGGGAAGGCAAGGATGTGCTGGATGGACGGCAGAGAATGTGAAGATGTGATGGAGAGGGCTCTGTAGGCATCTCAAAGTTATGATGGAAGGAGGGCTGTTGGGCATATGAGCCTGTGCCAATATAAGTTAAGGACCAGGTAAAATATTTATGCCCAATCACCACAAAAGATCAAAGTTTAAGTGAAAGATTAAACCTTATTTATAAACTTAATACTATTAAAACAATATTACATCAATGGCTTCAGAGAAACATCCATACTTTGTCCAATTTTATTAACTTCATCTGAAGGCTTTTCTGGAATGATTTATCTAGTTTTCTATTGAAATTATCTACCCAAAATATAACAGCCTATGCCACTAAATGTACAATGGGCCTGATCCCAAGGCCATTGTAGTCAACAGTAGTCTTTCCAAGGTCTTCATAGGCTTTAGATCAGGCCCTATATAAGGAAAAGCAGAATTCTGAGCCCATATAAAGCATCCAGCATTCAGTCACAGGGACTGATTCTTTGATCCAAATGGTTGAGACAGGCCTACAGGATCCCAAAGTAATATTGCACATAGTTCCTAGTGCAGCATATGGGCAGGTATATGGTCTGGAATGTTTGTGATGCATCTGAATATTGGCACAACATTTCTTGTAAAATTATCTTACTTTCAAAAGGAGGTTTTGCTCTATTGAAAAGTGATTTATTCACATTTTGCTCTACATGACTCCCGGATAAGGAACAGCAGGTTCACTGCAATTTAAAAAGAAGTATCTTTTTTGGAGATTGGATAAATACATATATATTAAAATGAAATATGTGCATGCGCGCGCACACACACACACACACACACACACACTTTATCTTCTTGGTAGAATTAGTCGATGGAAATGGTGATTAGTTAGTGATGTTTGGTGCCCAGATGTTTGGGAACCCATCTTGAGACACTTGAAAGGGGTCTGAATGTCAGAGGCCAGGAGCTCAGCAGCCAGACTTGCTAGTCACTTTCCAGAGTATTAGCCAAAGTACTCCTTGAAATAATATCAGGCTATGATTAGGGCAATACTAAAACCTTAATAAAATGACATTAATTGCTTAAATATTAAGTATTTAAAATTGCTTGTCACTAATTAATAGCTATTAATTAAACCAGGCACTCTCATGTTGCTTTTCATCATTAGATCTCAAAAGTTCATAGGTTGAGGGATAGCATATTTATAGTAACTGTAGCTTTTTGTTAGCCTCACCTGCAACTAATGGTTTGATTTATTGAACAAAAAATAAACATATGGTTTGAGTTTGAAATATTATTTGTACCTAGATTTATAGGATTAAAAAACCAATCTGTATTGCACTTGAAAAGTCAGGATTAATGCCCCAATTCAACAAAGCACTTCTGTGTGTGCTCACGTCCCTCCCTATTCAGCAAAGCACTTAAACACCCACTTAGGTCCCATTACAAATAATGGCTGATTTAGCATGTACTTTACTGACTTGGTGTGTTAGGGCATGTCTACACTGCAATGAAAAACCCACGGCACTGAGTCTCAGAGCCTGGGTCAATTGAGTCAGGTCCCTGATGCTCAGTTGAGTCAGGTTCATCTGTGGCTAAAAATAGCAGTGTAGATATTTGGGCTCGGGCTGGAACCTGGGCTCTGAGACCCCAGAAGGCAGGAGGGTCTCAGGGACCAAGTTCCAGCCTAAGTCCAAACATCTACAGTGCAATTTTATAGCCCCACAGCCAGAGCTCTGGGAGCCTGAGGCAACTGACCATATTCATCCCTGGTCTATTCACTTCAGTGGCGCGATCCCAGGGAGGAATAGCTCCGGGTAGGACTATGATTAAGGAGTTTCTGGTGTGGCAGAGGTGGGGGATTGCATGGTATTTATTTATTTTTGTCCCACTTTATCTTACTCTAGAGGTGGGCCCAAGCTGCAAAATTCAGACCGGGATCTGATTTAACACCCCCTTGACCCAAATTTTAGGGATGCTCCAGTCTGAGATTTTGATTCAGACCCATCTCCACTTAATTTAAAGAAACTGATGGTGTAGCTCTGATAACTATGAGCTCCTTGAATCAAATCACCGATCTTCTACATTGAGGCACATAATGATCAGCTTTATTGGGTGTGTAGGCAGCACTGACTGAACTCCCAAAGTCCAGTTCCAAGGTGTAGTGGGATCAGGATGAAAGCTGGGACGCATCCTCTGGGTGCAGACTCTTCTTTTGTGGTTGTAAAGCAGGGGTGGGCAAACATTTTGGCCTGAGGGCCACATCTGGGTGGGGAAATTGTATGGAGGGCCATGAAAGTAGGGCTGGGGCAGGGGGTTGGGGTGCAGGAGAGAGTGCAGGGTGTGGGAGGGGGTGCGGTGTGCAGGAAGGGGCTAAGGGCAAGGGGTTGGGGTACAGGAGGGGTTTGGAGTGCAGGCTCCAGCCCAACGCCACTTATCTCGAGCGGCTCCGGGGTGACAGCAGCGTGCGATAGGGCTAAGGCAGGCTCCCTGCCTGCCCTGGCCCTGCGCCACTCCCGGAAGTGGCCAGCATGTCCAGCAGTGGCTCCTGGGGGTGGGGCAGGTGGCTCCACCACACGCTGCCCTTGCCTGTGGGTACCACCCCTGAAGCTCCCATTGGCCGCGGTTCCCCGTTCCCAGCCAATGGGAGCTGCGAGAAGCGGTGCTGCAGGCGAGGGCAGCGCTCGGAGCCCTCTGCTCCTCCCCTCCCCCAGGGGCTGCAGGGACATGGTTCCAGCCACTTCCAGGAGTGGCGTGGGGCCAGGGCAGGCAGGGAGCCTGCCTTAGCCCCGCTGCGCCACTGGGCTGGCAATCCCACGGGCCAGATCGAAAGCCTTGATGGGCCAGATCTGGCCCACGGGCCATAGTTTGCCCTCCCATGTTGTAAAGTCTTATTCAGGAATATGTAGGGGATCTACCTGGACCACAACAACTGACACTTGTACAAATTGCTAGTGTGGGGTTAAGAGAGAACAACAAATACTGCAGGTGTTCGGAAGGCACTGGAGACTACACACAAGAACATTTTGACAAATGGCTTTACAGATGCTGGAAAACATAATCAAATAAAAACTGAATCTGGACTGAACGATGGTACATGCACAGCATTTTAGCAGGCGGGTCTAAACTAAAAAGAATCCCACAGGACCCATGGAATTAGATATCTTTATGTCTATGGGTTGCTAAGGGAGCTCTTCTCCACCTTTAGATTGATAAGAATGGTTCAGTTGTGAAGAAATGTACTTCAGACTCGAGACTTCATTCTGATCTCGTATACACTGGCACAAGACCCCGATTCAGGAACGCATCCCGTTGCAGTCAATGGGACTTAAGCCTATGCTAGAAGTCATTTGCTTAAATGCTGTCCTGTTTAGGGGATAGATGTAAGCATGTGCTTAAGTGCTTTTCCACTGGAATCAATGGAGTGGGAGCAGCATAAATGGGGTCTAATTAAGTTCACAACCAAGCCCATGGTAATGAGACAATCTCATGAAGAAGCCATTTTACAACCACGTCGCTATTACCGTGACTGGTGCTCTCTGACTATGATAGACAGAAAGGAGAATGTGAAAGGCTGTGGGGCAGAGGGACAGATTTCTAAGATTTCTAACGGGAACATATCCCCTAAAAGAACACAGCACACAGTAATGCAGAACAGTTGATGTCATAGGATGTTTCAGCAACAGATCCAGCAGCAACATTAAGCGAGCCCCTTTGCACAATCTGTAAACTGTATGTTGTATATTTCATGGCACAAACAGCAAGGAATATGTTAAACTCCACATTTCACGAGAGAAACAGGAACTGCCAAAATTACACAGAGCCAATTAAGGTTTATAGAAATGGCTGAAACTCACCGCAGTGAAAGAGTTGAAGAGATAGTACAGTGCCCAGGCAATGATGACAATGTAATAGACATTCAGCCAGAACGAGAGAACCACAGCAGCCAGGCCCACTCCTAGGAGAGAAGAAACAGAGCATGCTCAACACAAGCCATCCAAAGTCTATGGAGTTGTATTGAGCAGATGGATACAAGCCTCCTGTGCTGAAGTGGGGACGGCAAGCCGAGAAGTGACTGCACAGAGGAGAGGCGAAGGTTTGTACACCTAGAAAATGTGAATCATCTCACAGAGATCAGTAAGTGACAGTGCACGGTGCCTCAAGTTCACTGATCAGCCAATGAAGGCTTGTTCGGATGTTATGCCTCTCTCCCATGTTTCAAAGATTGAATGGTGGTGTCTTTCAGTATCCTGCTAGCAGAGTTGTATGTGTGGAGCTCTATGAAAACCAAAGAGGGGGAACCAGCTGTGTCTCTGCCTGCTCCTGTAGTTGAATTAGTCTCTCTTAATAAAAACACTTATTTTAATTCACCACTAGCCTCTCGTATGTTGTTACTGTGAACACAACAACAACAGGTTTACACCCAACTGGGGGAGAGCCAACCTTCTAGTGTACAGTAAACAGGGTTCTGCTGGTACAGAGTAGCACAGTCCTCCCCACCAACTTACTGCATCTCATTTTAAGTACAATCCTGATGTGCCAGGTGGCTCCGTTCAGTCGTTTGCCTCCATCAAGGCAGTGTTGCCTACCTGAGTGTTTTGTCACTATCAAAGGTCATTCAAACAGAGAGCTGGAGTGTTACTGATGCCTAGACACCATGGTGAAGGGGACCCTGCAAACACCATAGATCAGATATAACAGTCTCCAGGGACGCACCACCCATTCCCCAAGGGCTTATGTCCCAGTCCCTGAGGTGTTGCTTCCCATTCCAGTAAATGGTTTCAGCTGTAAAGCTGGATATATGGCATCAGCATCATGGACTTACAGTACCGTACCTTTGAACATGGGCGCTAATTTCCAGACCCCCAGTCCGCCAACAGAGGTATACTGGCCGAGAGCTGTCTCCAGCAGGAAGAGAGGAATCCCAGCAAACACCAGCGTCAGAAAATAGGGAATCAAGAAGGCCCCTGGAAGAAGAAACAGCTGTTAGCAGCAGGTTCTGCAAGGTCTCATCACCACAAGACTTTTTGGGGCCCTGGCCACCTCTTCTCCCCAAGAAATGTAAAGCTCAGCTCACAATTACTGCACAAAGCCCCGGGCTCACATTGCAGTCCCAATGCTCTGCTCCAGCTCCAGTTCTCAATGCCACCCCCAGCTTTGATCCCCCTGTTCGATAGTGAACAAGGGTTGTTCCATGGTGGCTGTTCAATTACTATTTGGACTGTATCTTTCTCTAGCACTTCTTCCTTCTCACATCCCCATCACGCTCTGCCCCATCATCCATGTGCTGATCTGACTTATTGGTCTAGATATTTATACCACACTCATCAACGTGATATCTGAGACCAAGGCAAGAAAACAGAAACAGGAACTGGTAGTTCATGGGCAATTTGTTCTCTCTCTCCTCACAAGCCCAACAGCAGACAGGAGTCTTTGGCATTAGCCATTAGTTCATTTGTTAGCTATTGCGTTATTGTTGCAGAAAAGCTAGGGCAAACCAGCTGGGTCTTGCAGCTGGACCCGCCGGCAGCGAGATTTGAGGTCAGTCGGATTTCTTGAGGAAGGCAGTTCTGCAGCCATAGGATGGCTGTTGAGAAAGCTCAGACTCCAGCTTTCGCAGATCTAACACAGGTTGTAGAGAGCTCCATTGTCCTTAGGATGGATGCTGTCACAGAGGGTCCTGATTGTGGAGAGAGTGGTGGTTGCTCAGCTACCTCAGACCCAACCCCCTGAGCTCTGAAGATTTGCACCATGACTTTGAACGGGCACTCTGTTTAACGAGGAGGGAGTGACATGACTGGAGCACTGCAGTGATACACTCTCGCCTCGCAGGGTCACGCAGCAGAGGGCTGCTGCGTTCTGGATTAGCTGGGTCTTTCCCCCACAGAATTTGCATCTTCAGTCTCAGGTATAGGGGTTTGCAATAATCAAACCTGGACAACCTGAAATCATGGATCACTGTGGCTGGGTCCATCTCTGACAGTATTGGGCTCCATCAAACCACTAGGGATGGCTCTGCAGAGACACATCACATCAGTCAGGACTGCTGAGTCAGTGGGTAAAACAGCTGAGGCCCAACGGGAGCTGGATAGACAGCTGAGCCCCACAGGGGAAAGTTGGCTTCAAGCTCCTTTGCATGGGTTTAGGGCAGTGATTCAGGAACATAAGTTGGAAGCAGGTGGCAGGGGGACACGGTCAGTGTGCTGTGGGCAAGCAGCTTGACGGCTGTGAGCTTGAACTCCCAGCTGGCAAAAAGTGCCGGCTTATATTCAACAACATCTTGACTTAAAAAAACCTCTCCAACGCTGTTATAGAAATGTGCCAATCAGCACCCTCTACAGCATTCTAGCTAGCAATGAACGCCCGCAAGCCAGAAATCAGAGTCAAGCCTTCCAAGAACTTTGGGAAAGGTCCGATCCAGTCTCCAAGGCTATTAGTATTTATTCATATTGTGGTAGATCCTAGACATCACAAACCATGATCGGGGCCCTGTCGGGGAAGGTGCTATACACACAGGTAACCACAAGTGGTCCCTGCCCTACAGGGCTTACATTCCTCTCTCTGTGATGGACTGACCTAGATCAGCAGATACAAACACCCCTTGTATTGGGGGGAAATTCAAATTCAGACCTAAGGCTTGATCTGAGGCCCACAGCTCTGGCCTGTCTCTAATTACATAGCCACTCTGGTGAGGCCACCAGCTGAGGAAGGCCTCTATAATCAAGCGCTTATGACACAGGCAGGCCATTTGTCTGGTTTTTGGCTGGGCCATCCAGATTTGTATGGTTTGTCCCCTGTCCGGTACTGATATAAAACCAGTATCACGCACAGAGGACACCATTGTGCAGAGTGTGCTGCTCCACCCCTGCAGTGTGTGAGGTCACGCAGGCTGGGGCAGGGTCACACAGGCAGGGGTGGAGACAAACAAGGCGATGTCCTGTATTCTGGGGATGCCACCCTATTATAACATTCTGGGAGGAAAATTACACCCTGGGCTGAAATGATTTGGAGAAATGTTGGTAGAACTAAAAATGAGCACACTGAATTTTGAGCACAAAAACAGGGGTGGAACTCAGGAGATCTGGGTTCCGTTCCAGTGTGATCTGGGGCAAGTCAGTCTCTTGGGGATGAAAATAATCTTTCCTTACTCCCCTTGCCTTGTTTGCCTTCTCTATTTAGATTTAGCTCTTTGGAACAGGGACTGGGTTTGTACCGCACCTGGCACAATGCAGCCCCAATCTTGGTTGGAGCCTCTAGGCACTAATGTGATACAAACAAATACTACTAATAATTAGTAAATAAAATGGCCACCACTGCCCACTGATTAATTACCAGGATATAAAAGCACCAATATGTTTTTGCTTGTAGCCTTAATCAAGGTCAAGTGCCAGTCATAGGCAGTTAAAGAAACATTCACTATCAGGTATGCACAGTCTAAATTTCTCATCAGACAATTGTTAGGACCTACTGAGCTACATTGAGTGCTAAGGGTATGTCCACCTCGGATGAATCTCACCCTCACTGTATCCCTGATTACAATACAGATTAAATCGACTGGGGGTTGATCCGATATGACAGCAGTAAGTGAAGCGACAATATTGTCATTCCGTTCAATTTGCCTGTGCGTAATGGAAGCAGCTCACACAACTTTGCTTTCAACATTGCACGTGCGGATATATAATTGGAGTTCCACCCACTGTCTGCTCAGCAGTGGAGGTGCCTCAGCCTCGGCGGGGGAGGTGTTGCCTACCTGGTTCTGAGTCAGATGCTGCCTGATCCTCCCTCTCTGCTTTCAATTGGCTCTGAGCAGTGCTTTGTGTGTCCCTTTGCCTGCTTATTTTCAGACGTCAGCAGCCTCCACTGCTGCTCACTGTGGCAGGCTGCAGAAACAGTTGCTTGTTGGCAGCCAGACTGGAAGAGGACCAGAGGAGTGACTGATGTAGACAGCAATGGAACAGCCTGCATGGAGCAGCAGCATGGGGCCTTGAAAGTACGCAGGCACAGCGCACAACTTTACATTTTCTGAGAGCAACATTTCTTATGTCAACTGGCAACTTTGCTAGGCTCATCCAGCATTTTCTGAACATCCTGCTGGATTGCTCTGCGTCCCTGCCCCTGCTGTGTTAGAGATCATATAGTGCTGGATTTGTAACACTAACAATAGCACTTGGCACTTCCCTCCTCGGGGCTCAGCATGTTTTGCAGAGAGGAATTATTTTAGCCTCATAACACCCCTGAGGTATCTAATATTATCTCCAATTTAGTTATGAAGAAACAGCCATGCTGAGGTGCCCTGACTTGTCTGAGATCATGCACCTACCGTGTGGCAGAACCAGCAATAAAAGCCACCTCTCCCGGCTCTCAGTACTTCCCCATAAAACCGTTATTCCCTAGGAACTGACATAAGAAAACAGGAACAGAAGGGAGAGACACCTGGGCCACCTCACCTGGTCACCAACAGTAGTCGGTGCCTGATACGTCAGAGGAAGCTGTCAAAGCTCATAGCACACCTAATTGTGTTAGGTTATGTAGCGGGGTGGACACCCGCTCCTGCCTGGGAGGACCTGAAATAGCCCTGGGAGAAGGGTTAAAGCCAGCCCTGCAGAGGGCTGGGGCTGTGGAAGGAAAGACCTGGGCTGATTGGGGGAAGCAGCTGCAGCTTGGCCACGCCCCAATCAGAGCCCAGCTGGCCCTATAAAGGCCTGAGCCAGGAGCAAGAAGGCACTCTCTCTCTGCAGTCAGAGAGAGAAGGGCCTGGCTGCAGGGCGCTTGAGACAGGGTACCTGAGAGGAGTAGGGCTGGGGAAAGGCAGAAGAGTTGGGGAGCTCCAGCCTGGAAAGCCCCAGGCTGTGGCCTAGCATTGGGCCAAAGGTACTGGGGGTTGCAGAGGGCAGCCTAGAGGTAGGCCAAGGCAGCAGGTCCAAACCCCCTTACCAGTGATAAGTGGCTGATACTGCAGTCTGCCCCAGGGAACGGGGGATTGATAGTGACTGGCAGTGGCCTGGTACTGAAGTGAGGTGGGGATAGTGGGTGGGGGTTCCCCAGGGAGGGGAGACCCAGATCTGTGGGGTACTGCCAGGGGGCAGCATCCCAGTTAAAGGGGCACTGGAGTCCTGGGAGGGACATGGGGGGCCAGTAGTGACAATGCAGATCACTGGCCTGCAGAGGGTGCTCTGGGCTGGATTGAGCTAATTCCCAGGATAACCAGCAGGAGGCGCTGCAAGGGGGAGTCTGACCCCTTACAGTTAGCTATTAGGAAGAATTTTCTAACAATAAGGGTAGTTAAGCACTGGAATAGACTTCCAGGGGAGGTTGTGGAATCCCCATCTTTGGAGTTTGTCTAAGAACAGGTTAGACAAAGACCTGTCAGGAATGGTCTAGGTTTACTTGGTTCTGCCTTGGTGCAAGGGGTTGCACTAGACCATTGGTTCTCAACAAGAGGTCTGGGGCCACCGGGGGGGATGGGACGGGGATGGACGGACAGGTTTCAGGGGGTCTGCCAAGCATGGCCAGTGGTAGACTTCTTAGGGCCCAGGGCAGAAAGCCAAAGCCCCAGTGCGCAGGACTGCAGCCAGGGGCCCCGAGCCCCACCACCCAGGGCTGAAGCCAAAGCCTGAGTAACTTAGCTTTGTGGTCTCTGCTGTGGTGTGGGGCCCTGGGCAATTGCCCGGCTCCAGGGTTTTTGCTGCCCCAAGCGGCAGGGGGGAAAAAAAAAAGCTGCAATCGCAATTGCGATCGGTGGCAATCCCGCGGCAGCTCCACTGCGCCGCTTTCTTCTTCAGCGGTAATTCAGTGGCAGGTGCTTCTCTCCGAGAGGGACCCACCTCCGAATTGTCGCCGAACAGCCCGACGTGCCGCCCCTTCCCCTTGGCCACCCCAAGCACCTGCTTGCGGGGCTGGAGCCGGCCCTGCCTGCTTGCTATCCCTTGACACCAGCCCTGGCTTTTATATGCAGAAAAACAGTTGTGGCACAGCTGGGCCATGGAGTTTTGATAGCATGTTAGGAGGAGCCTCAGAAAGAAAAAGGTTGAGAACCCCTGCACTAGATGACCTCTTGAGGTCCCTTCCAGCCCTACATTTCTATGATTTGATAATGTGCTGTGGTGGAATTTCATGGGCAGAGTATTGTCTAGTGGTTAGTGTAGGGGCCAGGGAGTCAGGACACCTATGATCAGTTGGACGGGTCTCTTTTCCCAATATGCAAACTAGATGAAACACAAAGGCAATATCAGACCTGGGACAACAGTACAGTAAGGAAGGGGTTGGGGAGAGAGCTCATGAGAAGGACAAGCAGGTCAGAGAGGAAGTGAGTTTTTAGGAGGAATTTAAAGGAGAGGGAAAAGAAGACTGGTGGCCTAGGAAGGGAAAGCTTTTCAACCACAGGGGGCAGCATGACTGGAGGGGGGAAACCAAGACTGGGAAAAGAAGATGGAGTGGGGGAAGTGAAGAGGGTGGGGAAGGAAGTAGGAGGAAATGTGAACCTAGTGACAGCTGGAGCTGAGATTATTGGTAGTGTTGGAGGTGAGGAGGAGTAGTTTGACCTGGACATGGTAAGGGATGGAAAGCCAGTGAGACAAGTGGAGAAAGTGAGTGACATGGATGAAGCAGTGAGAGAGGAAGGTGACATTAGCAGCAGAGCTTTGACAAAATGGTGAGGAGGGAGGCGAGGACTACAGAAAATCGAGGCCATCTGGGTACTTCTATGACCACCATCACTGGAATATCTTAGTGCCTCAATCACTGATGGATTTTATCCCTGTGAGCCAGGCTAGTACAAATAGCCCCAGTTTATAGAGACAGAATGGAGGCACAGGGTAGATTATGTGACTTGCCAAAGTCACAGGAGTCTGTGGCTGAGTGGGGAATTGAATCCAGTTCCCTTGATTCCTAGTCCAGTGCCCTGCTTCCATCAGACCATCACTCTCACACATTTTAAGAGATGACCAAGGTGAGGCCAAGGGGGCAGTGAGGAAAAGAGGGATTTTAGAGGAATTGAAGAGTAAGAAGTGATAGCATTTAGCAAGACACTGGATACATGAAGAGAAGGGCTCTATTTCCAGCTGTGCCACAGAATTCCTCAGTGACCATTGTTAAATCAGTGGGGGGGAGGGATAGCTCAGTGGTTTGAGCATTGGCCTGCTAAACCCAGGGTTGTGCATTCAATCCTCAAGGGGGCCACTTAGGGATCTGGGGCAAAATCAGTACTTGGTCCTGCTAGTGAAGGCAGGGGGCTGGACTCGATGACCTTTCAAGGTCCCTTCAGTTCTAGGAGATGGGATATCTCCATTTATTTATTTAAGTTACTTAACCTCTCTGTACCTCAGTTTCTTCACCTGTAAAATGGGGATAGTAATACTAACTTCTCACAGCTGTGTTGTGAGGCTTAACTCATTCATGCCCCTACGATCCATCCGTGGGTGAAAGACGCTGCTGTATGGAAATGCAAAGCATTACTATGATTTCTTCCTGATCTCACTGGCAATTGGCTTATGCTGCCTCAGTATATCTGATGTGGAGAGTCGTGGGTACACTGAGGGCAGGACGGGATGGAAAAGAATCAGTCAGTGTGCAGACAAATTTCAAAGCACTAACTACACCCTTGGGTGGAGGCTGATATAAAGGAAAACATGTGTTTAGCATTCTATGCTCACCTCCTCCATTCTTGCCACAGAGATATGGAAACCGCCAGACATTGCCCAGCCCAATGGCATAGCCCACGCAGGACAGCAGGAAGTCAAATTTGCCCTTCCAAGAACCTCTATCTGGGAGCTCCTTCATCTTCTTGGTGCTTCCATCTCCTTGGGCGATTGGCTCAAATTCCTCAATGGCTGCCTGCTTCACCTCGGAGGGTGAATTCAGCTCCACAGACGTGTTGTCAATCTTCCCCATCGCTGCTCACAGTTACTGCATGGGTTGGAGGGGTGGGAATGACACTCTCAGTCCCAGCTGATCTCAGATTAAATGGGACCGGTGGGTTGGACAAAGCTCCTGCTGGTACCTCTGAAGAGAAAGTAGAGGGAGAAGTTGCTCTTTGCCCAAAACAGTGGGATAGGGACATAGGACTATGAGCCACATCCTCCTGAACGCTCATAGACTGACTCGTTGTGCAGCCTTCAGCAAGTCATGCAAACTTCTCCGCACCTGTTCCCCACCTGCCCCACATTACAAACCCAACAGTGAAGAGCTCATCTGGAAAGGTGCAGGGCCGGGGGGCAGGTGGGAGGTGCAGAGGGTGCTGGGGGCCAGGCAGGGGGTGAGGGTTGGGGATGGAGTGTGCAGGGGGCAGGGCTGGGGGGGGCAGGCTAGGATGGTGCAGAGGGCCAGGTGGGGGAAGCCCAGGTCCTGTTGTAGTTGAGCTGAGCAGCTCCAGGGGAAAGGTTGCAGGGGGCTGGAAGGTTCTGGCCCCAGGGGCTGGAGGAGGCCAGGGGAGAGTTGCACGGGGTGGATGGGGAGTGGGTTCCTGCTGCAAACTTCTAAGAAGGTAGGAAGGGGACAGCACAATGAAGTTTAGCTTAGGGCAGCAGATTGGCTTGAGTGGCCTCTGGGGATAAGGGGCTGTCTGTAAGAGAAGCAGAAGACACAGGACACACAGAGAGAGAGAGAGAGAGAGAAGCAGAAAGAAAGCCAAGCAGACACTGCCTGCAAGCACAGGGTGTGGCCCCCAGGAGAAGCCAAGAGAGAGGTTTGGGGTCAGGGTGCTGACTGAACGAGGGTTGGCCCTGTAAGAAAGGACACTGTCTCCTCTTTGGCTCTTCCTGTGCTCATGGAAACAGGACTTTGTAAATAAACAGGACTGCATCAAAGAAATACCTGACTATTACCAATTTCTACTGCTAACTGGAACAATCTGCAACACGCTGCATTTGCCTAACTGCTCGGCTCAAAGGGGGTCACAACATGAAGATGGCTTCCCGTGCCATGGCATACCCTCCTGCATTTTATTGTGACGTTTGAGTCTCTTTTGTTGCGCAATATTGGTGTGCGAATGTATCTAATCATCATTTTCTACTGGGAATCTCTGCAGATGAAATTCACCCCTGTGCTGAGGGCCAGCATGGGCCTCTGCACCACTTCAGTCCCTTTGAAGCCCTCAACATAAGGCAGAAGAGCCTGATCCAAAGCCCACTGAAGATTCCCATTGACCTGAGGCCCTAAGCAGAGGACATAAACCATGCACTGGCCTCGTGTTGGCACCCTGCACCAGGTAAATTTAACCCTCCACTAAGGGGAGCTTGTATTATACTCAATGGTACCATCCTTACAATCCTCCAGAGAGATTTGTTGGGGCAACAAAATGTGCAAATTCTAAAATAATAGAGCAAGTATTAGAATACAAAATAATGCAGTGAAGAGACAGCAGTGTCTAGTGGCTAAGGCTGGCCTGGGACAAGTCATTTAACCTCTCAGTCTCAGTTTATAGAGATAATAATACACATTTGCCTCACTGTGAGTATTCATTAGCGAATGATTCCAAAGTGCTTTGAACATAATGTAACTACCACAAACATGCTAAGTGGTATTATCGGGTCCTAGCAACTACAGTGATTGGCAGCCTATTAAATACAATAGATAGATTTTCTTCTGCCGTATAATCTGACAAGGAAGGTAGAAAAAGTATGGTGATGATAAAAGGGAATGGGAGGGACAAGAAAATAACTGTAATTCTTATACTATAAACAAGGAGCCACAAAAGCTTCTGCTTCCCACCCACCCTACACAGAATAGAGACTCAAACCACTTTCCTGCACGCTACAAGACCAATTTTGATCAATGTAACTCCTTTCTCCAACAAATTGTTAACTATCACTTCAGAACTAGGGCTCAGCTGATACTTTGAGACACAAGAAATGAGACACTTTTCAATAGCCCATGACACAAATGCCAGAATAGCCCATTTCCTGACATTTGAAATGAAAGCTTGAATTATCAGATCATCTCTCTGTCCTACTCAATCTGCTAACCCGATCCAGACCAGCAACCCACCCAATCCTGGTATTTAAATTGCTCATTTTTAAGAGCAAAAAGATTGTAGAAAATGTGTCTGGAAATAAAAGAGAATAAAGGACTATTTACAAAACAACATAGAAGAGGCAGCACAAAAAACCCTATGGGTAGACTCAGTGGTGGGCTATCCGTACAATTAGCTTTGCCTGGAGACATAACAAATTAGAGTAACCAAGGATCAGCCAAAGCCATTTTGACTCTTTTGCTCAGAGACAGAAGCTGTATGTAGGCTGATGTCTAAAAAAATAACACCCATTCTCTCATTGCTCCTTTCCCAAGCTTCTACAGTCAGACCGCTTAAAGAAATGATGGTATGTCACACTTTCTATATTTAGGGTGGGGATGGAGAGAAATTGGACTGTACTGGAGGTTTCATCTTTGCTTGCAGCGAGGAAATTGTTTTATCTCCACCTGGAGGTGGCTAAACTGTTGACCCCTGCCAAAACTGATTTATAGGAAACTCAACCCAACCAAGAGGCCAAGGAGAGGAAGAATCAGTGAGGCATCACAACTATGCTCGGACTACTGCTATAGACACTAACTAACAGTGCCCTCGCGTACCCCACTGTTTTCACACATCACTAGTGTTGTAGGATGATTGTGCAACAGAAACTGAAGGTGGAAGAAAATGAGCATCAGTGGCGGAAAAACGCACTCTGTTGGGAAAGGCCACATGGGCTGAAATGCGAGTAGCCTGCAGGTGACACCCAGCTCTACATCTCCTATACATCAGATGTGAACAGCACCCGCTCCCAGCTTTCTCAGTGGCTAGCCAAAATCACCAGCTGGTTAAAACTGAACCTAGGCAGAGCTGAGTTCACCTGCTGCTTAGAAGAGAGGAGCACTTTGAACAACGATTACTCCACAAAATCCTTCACTTTTGAAGGCATCTGCCCTCAGACGCTTGTGCTGATCTGCAGCCCTGGGGATTTTTCAGGCTCCTCGATACCCAAATAGCCTTGGCAGCAAAAACCACCCACTTCCATATGTGACTGGCCAGGAGATTGTACCCCTTCCTATCAGACACCGCCCGGGCCAGTGACCCATGCATTAGTTGCTTCCCACTTTGATTTCTGCAGTCCTGGCTAGGAATGTAACCGCACACCATGCAAAAGATCTGACTGGTACAAAACACAACAGCCCTTCTACCTCAGGAACACAGGTCTTCATAAAGACCAACTCCTGGGCTCCAGGCCCTACATTGGCTCCCTGGTGAGAGCAGAGTACTTTTCAGCTTCTCCGTCATGTCATGTTAATTGTCCTGTAAAGTGCCTAGCACACTTTGGGGCACTGTAAACCCCATAGAATCATAATTAATGAGAGCAGAGCTACAAGCAGGAGTTAGGCTGTGTTCTGCAGAGCCTTGAAAACAAGGCCAGAGAGCTTAAATGTGATGCAGTGGTGAGTTTCTGCATGCAGCCTGCTTTGCACACATTGGCCTGGTCTACACTATGAGTTTAATTCGAATTTAGCAGCATTAAATCGAATTAACCCTGCACCCGTCCACACAATGAAGCCATTTCTTTCAAAATAAAGGGCTCTTAAAATCGATTTCTGTACTCCTCCCCGATGAGCGGAGTAGCGCCGAAATCGATATTGCCATTTCGAATTAGGGTTAGTGTGGCCGCAATTCGATGGTATTGGCCTCCGGGAGCTATCCCACAGTGCACCGTCGTGACCGCTCTGGACAGCAATCTGAACTCGGATGCACTGGCCAGGTAGACAGGAAAAGCCCCGCGAACATTTGAATTTTATTTCCTGTTTGCCCAGCACAGGAGAGCACAGGTGACCACAGAGAGCTCATCAGCACAGGTAACCATGCAGGCCAATAATCGAAAAAGAGCACCAGCATGGACCGTACGGGAGGTACTGGATCTGATCGCTATATGGGGAGAGGATTCAGTGCTAGCAGAACTTCGTTCGAAAAGACGAAATGCCAAAACTTTTGAAAAAATCTCCAAGGGCATGATGGAGAGAGGCCACAATAGGGACTCAGAGCAGTGCCGCGTGAAAGTCAAGGAGCTCAGACAAGCCTATCAGAAAACAAAGGAGGCAAACGGTCGCTCCGGGTCAGGGCCGCAGACATGCCGCTTCTACGCTGAGCTGCATGCAATTCTAGGGGGGGCCGCCACCACTACCCCACCTCTGACCGTGGATTCCGAGGCAGGGGTAATCTCATCAGCCACACCTGAGGATTCTGCGGAGGGGGAAGAGGAGGAGGAGGAGGACGAGCTTGCGGAGAGCATACAGCACTCCGTTCTCCTCAACAGCCAGGATCTTTTTCTCAGCCTGACTGAAGTACCCTCCCAAACTTCCCAAGCCAGTACCCAAGACCATGACCCCATGGAAGGGACCTCCAGGTGAGTTTACCTTTTAAAATATAAAACATGGTTTAAAAGCAAGCGTTTTTTAATGATTAATTTGCCCTGAAGACTTGGGATGCATTCGCGGCCAGTACAGCTACTGGAAAAGTCTGTTAACGTGTCTGGGGATGGAGCGGAAATCCTCCAGGGACATCTCCATGAAGCTCTCCTGGAGGTACTCCAAAAGCCTTTGCAGAAGGTTTCTGGGCAGTGCAGCCTTATTCCGTCCTCCATGGTAGGACACTTGACCACGCCATGCTAGTAGCAAGTAATCTGGTATCATTGCATGACAAAGCCTGGCAGCGTATGGTCCCGGTGTTTGCTGGCATTCAAGCAACATCCGTTCTTTATCTCGTTGTGTAATCCTCAGGAGAGTGATATCGCTCATGGTAATCTGGTTGAAATACGGGAATTTAATTAAGGGGACAGAGGTGGCCCTTCCTACTGGGCTGTTTGCCTGTGGCTGAAAAGAAATCCTTCCCTGTAGTTAGCAGATAAGGCGTCGGAAAAAGAGGACGTGAGACGAGATGTTCGTGGAAATCATGGAATCCACCCACAATGAAAAAGCTCATCTGAATGAGTGGAAGGACACGGTTTCAAAGTATAGGAAAGATGCCAGTGAACGTGAGGACAGGAGGGACCAACGTGAGGACAGGAGGGACCAACGTGAGGACAGGAGGGACCAACGTGAGGAGAGGAGAGACGCTCGAGATGAGAGGTGGCGGCAGGAAGATCAGAGGAGGCAGGATGCAACGCTGGGGCTGCTGCGTGAGCAAACAGACATGCTCCGGCATCTGGTGGAGCTTCAGGAACGGCAGCAGGATCACAGACTGCCGCTGCAGCCCCTGTATAACCACCCTCCCCCCTCACCATGTTCCATAGCCTCCTCACCCAGACGTGTAAGAATGCGGGGGGGGGAGGCTCCATGCACCCTCCCATTCCACCCCAGTGGACAGCCCAACCAAAAGGCTGTCATTATTTTAACCTTTTTTTAGTGGCCTTTTTCTTCCCTCCGATCCTCCTCCCAAACCCCACCCGGCCTACCTTCTCAGTTCTCTCCCTCTTTTTATAATCAATTAATAAAGAATACATGATTTTTAAACGATAGTGACTTTATTTCCTTTGAAAGCAAGCTGTGATCCAAGGGGGAGGGTGGGTTGCCTACAGAGAATGAGTCAATAAAGGGGGCGGGTTTTCATCAAGGAGAAACAAACATACTTTCACACGGTAGCTTGGCCAGTCATGAAACTAGTTTTCAAAGCTTCTCTGATGCGCCGCGCTTCCTGGTGTGCTCTTCTAATTGCCCTGGTGTCTGGCTGCGCGTAATCAGCAGCCAGGCGATTTGCCTCAGCCTCCCACCCCGCCATAAAGGTCTCCCCCTTACTCTCACAGAGATTGTGGAGCACACAGCAAGCAGCAATAACAATGGGGATATTGGTTTGGCTGAGGTCTGAGCGAGTCAGTAAAGTGCACCAGTGACCTTTTAAACGTCCAAATGCACATTCCATCACCATTCTGCACTTGCTCAGCCTGTAGTTGAACAGCTCCTGACTCCTGTCCAGGCTGCCTGTGTATGGCTTCATGAGCCATGGCATTAAGGGGTAGGCTGGGTCCCCAAGGATAACTATAGGCATTTCAACATCCCCAACGGTTATTTTCTGGTCCGGGAAGTAAGTCCCTTGCTGCAGCCGTTTAAACAGAGTAGTGTTCCTGAAGACGCGAGCGTCATGAACCCTTCCTGGCCAGCCCACGTTGATGTTGGTGAAATGTCCCCTGTGATCCACCAGTGCTTACAGCACCATTGAAAAGTAACCCTTGCGGTTTATGTACTGGGTATCCTGGTGCTCCGGTGCCAAGATAGGTATATGGGTTCCATCTATCGCCCCACCACAGTTAGGGAATCCCATTGCAGCAAAGCCATCCACTATGGCCTGCACATTTCCCAGAGTCACTACCTTTTGTAGCAGCAGCTCAATGATTGCTTTGGCTACTTGCATGACAGCAGCCCCCACAGTAGATTTGCCCACTCCAAATTGATTCCCGACTGACCAGTAGCTGTCTGGCGTTGCAAGCTTCCACAGGGCTATCGCCACTCGCTTCTCAACTGTGAGGGCTGCTCTCATCCTGGTATTCTGGCGCTTCAGGGCAGGGGAAAGCAAGTCACAAAGTTCCATGAAAGTGCCCTTACGCATGCGAAAGTTTCGCAGCCACTGGGAATCGTCCCACACCTGCAACACTATGCGGTCCCACCAGTCTGTGCTTGTTTCCCGGGCCCAGAATCGGCGTTCCATGGATAGAACCTGCCCCATCAACAACATGATCTCCAAAGCGCCGGGACCCGCAGTTTGAGAGAAGTCTGTGTCCATGTCCATGTCCTCATCACTTTCGTCACCGCGCTGCCGTCGCCGCCACCTCCTCCTTGCCTCGTTTTTCTGGTCCTGGCTCAGCATAAACTGGACGATAATGCGCAAGGTGTTTACAATGTTCATGACTGCGGTCTTGAGCTGAGCGGGCTCCAAGCTTGCCATGGTATGGCGTCTGCTGTGTTCACCCAGGAAAAAAGGCGCGAAACGGTTGTCTGCCGTTGCTTTCATGGAGGGAAGGGCGAGGCTGTACCCAGAACAACCTACGACAATGTTTTTTGCCCCATCAGGCACTGGGATCTCAACCCAGAATTCCAATGGGCGCGGGAGACTGCGGGAACTATGGGATAGCTATGGGATAACTACCCACAGTGCAACGCTCCGGAAATCGACGCTAGCCCCGGTACATGGACGCACACCACCGAATTAATGTGCTTAGTGTGTCTGCATACATTCGACTTTATACAATCTGTTTCCAAAATTCGAATTCTGTAAATTCGGATTAATCCCGTAGTGTAGACATACCTATTGTAAACTCAAGCTAAGATTTTCAAAAGCACTTGGCAAAAGTTAGGGTCCTAAATCTGTAGCAGCTAAATAAGTGACCTGAGTTTCAAAAGTGCTAAGCACTGAGCCATTAGGGCCCTAACTTTTGGTACCTGCTGGGGCGTGATCCAGTGCCCACATTCCCATGCACTCCAAGGAATGTTGGATCAAGCCTCTGTTTCTGAAAGCCTTAATTTTGGGAGAATTCCACTTAAAATCCCCCTGAAAATGCACAACCTCTGCTTCAAATGTGGCAAGCTGAAATTGAGATCAGCAGTGACCTTTTGTGTTTTCACATCCTTCAACATGAAATATTAACCGACTCCTCAACTTTCACAGAAAAACAAAATTTCAAGGATACAAAATTGCCTGAAACGAAACAGCAAAAATACCCGCAGCAATGTTTGTGAAAGATATTTTCACACCCCTCCGCGTTTGGCAGAGCTCTGCTAACCACACAAATGAATGTCACAGGTAGAGTCACAATTAATTTAATTATATGGCCCAGGTCGTTGTTCAGTCAATTAGCCTGCTCCTTCCATCCACACCATTTTAATGACAGCCAAGCAGCCCCGCTCCCAGTCCGCCCCCACACAGTTACTTCTTGTTTAGAACTGTGACCAGCTGATCAGGCCACAACAGAGTCTGTGCGGATTTTCTGCTCTTTGCAGAAGCAGCATATGTTTAAGTCTTTTGCATCTGTGATCATTAATGTTACTGGCACCCGTAGCAGAGCAGTGAGGCTGCAAATAGCGCTGCTCAAAATTTTCCCCTCAAAACTTTTTTCCAAAGGAAAGCTGGGTCTTCGACAACAAAATTTTCACAGAAAGTGCCCTCTTGCTTTGGAAATTTTGGGGCTTTTTGCTGAGAAACTAGAAACTGGATTTTTTTTGTTTGTTTCCAGCAGTTTTCAGGTGAAAATTACTGTGTTTCAGGGGTTGATTGCTTTGATGGAAAAGCAAAAATTTCCTCTCAATTTTTTTGACAAAAACAAAGGGGGGGAATCTATTAGTCACAATTTTCTGCCAGTATTGCCCCTCCCCTTCCCCCAATCAGCTCAAGCCTGCAACACAGCCAACAGGAAGGAGAGACACTGACGGTTCTGACCCCGCCCTCTGTCCTGATCTCTTTAGAGTCAAAGGGAGGACCTTCCTGATGTTGAAAGGAGGGGAGCAGTGGAAATATTCCTCATTTCTCTCACAGCAGGAACCAATAGGATTTCCCTGCCAACAGCACCAATTTGGCCAGGCCTGGCCCAGGTTTTACAAACTCCTCCCTGGTATGGGTGACCCTAGCCAATGCCATGGGAGCTGCTGGCTTCCACAGCCTGAGGTTTGGGTTTTTTCTCTTGCCGGCCTCCCAGAACTGGGTGGTTCTGGGCACAGCAGACAGGAAGCTGATGGTTGACTGCTCCCCACTTACTATCCCGCTAGGCTGCCTCTGGGAAAGTCTCTGCCCTGGGTGCTGGTGATGCACTGGAAGGTGTGGAGGGGCCATGCTGCTAACTGACTCAGACAGACCATCCTCTGGTGTTCCCTAGGTGCACTTGCTGGAGCAGCACCCCTACAACCCATAGAGAGGGTGCCAGCTGCTCCTCATTCCATGCTGGTCAGTGCCGGGGAAGGAGTTGAGACCATAGCCTGAGTCTCACCTTACCTCTCCCTCAATGCCTTAAAGGCAATTAGCACTCACAGGTGGTGCTAGTAGGAAGCAGGTGTTGTGCTCCTCAGTGGGACCCTGGGTGACCCTTTCACAAGGGTGCAAAGACAGAGAAGTTCCTTGCATTCTTCACCCGGTGCAGAATCTGGCCCTCTGAGAGCACAGGGGAAAGGGATTCCTGAGCCTGACAGCCCCGAACATGAAATCTGACCGCCTATTACCTTAGCATGCAGAGCGCCAAAAGTTATTAACACTAGCCCCCTTTGCTCTCTAGCTCCAATAGCAGCTCTTCGATGCCTTTCACACTGTGGACTGCTTCAGGCCAGGAGACTCTTGTAAGATGCACTGCACTGAGTGACTGGCACTATATAAATAACTAAAGGGATGGCTGGCTACATCAGACAGCTTTTGAGAAGTGTTCCACGTTGTGAAAAAGGCTGAGATCGACTCCCTCCCAATCCTGATTCTGCACTTTCCCTGAAGCGACTTCAGTGCTCGGTTACATGAAAAATTAATGTTAGCACAGTATTAAGGAGACAAGATGTAAATAAACTTGCTTTAATCTGACAGGTGCAGCTGTTTTGTTTCTCTCCATCTCCTCCTCCCGTTCCCTCCCTTCCCCCCCCCCCCCCCCCATTTTGTATCTGCACAGTTTATTCTCTCTCTCTCTGGGTCTCAGTCCTGACATTACTTATTACCCAATCTCCTTCTGTTGTCTGCAGCCCCCAACTGCTCTAATCTCTCTAGGTCACTTTGCTATTTAGCTCCACCTTCAAGTTGGTTTGCTGACCCTCCAATGCTAGTGTCATCCTCACATTTGATACTGGTCAAATTTATTCCAAAGAAAACACCTGGCTAAGAAAGTGAGAGAGGGTGCAGAGAAGTGCTGGTGGTTTAAGTTTAGTCAGGCAAACAAATCATCAAGAAATTCTAAGAGAAGCCTGGACTGGGATACCCCCCAGCTAGCTGGAAGTGTCCTTGCTGTAGGACTGACTGATGCTTCACCATTCTAATGGAAGCAGATCTGGGTACATGTACAACCCAATGCCACAGCTCACCTGGGTCAGCTGACTCAGGCTTTCAGGGCTTGGGCTGCAGGGCTAAAAATTGCAGTGTAGATGTTTGGGCTCAGGCTCACACCCCTCACTCATGGGGAGTGTCTCAGCCCGGGCTCTGGCCTGAGCTAGAACTACTACAGTGCTATTTTTAGCTCTGTAGCCCGAGCCCCATGAACCCAAGTCAATTGACCCGGCTCTGAGACTTGGTACTGCGGGGTTTTCTATTGCTGTGTCGATGTAACCTACCTGGAAGTGCTACTGGGGCTGCCAGTGGCCCAGAGAAGACAGCCCAAGAACCACTGAACTATCATTTTTGACTCCAGGATGTCCTGTGGGAGTGTCAGAGTTCCACAGGATGATGTCCTGTGGGAGTGTCAGAGTTCCACAGGATGATGTACTGTGGGAGGAACTGACCCTTAATCCTTTGTTCTAAGTTCACTGCCCAGTAACTGCATAAAGCGATTCCCTAATTCTCATATTATGTAAAAAGAAGGAATGTCTCTTTAGACCCTCCATATTTTTGTACATCACTTAAATCCCCATGAACTCTTCTCCTTACAGGGGAAAGCAAGGCCAAAGCCTGCTCCCTGCTAGGCCAGAAGAAAGGTGGTGGTTGAAAAACAGACATTGGAAATGGATCCCATGTGTGCGAGATCCTGCTCTCACTTATACTATCAGAAGGACCTCTGCCAAAATCAATGGACTTACGCAGGGCTGACACTGCTATGCCTGAAAGCAGAATCAAATACCAACACCGACACTGGTCTGTCTAGTCCAGTACCCAGCCGCTGTCAGTTACTGGTCTCAGATGCTTCAGAGGAAAGTGATCCTCCTCTGTAATCTCCAGAACTTTAATTTGTAATATTCTACCCAGGGGAAGGGGACATTTGTTTCTCACCCCCATGTGAGTGTTTCCTGGCAGCCTCTGTTCTTATTCTTGGAAGTGTCTCACCTGTTCATACATCTCATTAAAATAACAGCTTGAAGCTGTGAGTTCCAGAGGATACCTGTGTGCGTCGGTCCAAACCCTTGGCCTTGCTGAGTTCTCTTAGCACCTCCAGCATAGTGCAAAGGGGCCTTAAACCTGACGGAAAAGGGCAGATGAAGATTGCTTTAGTGGGGGAATCCTCAGCTGTTGTAAAGCTGTCATGGACAGCTCTGTCTGCTTCTCCTGGCCCCTCCGGCCCCATCCCTTCAGTGTAGGAGGCAAGGACAGAACACACTGCACCCCAGCCGCCATGCCAGCCTAATGGCCTCTAGGCAGCCATTACAAGCCGGCATATGTTAGAGCTGCTCTTGCACTGTTCTAACTTGCACTGGGGTTGTTTCAACCCGCAGCTGGTTCCAGGCAGAGCCGTAACTAGGTATTTTTGCGCCTGAGGCAAGAATATAAAATTGCACCCTCCCCCAGGGCCGGCTCTTCGGCAGCAATTTGGCAGCGGGTCCCGAAGCGCCACTGATCGCGGCTTCCCCCCCCCCCCGCCGCTTTCTGCGCCCTGAAGAATGAATGAAGTGGCAGTGGTAGAGCCTGTGATTTTGGGGGGGTCTAACTCATGATTTTTGACTGCTTGGGCTGGTAATGTTGCTTCCAAGATGGTCTTTGGTTCCAGTCCAGTTCCAATCCAGAGAGGGACTCACAGGTTAAGAGAGGAGGGAGGTGCTGGATATCAGCAGTGGCCACTAGGGATCAGCATGTGTCCTGAGAATGCTGGGAGTTCAGGTTTGCAGGGCAGGATTACTCGCCTTCTGGTGACTGGGGTAGAGATGAACCCTAACTTCCTTCTGACCATGAGAGGTCTGGCCCCTGCCCTATCTCCCCCCACCCCCAATCTGAAGAGAGCCCAGAGGGGCCCCACAAGGTGAAGGTAGCCACGGGATCACTCAGGCAAGGCAAGCCCTAGGCCCCTTTCTGCACCAGCTGCTGCACAGCCCTGACCCTGGCGGTGAGGGAGATTCACTTCCCATTTGGGCCCAGGTTCCCCCTTCCATCTGGAGTTCAGCCAAGCAGTGACTCCACCTTTCTCCACCCCTCCCCTCCCTTCTGGCTGGGATACCAGAGCTCTTATTCTGAAATGATCTCACTAAAACCTGAAGCCACATTTCCCTCCAACTCCACAGACAGACCTCCCTCACTTCCCCACCCCCATGACCTCCCTCCTTCTTTCCCTTCTCACACTGATTGGGACCCCCCCCCATCCCCACAGACTGCCCTAGCCATCAGAAATTCCCCCTCTCTTTTATTGTCCCCTCCCCTCACTGCAGACAGATCTGGGACTCCCCCGCTGTGGAATTCTCCACCACTTTCTGCGCCCTGAAGAATGAATGAAGCAGCAGCGGTAGAGCTGCCGCCGAAGTGCCGCCGATCACGGCTTTTTTTTTTCTCCGCCGCTTTCTGCGCCCCTCGGCTTTGTGCACCTGAGGCAAGTGCCTCACTCGCCTTGCCCTTGTTACGGCACTGGTTCCAGGACTGGAAGAGGCATAAGGGTGGCAGCCTCCCTCCTTCTCAGCAGTGCCATTGCATTAAAAAAGGGTATAACTTCATTCATTTTACATTTGCTTTTTAAATTTAACCCAATGCTCCCTTATTCTTATACAATACAACTGGGTACATAGAAATGCCCAGATGATCGTCTCAATGCCAATATTTTATACACTCCTGTCATACTCTTCACTTTGCCAAGCTAAATTAGCCCTGTCATATTTCTTCTCTCCTGGTACAGAAGCTGCCCTCTCGCCCATACAACATCTCTTTCGCATACACACCATCCTGTACTAATGTCCATTGCTCATCAATGGGCTTTTTCTGTTCCTACTTAGTCCTCTATAAGAGATAATGGTTCAATTCTCCCAATGAACTTTATGCCAAAACTCCCAGTGACTTCAGTAGAAACATAATCAGGACAGAGGCATCTGAAAATGGACACAGGCCACATTTCAGCTGAGTTTCTGCACTAGAATGCTGCATTCACATTACATGTTCTATATTCTTTTCAGTGCACTCAATGCACCCTGTTCACCCTGGGCAGACACCTTCATTGATCCATGATGATTCCTACGTCTTTTTCCTTCAGAGAATCGTCAGGTTCAGAATCCAGCGGCAGACAGGAGATGTGGAGGCTACCATTCCCGAGGGCGTTACCTCGCCTTTCTATAGGGGAGTGCACCAGAGTTGGTAAACATACACCTTATTACTCAAGCATCAGCGTTCAGGACTGTCACTGGCAGGGCATGGTCATTCTCAGGGAAGGATCACTCACCGCGTACTTGCAAAGACTCCCAATGGCGACAGTAGTATGTGGTAGGCACAGCTGCACTAGGAATATAAAAGACCTTCCAGGCAATGTAAGAAACATTGATACCAGTCAGCTCTGTGTTCTTGGGGAACCAGGGCGCAGTATGTAGCCTGTCTGACTCATGAATGACACCCCACTCCCCAGCCTCTGCTTGAACCAAAACCGATCAGAGAAAAGCCTTGCAGAGAGCAGTGAAGGGCGCTGAGAGACACACCTAGACCCCTCCTGACAAGGGTGACAAGATTAAGACATCACCATTAGCATACAGAATGGAGACAACTCCCCTAGCCTCATCTGCATGAAAGATGGGACTGGGAGTTATCTCCATTAGCATACAGAGTGGAGAACAGAGAACCGCACTGAACTCTGGGACCAGAAAAAGCAGAGAAGCACTGCATCATGGGGGATCTCTGCTCCAGATGTTAATGAACCTATGCCTGCACACACCCAGCTCAGCAGTTACCAGACCAATTCTAGTAATGAATCCTTGATTGATATCCAAAATACTGAAGCAGCCTAATTGCATTGTGAGCTCCCTGGAAGAAAACACCACCCATAGCCAAGAGTGATCAGCTCCTATTGTCTAGCCTAAAGAAAACCCTGAGTCATCAGTTTACCCATAAACAAATCTAGTGTTCTCCCTTGAACCATTGTATTTTCTCTACAAAAACCCCTTCCTATGCCCAAGTAAGTGCTCTGATGCACGGACCCAAACTCTGCATCAGTTCCACTGGGACTCCATCTCCTGACCGATCGTGCTGGGGGCTCTGCCTGTCTCCAGTACTCAGGACCCTGAGCTACCACCATCACCTGGGAACCCCGACCAGTTCAAGCCTCATGGAGTGGGTGAGATCCCTCCCTCTCTCTCTCTGTTTTCTTTTCTACCTCAGGTATTAACCTTTAATAATGTAACTGTTATGTTTCTTTAGCCCTCCTTGTATAGTTATCACTATTATTCAATAAAGAACTTTTATGGTTAAGCTGGTTGCTTCTCTCTCTCTCTGAACTTTATTCTTTTGTGTTTCTAGCTTCCCCATTTACTCGGCAGCAACGCTTCTTTTACCTAAGCTAAAGATCCCTGTAGCACCCAAAAATACTGTGGGGTTTGCTCATCAAGTGGGTTACCACCAGTACAATTGTAATGTGAAAGTGGCGATAGGGATGTGCTGAACCTGTGGCATATAAGGGAGGCAGCTAAAAGTGCTGCTTGACACAGCCCACTGAGTACAGGGACATATAAGAGGGTCAGCTTGAGAGTGCTGATTGACCTGGTCCACTCAGACTTGCTCTGTTAGTGTGTGTGTGTGTATGTGTGTGTTCATCTGATTCTGGGGCTGGAGGAACCCAGCCCTGGGGAATCTAGGTCCTGTAGAATAGCTCCACTGGGAGGGGACTTGCAGAAGGGACAAGCAGAGCTCCATATGAACACACAAGTGACACAAGCAGTACATTAATAGAATTACAGAACCCCCCCAAAGAGTAACCCTAATAAATGAGCATACCCCAAAATAACGGACACATCTGGTGCTGTAAAACAACATTACCAGAATGTTGACTTTAAAAAAAAAAAAAAAGATAAAAGAAGAAACTGAGCAGTAAGATTTTTAAAATATAAATGTTTGACAGGAAATTAGAAGCTTGTAGACATTAAAAGGCTGGGACTAGCTAAGCTTCCAACTCCAACCTTAACTCTGCCCCCTTGACCTTACTTAGGGTACGTCTATACTTACCTCCGGGTTCGGCGGTAAGCAATCGATCTTCTGGCATTGATTTATCGCGTCTTGTCTAGACGCGATAAATTGATCCCGGAAGTGCTCGCCGTTGACACCGGTACTCCTGCTCCGCGAGAGGAGTACGCAGAGTCGACGGGGGAGCCTGCCTGCCGCGTGTGGACCTGCGGTAAGTACCTTGTAGTTCGAACTAAGATACTTCGACTTCAGCTATGTTATTCACGTAGCTGAAGTTGCATATCTTAGTTCCAACTGGGGGGTTAGTGTGGACCAGCCCTTAGTCTTCCCATGCTAGTGGGAGAATGTCGGAGTTGTCAGTTGAATGTAACACAGGCATTCCCTGGTGTATATTGGAACTACAATAGTATAGTCTTGTTGCCTCATCAGAATCTGCACCCTTGATTCCAGTCTATGTAAAAGTAAGTTGGGGGTGTCTTAAGTCTATCCTACTATGGTTTGTATGGTAGTGTGTGCCTCTAGCTTTAGTGGCCTGTACACTTAGGGCTGAAATGGGAAAAATTGATCTGTACCTTGTATCTAGAGAATGGAAGTGTCTGTAAAATGCTGGAAGGGTGAATGGGATGCAGAGGGTATCCAGACCATAGTGAGGCTGTGGCTAAGGTCATGGCATGGACCACAACCTTTTGGTAATGTTATCTATAGAAGAGAAGGGTCCAGTGAAGGTCTGTAGCCGGGTCTACTCTTAAGGTCTTTAATTAAGGGAGATACTCATATCTGTGAACAACCTGTCCAGATCGCCTCAGGTTCACCTACCCACTAAAACAAACACACCAACAAAACCCTCATCTCGCCAGAGATTACACAGAGAAATTTCAGGCAGAAAGATTTTTTTTTTTTGAGGAAGCTACAGGATAGGTGGCAGATCAAAATTGGGATTGTAGTGGAAAATTACAACTTTAACTGTTGTGGTTTTATAATGGAACAGCAAAGGATCAGAAACTTCATGGGGAAAATGACAACCAGAAGAAAGAAAGGCTGGAAAAGTGGGAGGTGACAATCCAAAGATTGATCCATGATGGTTAAAGCCTCAAGGAAGTGAGTTCTTCTTCCCTTACATGGCACAAGAATAAAAGTAATGGCTGATATTTATCCCCTAAAGGGTTCCATAAAGCTTTACATACAGGGATCACTTTGCCCACTGCTGGGGTGAGGCTATTATTTAGCAGTATATAGCAACACGGCACCACTGTTCAGGATGGATAGGGAAGAACACTGGATGAGGTTTGCAAAGCAGCACAATTAATTTAGCCTCACTACGTCCGTCTCTTTCCATGGAAGATGTGTGGCTGCATCTCCTGCACTGCCTTGAAACGCCTAACCACTGAAACGGCAAGGTGGAATTTAGGGAGGCAGAATGTAATCACCTCATTGGAATTTGGGCTAATATTCCGTCTCTTACAAAAAGGGCGATGGAATTTTTAATAACCACACATAGGACCAGGATCTCATTCAAATGACAAAACCGACGTATACCATATGAGTGCATTGGTTCAGTACTGAGTTTAAGTGAAGCCCACTGAATTGGAGGGGAACAACCGTCTGTAGCTACAGCACTGGTCAGGCAGCGAGGGGACTTGTATTCTCCTTTCAGCCACAAACTGCTTCATTCTCCTCCTCTGTGAAATGGAGGTGATGCTAATTCTCCTCCCTCCTCAAGGTGCTGTGAGGCTTCATTTACTCCTGTTTTTAAAGCTCTTTGGAAAAACAAAATGCCCCAGCACAAATGACAGTTCCTCTGCAGGAATCACAAGCCAGCAGCGCTAGCTAGTGGTGCCTCTTTTATGTGCAAGCCAGAGAGAGGGATCCCTTGGTCAGAGATTTCCCTTGACTGTCTCAGGAAAAGCTTTCATTTGCACACATCTGAAAGGGCAACATTTCGCACTGTCTGGGACTTGCCTGTAAGTGTCTGGATATTAAATGAATTATTATTTCTATTCCTGTAGCACCAAGAGGCTTCCACTGAGAAAGGGCCCTTGTTTTGCTAGGCTCTGTAAACACACAGTGAGAAACAGCACCTGCTCCAAAGAGTTTACAATCTAACCAGATAAAACAGGCAAAAAGTGGGGAAAAGGAAGGATTATCATTCCCAGTTCACCGCTGGGGAAGAGAGACACAGAGAGATGTGCCCAAGGCCACACAAGCAGTCTGTAACAGAGCCAGGAACTGCATCCCGATCTCGGGAGTCTAAGTCCAGGGCCTTCCCCAGGAGATCATCTTCCGCAGGGGTGTCACTGACAGGCCTTGGAGTTCTACAGCCACAGCAGTAGCTGCAGACCTTGAATCACTGGCTCCCTGCTTCTCCAATGAATGGGCCCTGGCTCCGTGAGATGATGAGAGGGGTGTGTAGGTCGGCACTTTGTAATATGAATCAGTAAATACAGAAAAAAATGTATTTGCAGGTAGATGAGAGTGCTGATGTTTGCCCCTGGCTCTGTGATAAATGGAGTCTGAAAGTGTGCCAGACCTTTGGGGGGGTGGGGCGGGGGAGAGGTATTTAACACAGGTAAGAGAACTGCACCAAACACTGATGCAATCTGAGCAAGGACCCAGGGAAATGAAGAGCCTTTCCTCTCCAGAAGGCAACCACCTGGTCTTTAGAGCAACTATTAGTGGCCAGAGAAAGGCAGCAGAGAGATCTAGTGATGGAGCTGTCCTCAGTCATACACCACTCTGAGCGGGGTTGGGGGAGGGGTGAGAAGGAGGAGCAAGAAACTAAAGAACTTTACCTGCAGAGCGATAAATCTCCTGGGGGAACGGCTCTCTCTCAGACTGGCTGTGGGATGGGGTGGCACGAGGGTGGATTTGTACATTTGGCAGAGACACCCCCTCAAAACGCACAACCTGGAAATCCAGTGGCTGAGGCAGAGAGACTGTCAGAACCACAGAAAGTTTGTGGAGGCTTTTCTCCCCTCACCGAAAGGTCTTGAGAGGCAGGGAAAGGCCACAGTGCAGCATCTCACTGGGAGTCCAAAGAAGGACAGACACCTTTGTTTCTGCTCCCTCTCTCCTCTACCCCTTTTCCTCTCACTCTCTCTGTCTTATAATGATCAGGTTCCTGAGGGGAACAGCAGTAACTCAGTTACTGAGCACAGGAGGGGCAGGGATCTGGGACCCCGAGCGCCCACTGGCCATCGATGCTGCAGCATTGGCAGGAAGTGACAGACCATGGCCTGAGCCCCCTGCTGAGTGAGCTCCTGTAACAAGACGATCCCAAGGATGGGTTCTGACTGTGTCACGGGCTTTCTGAAAGGGCAGAACGTAGCCAAGGCCCAAAGAGAAATGCTACAGTTGAGAAACAGCTGAGGAAAGGCCTGGACCCTAATCCCTGAATAAGGACCCTAGTTCTCCCACCAAACCTTTCCAAATATTTGCCCCTGCTCTCTGCCCAACTCCCCCTCCCAACGCTTCTGCTGTATTATCCCACTTCTCGCCAGGTATCCGTTTCATTATAGTTCTTCTCTACAGCAGGGATTTTTTTTCTCACTGCCTTCAGCTGCCGTTTGCCGAGGACGATTGGGGCGATGGGGTGATATCAGTTGGGAGAGTGCTTTCTTTCCAGTGAGACCAGCTGGCTGCCTCCTTCCTTTCCCCAGGGAACACTCACAGACAGAATGGCAAATGGGTGAGGAAAAGTCGACTGAACACTGTTGGAGACCAGAGTCCGTCCCTTCCTTCCTGGTCCCGTGGGTGCAGAGCGCTTTCAGCTCCCATCAAGTTCAACAAGAGTTAAGGCTGCTCAGTACCCGGCAGCACTGGGCCCATATGGCCCCAGCCCAGATTTGTTTTACTGCTCTTTAGCTCATCTTGGACAGGCAGCTGTTCCCTCTTCTCCGCTAAAATGCCCTCTTTGCTGCCAGATCCCAGAGGTTTGCACCCCTGCTATAGGGGATCACCAC
Organism: Terrapene triunguis; assembly: GCF_002925995.2. NCBI lineage: Eukaryota > Metazoa > Chordata > Testudines > Emydidae > Terrapene > Terrapene triunguis. The sequence continues at coordinate 18,382,508 of NW_020664598.1, forward strand.
ACCAGGAGGTCTCTGGGACTCACACTCACATACCAGAAGAGAAACCTACCTCATGGAGCTTCTTGCTCAAGGTCCTTAACGATGGCTGCGACCCTCGGAGCAGCTCAAGGGAACTCCGGGCCAGAGGAGCATATACTGGAAAGCCCTGGCACTGACAGGAGAGCTTTGAGCCCCTCCTGCTACATGCCCTCCTCCCTATGACTTGCCCCACATAGTTTCTCATTACCAATATTGACAAGTGGCTAATGAGCTTTGAGCTCACGTCTGATCAAATCAACGCTCCACATGTCGGGGGGCTCGGACTCCGCTGGAAAAACACATGTTCCTATGGAAGAAGCCTGGAGAGAAAAGGATTCAAGGACATGGACACATGGGATGGGGGTGGGGAGGGAGAGCAAGCCAGGGCTCATCGTTCTAACAGGCAGAGAGCAGGCAGGTCCATGATAAGAAGGGGGGGTGGGTGAATGGGATGCAAAGGGTTCCCCAAAGACACTGGGGCTGGGGCAGTCCCATTGGGCTGGCTGTAGCATAGCCGAAGAGGAGGTGGGGGTGAGGTCAACAATGCGGGCACTGTAGCTAGTGCTGGCTCTAGGCACTTGCATGCCCCGTGGTTGGAGTGCTGCTCTCCAGATCCCAGCGGCCCTCAGAGGATGTGGCGCTCAAGGTGGGTGTAGTTCTTGTGGTCTTGTGGACAATGCAACGCTCAGCACGGAGCACACAAGAGGGCAGTTCTCTGCTCAGTAGCCTTCCCCTGCTCTGGATTGTCACTCCTGTTTTGTGACAGTGGACACATCTTGGGCTTTGGGACATAAACTGATCACTGCAGGGGTTGAGAAGCAGTGTGCCCCAATGTACAGCATTGCAGGTAGCCAATGGCATTGTTGGCTGTTGGTTTGATTTTGTATTGGGGGAGGAGAGGGAGAGAATTGCTTTTCGCTGAAGCATCATGTATTGGCCACTGCCAGAGGCAGGACTGGTGGATGTAAAGGACCAGTTGTCTGATATTACAAATCCAATGTTTCTCCCAGTGGGGATAGCTAGAAGTCCTGGTTTTTCCTTTTTCAGGACCTGCAACAATTGGCATCTACTGGGAATGCTGGGATGTTTCTCAAAGGAATTGTAAGCAAGTGCCTCCTCCTCATTAGGGATGGTATTTTCAGAGACACAGATGCACTCAAGGGAGTGAACATATGATTCTACTCAGAAAATGCCTGTAAACTTAGCAGAACTGCTCCTTGTGTGAATGCAGAGCTGTATGGGCTCAAATTAGTGACAAAAATACCCTTAACAGCTCTTGCCCTGCAATAGACACGGCCAAAATTGACCTGGATTCGATTCTTTCTGGTGCATCGTCAACAGAATGGTTGGCTTAGTTCCAATCAGTTACACCTGTGCAAACCCGCTGGCGGCAATGGGACTGCACTGGTGCTGCTGAGGGCATACCAGGGCTTTGAGACACTTTATAACTGCTGATGATACCCGAGAAGGAGAGAACTGGGCTTCACACTAAGATCTCAGGTTGAGTTTGCAGAGCTGATAGCTGGGGGGGAGAATCTTTCCCCAGGTGAGCGCAGCACCTCTGATCTGGAGTCACTGAGACACAAACATGGAGTCCCAGGATGCTGTTTTAAGTGCTATTTTCAGAGCCGAACCACACTTGAATCTACACCACTACATAACTGAGAGGAGAATGTCAAAGTCTATGAGAAGCCTCCTTAGCGCCTCCTTCTTTAAAGGAGAGCTGTGCTAGCCCCGTTCCACTGAGCTATGTTGAATGACAGTTCATGCCCAGAAGGGCCCATCCATATAAATAAGTGTTTTATTAAATCAGATCAGAGACTAAGTGGGGTCAGGGGAGTGCAGGAGAGACAACAGGCCATTCTTGGCCACTGGGCAAAGGAGACAGATGCCAGTGCCAGAGCTGATATAAGGAGCTTGCCAGGCTGAAGATAGGGAACCCTCTGCCTGCCTGTGCGGAGAATGGGAAAGGGGAGAAGAGCCCACAGATGTGCTGGTAAGGCCCAGCCTCTGCCAGCCAAATGCTAAACCTTAATGTGCAGCATTTGCTGTTGAAGCAGAAGGCTGGATCTGAGGCCCTGGCTCCCCTACGGGGCATCTGAGGGAACGGCACTTGATCTGAGCTGAGGTAGGCCCTGAGAGGGTGAGACTCCAAGCTGTGCAGCCTGTCAGAGACTCACTGGCCCCACTCCTCCGGCTTTCTCCCCAAACACTCACAAACCAGCAGGAGTTCTCCGGGGCTTCCCGCCAGGAGTAGGCAGGTGAGCGTCATGTCTCTGCTCGCCAGCCTGGCCTCCCTTAGGGCACTGCCTGGTTCTCTCCCCGGATGCTGATCGTCTCCTTTCCCCGCCTGGGAGCAGCATCATGCCTCCTTACCAGCTCCTCTCCTACCACCAGCCTCACACGTAAGGAGAGAGATGGAGCAGGTATGAGGGCAAACTGCTTCTGCTGACAGGCTCCTGCCAATCAGCCCATCCCAGGGTCATTCAGGGGATTAGACGCCATCTCCCTGGTTTGAGCGGCTCTAAAAGCAGTTGCCCAACCAGTCGTCCTCATCCTTCCCTCATTGGCTCTTCCTGCCTTGCCTAAGCAATTCCCTCAGCCACCTGCTCTGGCTACCCAGACACACAGCCCCTCTCCCTCTGGCATGGAGTCTCTGCATCAGTCACTCATCCACCCTCCTGGCCTCTTTATAGGGATAGGGGAAGTCAAGAACCATTTCTTTTACCTTGTGCAGGGTGTCCCAGCCAAGCAACAGGGATACTGTCTGCTCTGTCCTGCTGGTGGTGTGATCGGAGGAGTGACACCAACTCTTCCTTTCAACCAGGAAATGGAGATGGACCAGCACTGCAGAAAGCCAATCTAAAATGTAAGCAGTTATTTCAGAGAGGACTCTTTAAAACACATGCACACAGACACACAGACACACACGCACTGGAGAGTTTGCTCTACAAGACCTGCCAATAGTCGCTATGTTGGTTTGGGATGGGACATACCAACCCCTTAATTAGATTGGCACTTGATAAGATTAAAGGAAAAGAATACTACACATAATGTCCTGGAGATCTCTCCTCTGTACTCCAACCAGGACTTTAAACAACCAACAAGGAGTCTGTGTTCCCTACCGTCAAAGGAATCCATCCCAAGTTTTAGAGTCAGCCCAGCGCAGGCTGGCTCTGAACTGTGGGCATTTAGTTAGTGTGGATACAAGCAGAGCAGAAAAGGGGAATAGTTCTTCTCTCACACTGGGATAACTCCGCTGGAATTATTCCTAGTTTGTACTGGCATAGGGGAGATCGGAATTTGGCCCCACTAGACTGGGACTCAGGACAACTGGGTTCTAGTCCCGGCTCTGCTGAGTGACTTTGAGCAAGTCACATTGTTCCCTGTACCTCGATTTCCCCATCTGTAAAATGGTGATAATAAGACTAACCCCATTTGTAAAGTGCTTGGGGTCTGTAATGGTGCCTCGCTCTCCTGGTTCGAGGGAGGCCACTCAGGCTCGTCCTGTCGGGTCGGGGCCAGAGTTTGTCAGACCAGCAAGAGCCTCCCAATAGGGCTGCATGATTAACAGTCCCTACCAGGCTTTAGCCTGGGCTTAAGTAGCTCAAGTAGGCAACCCTGAAACACAGTCTCTAAGGGGTTGGCTTTGGCCTGGGTGGGGCTCAGGCAGCCAGCAAACAAACAGTCTCTAAGGGGCTGGCTTTAGCCTGAGTGGAGCTCAGGCTGCCAGCAAACAATCAATCTTTAAAGGAGAGTGGTAAGGGAGCTCCGGTCCTGAGCTAGAGCCTCCTTGCACCGTGTAGGGGGTCAGACACCCGGGGTGGGGTGGCTGGGGGACACGGGCCCACCCTACTCCACCGCCTCACAGCCCAGGGCCCTGGCAGGGGCAGGATTGGCTGCACCTGTGTCGGCGGGGATCCAGCTGCAACACGCCGACTGAGCCACGCCGGGCTTCACAGCCGGCCGCTCCGTGGTTGCCCCTGGGCTACTTTCTGCCTCCCCGGGGTTTGGTACCTGCGGCCTCCAGGCCTCTTCCGGCTCTTCAGGGTAAACCCCAGCAGGTACTCCGTGCCAATTGTTGACCACGTCTGGGGATCGGGAACAGCCACGCGCCTGTTCCTCTCGGGGCCTCTGGAGAACAGGCCAAGCGTCCTCCTCCAGAGCAGGCTCTCCCCCAACTGAACTGTAGGGCTGGCCTTTTATACTTCCGGCCCCGCCCCAGTCCTTCCGGCAAGGGGGGCGGGGTGATCTAGGCCTTGCCCTCCAAGGGGCGTGTAATAGTGCCTCGCTGTCCTGCTCGGAGGGAGGCCACTCAGCCTCATTACAGGGACATAGGGCTGAAAAGCTTGATGTAAGAGCTAGATGCTGTTATTACCTTTGAATCTCATCACTTATACACCTTGCTGTCGAGTCTCAGTGTCTTGATTTAAGGAGATCCCTAGTCGCCTGGGAGGTGATACTGTGTTAGGTAGGCAAGATTTACTTCCATGGGCAAAACCAGGTTGGAAGAGAAGTGGCCAATGGTGGCAGTTCACAGTGCATGCAAATAGCATGTTTGGTGGGAAGCCTGTACCCAGCCCCTAGTCCTCCAGCTCTCAAATCAAAAATTAACATAAAGCCAGTTCTGCAGGGAGGCTTCAGGCTCACCGACTTCATGAATACTCCATTCCTTGGGACAGTTCATTGCAGTTCCCTCTGGGTCTTCAGATCCCTCCTCAAGACCCATCTCTGACATGACCCCTACAACAATGAAATCATATATAAACTGTATGTATTTATTGGCCCCCTCTCTCCTGACCCATGTCACTTGCCCTCTCAAGCCCTAGTTCAGCAAGGTGTTTAAGCATGTGTCTAACTTTAAGCACACAGGTAGTCCCACTGAAGTCAATGTGAGTATCACATGTTTCAAGGTAGGCAGGTGCTTAAGTACCTTGGTGAACTGAGGCTGTAGATTGTAAACGCTTTGGGGCATGGCCTACGTCTTTCTATGTATTTGTACAGCTCCTTGCACAATCCTGATTGGGGCCTCTGGGTGCTACCACAATATAAATATTAAATAACGGTAACAGAAATAGCAATGACATGTGCGCTGTGCAAACTTCATGCGAGAGGCAGTCCCTTTACTGGGACCGGCACAGGCATCTGCCCAAGTGATATTCTTCACAGATGTGCAGAGAAAGCAGAGCACAAAGCAGCTGCTCTTGCTGAAGGAATGAGAAAGGAGCTTGAGAGGAACGCCTGTGTTATAACAAAAATTAACACACTGTGGATGTCCAGGACACTGGATTCCAGGGCAGCAAGGACTCTCCACAACATGGTGTCAAACTGGGTAAATCTATATTGTCCAACCCAAAGGAAAGTGGGATCGAGAAGAGAAGAGGGCAGGGGAGGAATGTGCCGTGCCTGGTTCTGACTAGGCCAGCACCAATAATACAGAATGCATTGGGGAACATGCCTGAGAGTAAGACTTGAGAATTTACTTTGATGGATGGCATTTGGAACCCCTTTATTGGTTGTCCTCCACAGACATTCACGTGAGTGAATTTTCATTCACTAAAAGCACTTGCCAAAAGTGTTTCAAATACTCATGCAAGCGTGTATTTGCAACAGACGTGCTCAGGTAGCCACCTGCAAAGCTCTTTGTGGATAGGGGTGTTACCCAACCAGGGAGCAATAACATACCACATGACCTGGGTGAACAATCACACAGTGCAGAGAGCAAGTTATGAATAAATCGACATTCGATGCAGTAATAATGGTAAAAGAGTTTGTGAGCAACCTATTAGTTTGAAACTGATTTGCATAAACAATTAGTTAAACGATTTTAAAATAATAAAAAGGCATACAAACTTAAGCCTCGTCATGGATAATTTGTGAACAACAGAAAGGGTTACGTGCCTTGAATGAATTGGTTGCTGCTGCTGTTAGCATGACCAGCTCTAGAGCTGATTTACACAGAAAACTTGCTTTGACATAGCTACATCTCTCAGGGGTGTGAAAAATCCACACACCCCAAGGCCTGGTCTACACTAGAAAATTAGGTCAGCATAACGACGTCAACTCAGGGGTATGAAGAACCCACACCCCTGAGTGACTTAATTAACCCGACGTAAATCCCCGAATACACAGTGCTAGGTCAATGGAAGAATTCTTCCATCCACCAAGCTACTGCCTCTCGGGGAGGTGAGAGGGGATTGCCTACGCCGGCAGGAGAATCCCTCCCGTCGGCATAGGTAGTATCGACACTGAAGCGCTGCAGCTGTGCCGCTGTAGCATTTTAAGTGCAGACATATCCCACAAACTTCAGAGGCTGGGGCACTAAGCACCACACACCTGGCAGCAATTGTCTCAGACAAAAGACTTTCTAAGGTTTTCAGCTCAGCTCAGAGCCAAGCTGGCTACATTTTTCACCATGATTAGACCAGCTGGGCTTGATTATCAGCTCATCCCAAGCTCTGCTCAGCACAGGAATGGAGGTGGGGGCCCAGGGTGGGTTTGTGGCAACCTGTGTGTTTCTCCCGTTCTTGGAGTTTGCCCAGCCATACGCATAAATTAGAGAAGTCTCAGACCTATCAGCGTATGCCTTCTCTACAAGCACTGCAGCTGCACTGCTGTAGCATGGACACTTGCTACAGTGACAGAAGGGGTTTTTCCAGAGCTGTAGTTATTCCACCCCCTCAAGAGGCAGTAGCATAGGTGCTGACTTCTGGTTTTGCCAGTGGATGCCCCACACCAGCTCTTCCCCCTCCCCCGAGACTCCCACTCCACCTCTTCCCGCCCCAGCTCTGCACACTTCCCCAAGACCTCCCTCCCCCTCCCCGAGCACCTCCCACCCGCTGCTCACTCCTTTCTGCCCCATCCTGCTTTAAGGGCAGTGAGGGGAGGAGGGGGCAGTGAGGAGCGAGGAGCAGGGTGGCCCTGCTCAACACCTGATGGGTGGGGCAGCCACTGAAGAGCTGATGGGGGCACAGGGCCAGCTTCTGAACAGCTGATTGGTGGCCAGCTCCAGGGCCGCCAGATTAGCAGCTCCATACAGCCCTGGGGGTGCTGAGCACCCCTATTTTTTCTCTGTGGGTGCTTGAGCCCCTGAGCACCCAAAGAATCCACATCTATGGGCGGTAGCAAGGTCAATGGAAGAATTCTTCCCTCAACCTAGCAGTGTCTAAACTGGGGGTTAGGTCACCTGAACTGCGTCTCTCAGCAGGGGGATTTTTCACACCCGAGCGACATAGCTAAAGCAACCTTAGTTTTAGGTGTAAACCAGGCTTCAGCTTCTTGTGCCTCCTTGCCTCTGCTCTCCTGAGCTGTGCTGTTCAGTCGTTGGCACTCGACAGGAATCTGGGTCTCAGCTCTACTAACACTTAGTGCTTATTTTGTCCATAGATCTTAATGCCCTTCACAAAGGTGGACAAGAATCATTAATACCAGTTTACAGACAGGAACATTTAGGCACAGAGACAGTCTTGCCTGAAGTCACACAGTAAGCTACTGTCAGGCTCCTAATTTCCACTGGACCCTGCTGTCCTCTTCTCTTCAGAGACTCTCAGAGTCTGGGTTCCTTCCTATCCCTACCACAGGACATCTCCTATAATCTTCACCTATGTACTTGGCCTCAGGGGTTAATACAGCTCATGGCCAGGTTCTGCCCTCTCATTTTCAGTCACTCACAAATTCCCAGCCACACTGCAAGGCCCCACACAGAGCTTTCAAACAAAAGCCCGTCAAAAAGATCAGCAGCCAGCAATTTTATCTTCCGTCACCCACTACTCTCAACACACAATTGATGCTATTTGCCTGTGCAGCTCCTCTGAGCCCTGGGGAACAATTCTCCCAGGAAATTATCTGTGTCAAAGAGTGGGAGTTCTTAAGCACCTTCACGCCACTGCCAGCAGCACAAACAGAGCAGAGCAAAGTGAAAGGCAAGGAAAGAAAAGACAGGCCAATAACAAAAGAGAGACAGAGACTTAAGAACACACGGGTGAGAGAAGCTTCCAACCTGGATCAAGGCTAAATGTGACCCGCAAAAGAAAAAAGATAGGGCTGGTGCCCTTTGCTCCTTTTGTGATGTAGAAAGGAAGTCTGAAAGGTTTTTACTCAAAGTTTTTTCCCTGCTTGTTTTTTACATCAGAAATTCAGGGCTTGTCTACTCTATTTATCCTGAAGGACTCTAGGGGTGACTGGAGAACCAGTGAGTTAATTACATCAGAGACACTGTGCAAGTGAAATTTCATCAGCTGAAAAAAAGTCAGATTGTTTAAAACTCGGTGGGTTTTTTGGTTTCTTTTTCGTTAACACCAATTTAACTCGTGTGCCTAAGAAGCACTTGGGAGAAGAGATATCTTTGCTGAAGATTCAATATCTTTCCCCTTTAGGTAAAGACTGAGAAAGTTCCTAATCCACATCTGAGACCTCTATGACTTCTCCACCAAAACTAGAGAAGAAAACTAGACTTGACATTCCTGATATTTCGAGATGCGGGGGAGAAGGGAGACCGTTTTTCCCTTTCTTTGCACAACTCTATCTTTCTTTTCTTTGAATGAAAGCCCCATCCCCATCCTTTGGCATGATACTTCTGGATATGAGGTGAGTTCTTCTACCCTTCCTCATTGCTGTTGACAATATGGGTGGGACACTCTGAAAGGAGGAAAACAGACACTGATACATGATCATTGCTGCAAAAGTAACAACTTGCAGCCTATGGACTCTATTAACTGTTGATGGAGGAGGAAAACATGGTCGTCAGGAGGACCGAGACAATGTCCTTTTGCTAACGGGAGCATAACCTGGCAGAGTTGCATATGAGGATGGCACTAAAGGAAGGATGTCCCAAGCTATTGGTACAATGTAGTTAGTGACTGAGAGGCTACTTGCCCAGTTTGCCATAAGAGCACTGTCAGATGCGTTGGTTTCATGCTGACCGAGGAAGGACCCATGTTGCATTTCAAAAGCAGCAAAGCCAAATAGCTGCAGCCAGCAAAGTGTGAGATTTCATTATCGATGCCTGCCCTCCATGAGCTGCCAGAAAGCTTTGTCAGTGTCACTTGGTTAATCCCAAGTAAGAGCTGGCAGCCGCAGGCCACCGGAGTGTGAGAATTTAACTTGTGCCAAGAAGGCTGTTTGTTAATGCAGCAGCCACAAGAGCGTGTGTGTCTGGGATACACTGAGGTTTTAGCATCCCCATGGAGAATACTGCACTTAGCATGCTACTACCTGGAGTACAGGGAGCCTGCAGATATGCTTTCTGTTTAACCCCTGTATATCCCCCACCTCCCCCCGCCATCCGTCCCTAGTGCCTGTCACAGCTGTGCATGACTTGGGACATTGGAGTATTGGGTATCTCTAATTGTCCTGCTGCGATGGCTGCCATCTTGGCTGAATCACCGGGGATTGAATCAGCTGCCTCCAGAGCTAAAAGCACAAACTGCTACAGCTTGAGCTAAAGAGGCAAGGTTCCCTAGCAGAGGCTATAACAGACTCACATCCTCTGTGGATTGGGCACAGAGGCGGACCTGTAACACACACTCACCAGTGGATTACATTACTCACAATCTTGTGTTAAACCAGATTAGTTAACACAGTACAAACCCCTGGTGTAGACACGTTTATTCTGCTTTAAGACTATTTCAGGGATGGTCTTTACACCATCTGTGCATCGATTTATAGCAATATAATTAAATCTGTGCAATCCCTAGCGTGGGTGCAGTTATATCAATATAAAGAAGTTCCTATCAGAATGGCTTGTTGTGGTAAATTTAGTTAAAGATTTGGAACATCTGTTTATTGATATTAACTTTAACTAACCTCTTTTTTAAAGAAGTCTCCCTCTGAAACACCTTGGTGGGATAGGTTTTTGTTCAATCAAGAATGCCCCAGAAATACCCAGCATCCCATTGCAAACCATGCTGTCTGTAATGCCATGGACCGACGGAAGCTGTGATACCTTCAGTGTGATAAAATAGAGGTTGTGCCAACTGAACTGTATCACTTTTAATTCATGTAAAAACTGTCTGTAAACCAGCCCGAAATTCAGTTTAGCTTAAATCTGATCCTGATCAACCTAAATTAAACTGAAATTAGCCTAGTTTAAACCAAAATAAGAGTGACCACACACCCTTCTGCAGCCGCTTAACTAGACCTCTTTAAAATTACACTTAGGGCTTGGCTACTCTTGCAAGTTAGAGCGCGTTAAAGCAGCCCCAGGCACCCTAACTCCTGACGCGTCCACACTGGCAAGGCACGTAGAGCGCCCGGACTCTGCAGCTGGTAATCCACCTCCACGAGAAGCATAACGCTTGCTGCGCCCCGGCTGAAACGCCCGGGCATCAGTGTGAACAAGGTGTTGCATTACTGCGCTGTGATTGGCCTCCAGAAATGTCCCATAATCCCCCGAAGTCAAGTGGCCACTCCTGTCATTGTTTTGGAATTGGCTGTAGGAATGCGGATATCCCCTTTCAAAGCTCCTTTTCTGACAGCCGGCATGCTTATCTGCTCCGGGACAAAGCAACCATTACTGTGGAATGCTGTTGCTGTGAGTGTGTATGAGAGAGAGAGGCAGGAGGGGAGGGGGGGGTCTGCTGCTGTCTGAACTTACAAGACAGCATGCTGACACACTCTCAGCCCCCCAAAACACACTGTCTCTCCCCCCACATACACACAACACACTCCTTGTCACACTCCACCCTCCCCCATTTGAAAAGCATATTGCAGCCACTTGCACACTGGGACAGCTACCACAACACACTGCTCTCTGTGGCATTGCAAGAGCTGCTAATGTGGCCATGCTAGTGCGCTTGAATCTGACAGTCTAAACACACAGCAGCGTTTTCCCTGCTGCGGTCTCCAAAGGCTGGTTTAACTCCCAGCACTCTAAATCTGCAAGTGCAGGCATGCTCTTAATGTTAACCCAGTGTAACTCTCTGGTTAAATTAAACCCTTATGCCTTGTAGCGAGGCGGTCTGGCTCCCCACCTCCCCGGAAGGGGACGAGCCTCCCTGGACACCAAAGTGGACGGAGCCAGCAAACCCTGCGCCCGCCCCTCAGAGGTCAAGGTGCAGGACAAGAAGTATAAAAGCCCAGAGCTCACTTGAAGCTCAGCCACCGGAGAGACCAGACACCTGTGGTGTAGCTTCCAGTGGGGAGACCACGGCGATCGGCGGCCGAACCGAGGACTGGCCAGACCAGCCAACGCCTGATGCTAGCCCGAGTCCAGAGACACTACCAACCCTACCACTCGCCCATTACCCTGAGGAACTGCCAAACCAAACGCTCGCCAGCTACCCCGAGGAGCCCATGGTGTGTGACCCCGTGGAGGACGCCGTCTGGACCCAGGTACCTCTAGAGGGGGAGGTAGGAAGTAGCTTGGGGGCAGCCGAACCGAGTCTGGCTGCAACACTGCCAGAGCCAATGTCCGTGTGTTGCGGTCAGGATCCCCACTGACACAGGAGCGGGTCTTCTGCCGCTGCTAGGGCCCCGGGCTGGGACGCAGTGGAGTGGGTGGGCCTGCGTCCCCCCTGCCACCCACCGCGCGGGTGGCAGTCTCCCTGGCTGCTCAGAGCCAGGAGCCTGGGGATTTGCTCTTGAACCTGTTTGCTCAGCCCCTGCCTGAGGGCCTGAGCTACTGACTGTTTGTCGCCCCGCCCTGACCCAGGGCCTGGACTTGCTAATATTGAACCTGTTTGCTCAGCCCCTGCCTGAGGGCCTGAACTACTGACTGTTTGTCGCCCCGCCCTGACCCAGGGCCTGGACTTGCTAATATTGAACCTGTTTGCTCAGCCCCTGCCTGAGGGCCTGAGCTACTGACTGTTTGTCGCCCCGCCCTGACCCAGGGCCGAGGCTTGGTACTATTGAACTGGTTGCTCAGCCCTTGCCAGAGGGCTGGAGCTGCTGACTGTTTGCCGCACAGCCAAGCTAATTCCCCGACACACCTGACCCAAGTTGCGAGGCGGTCTGGCTCCCCGCCACCCTGGAGGGGGACGTGCCCCGGCCGAACCACCCTACATAGTGGAGAATGGGGGCCCTGATCCCCCGATCCTTGTGAGAAGGGATCTGCGGTGGAGCGTGCCTGAGCGACCACGGAGAGGGACAAGCTTATTAAGTTCTTTGCCAAAAGCCAACAACAGCAGCAGGCCACTGCCCAGCTCCAGCAGCAGCAGCAGCTGGTCTAGCAGCTCAGGACCCAACAGCAACAGCTGATTTTGGAGCCGGACGCCAGAACCGGGACCACCAGCAGCAATGCCTGCAGCAGTTGGCGACCTTTCTGCGCCGTCCTGCGGAGCCCCAGCCTGCAGGTGCCACTGGACCACCCAGCCTAGCCCCTCCCATCCGGTTGACAAAGATGGGCCCCCATGACGACCCAGAAGCTTTTCCGGTAACTTTTGAAAGGGTGGCGTTAGTCACAGGCTGGGCACAAGACTAATGGGCTACTATTTTGGCCCCATATCTGACCGGGACCGCCCAAACCGTATATCGGGGCCTGTCCACGGACGCGGCTCGGGACTACACCCGGGTAAAGGTGGCAATCTTAGATGCCTTGGACGTTAACCCGGAGACCTTCCGACAGCAGTTCCAGAGCTTGGTCTACCCTACGGGGGCCCGACCCCGGATTATAGCCCAAGAGTTAAGGGAAGCCTGCAAGCGGTGGCTACCACCCGAAATGCGATCCCCGGATGAGCTCGTTGAAAAGATTATTCTGGAGCAATTCATCCATATACTCCCAGGGAGGGCCTGGGTCCTCCGCCATCAGCCTACGACCTTAACTGCTGCCATCACACTGATGGAGGATTTCCTCGCTGCCGAAGAACCAGTGGGACCGATCACTTGGGCTGTCCCACCAGGACCGGAGCGCCCTAACCCAGAGAAGCCACAAAATCCATCACGGGGCCCGGAGCCCCGATCCCGACCTGCTGAGGGGCCAACGGAAGCCCTCCCAGGGGTCAGGCGGGAACACTGTCCCAGCCTGGGCGCTCGGATATCGGACCCTGTTTTTCCTGTGGGAAATATGGCCATTTACAGCGAGACTGCGCCGAGATGGATTGCAGCTTCGGCCAGGTCTGCATGGGAGAAGCCCGCGCCCGATTCTTATAAGCCGCCAAGATTACGGTGCCAGTGGTTGTCGGGGATTGCCCAACCTTGGCCCTAATTGACTCAGGCTGCGGCCAGACGCTGGTTCGCCAAAGCCTAGGCCTCCAGGCTGCCCCACGCCTGGGGACGATCCGTATACAATGCTTTCACGGCGACGTACGACCCTACCCCAGTGCCCAAGTCCGTCTGACCGTAGATGGGGGTCACACGATCGATGGTGGTCGGCCTGGCTCCTCGGCTCGCCTACCCGGTGATCCTGGGGCGGGACTGGCCAGACTTTCCGGAAGTCCTCCACTTCAATGCCGACGAGAGGCACTACCCCAGTACTGGAAGGGAGCCTCCCTGAGACCCAGTCAGAGGGGGAGGAGGCACCAGACCCCAACGGACCAGAAGAAGAGCCCGAGGACTCCCCTCCTCCTCCAGAAGCTGCTGCTGAACCCCTGCTTCACACTGACTTTTGTCATGACCAAAGGGCAGATCCCACCCTCAGTTACGCTTACGAGCAACTAGCCACAGTCGATGGGGCCGTAATTGACCCGCACCGGGCGAAGCAGTGGCCACACTTCAAACTGCAACAGGACCGGCTCTATCGGGTAGAACGGGACCCACGCACTGGAGAACCCCAGAGCCAACTACTCATGCCTCGTTGTCACTGGCAGGCAGTAATGAAACTCGTCCACGACATCCCTGCTGCCGGAGCACTTGGGCCATGAGAAGACTCTAGCCCGGATACTGACACGCTTCTTCTGGCCCGGCATGCATCAGGAAGTAAGGAGCTATTGTAATTCCTGCCCAGAGTGCCAGCTAACCGCACCCCCGCGGACACCCATGGCCCCGTTGGTCCCCATGCCCATAGTCAAAACGCCCTTCGAACGCGTGGCCATGGACCTGGTGGGGCCCCTCCTGAAAAGCACCGCAGGGTTTCAGTATGTGTTGGTCCTAGTAGATTATGCTACCCGTTTCCCGGACGCAGTACTGCTGTGGAGCATCACCACTCGAACCATTGCGGGTGAGCTCGTAAAGGTCTTTGCTCGTGTAGGCCTGCCCCGGGAAATCCTCATGGACCAGGGCGCCAACTTTACCTCCCAACTGCTGCGGCAGGTGTGTAGGCTCCTGGAGATCAAGCAGTTGCGCACCTCTATTTACCATCCACAAGCCGACGGTTTGGTTGAACGGTTTAACCGTACTCTAAAAGACATGTTGTGCAAATTACCCCCAGAAGAACTACGCCAATGGAACCAGCTACTCCCGCCTATGCTTCTGGTGATCCAGGAGGTGCCCCAGACCTCTACGAAGTTTTCCCCTTTTAAGTTGTTGTATGGCCTCCGCCCACAGGGGTTGCTCGACCTGATGCGAAAAAACTGAGAACAAGCTCCATCACCAACCCATGGCCTCTTGAAGTATGTCCTCCAGCTCCAGGAACACCTCACTCAGGCCTGGGCACTCGCCTGGGAAAACTTACGGGTTGCCTAGGAGGCTCAAGCATGAACCTATAACTGAGAGACGCGACTTTAAACCTGGGGACCGGGTGCTGCTTCTCCTGCCCTCGAGCGAGTCCAAGCTACTGGCCCACTGGCAGGGCCCCTACGCGGTGGTCCGGAAGGTGGGACCTGTCACCTATGAGGTTAACCAACTGGACCAACATAAGAAAACCCAGCAGTACCATGTCAACCTCCTGAAGCCCTGGCGGGAATGCGAGGGCTTATTAATGAACCCTTACCCGCCGGAGCCAGAACTGGGTCCCCATGCCGCCCTGACCCAGGACACCGAGGGGCCCCAGCTTGCGGAGACCCTCATGGACGAACAACGCAAGCAAGCCCGGTGCCTCCTGCAGGCATTCCTTTGAACCTTCACCGGCCAGCCAGGTTACACAACCCTGATTTATCATACCATTCAGACAGAACCTGGGGTAGTGATCCGAGAAACGACCAGGCCCTTGCCGCACCGCATGTGGCAGATCGTCGAGGAAGAGGTACAAGCCATGCTAGAGCTAGGCATAATTGAACCCTCACAGAGTGAATGGCGTAGTCCGATAGTGCTAGTACCCAAGCCTGATGGGATGCGGTGCTTCTGCATTGACTTCCGACGCATCAATGCCATTTCCAAAATTGACGCATATCCTATGCCGCTTGGCCAGTTAGGGGAGGCTCGTTCCCTCACCACACTTGACCTCAGCAAGAGCTACTGGCAGATCCCCCTTGACCCTGCTTCGAGGGAGAAGACCGCGTTTGCTACCCCAGCAGGTCTGTACCAATTCACCTGGATGCCCTTCAGCCTCCATGGGGCCCCAGCCACGTTTCAGCGGCTATGGACCGTGTCTTCCAAACCCATCGAGACTATGCAGCCGCCTACCTGGACAATGCGGTCATCTACAGCCGCCACTAGGAGGATCATTCGGTACAGGTAGCGGCAGTCCTGAGATCCCTGCGGGCCGCCGGGTTGACAGCCCACCCAAAAAAATGCCGCATTGAATGGCAAGAGACTACTTATCTGGACTACACCATAGGGAACGGACAAGTGAAGTCCCTCGTGGGAAAAGTCCAGGCCCTGGCGGCCTGCCCGCCTTCCACCACAAAGCATCAGGTGCAACAGTTCTTGGGCCTCACTGGCTATTATTGGCGTTTCATTCCCCATTTTGCGTCTATCGCTGCTCCTTTGATCGACCTTTTAACCAAGGACAGCCCTCGACGTGTGGTTTGGACCCCGGAATGCGAAGACACTTTTCAGGAACTCAAAAAGAATCTCTGCCGTGAACCGGTCCTCTACAGCCCAAATTTCAACCGAGACTTCATCCTCCAAACTGATGCCTCGGAGGTAGGTCTGGGCGCCGTCCTGTCCCAAGAGATAGATGGGGAAGACCATCTTATATATCAGCCGGAAATTGTTTCCGCAGGAGAAGAACTATGCACTGGTGGAGAAGGAGGCCCTGGCAGTGAAATGGGCTTGTGATGCCCTACGTTACTACCTTCTTGGAGCCCCGTTCACCCTTCTCACCGTCTACGCCCCGCTTCAGTGGATGAATAAAATGAAAGACAATAATATGAGAATACAGCGGTGGCACCTGGTGCTCCAGCCCTATGCCTTTACAGTTTGCCATAGGGCAGGCAAGGACCACGCTAATGCTGACTTTCTATCCCACCTGGGAGGTATGGAAGAGTCTGGCCCCGATGAGCGGGAGCCAGACTCAAGGGTGTGTGTGTGTAGTGAGGCGGTCTGGCTCCCCGCTGCCTCAGAGGGGGATGAGCTTCCCTGGACACCAAAGTGGGCGGAGCCAGCAAACCCTGCGCCCGCCCCTCAGAGGTCAAGGCACAGGACAGGAAGTATAAAAGCCCAGAGCTCACTTGAAGCTCAGCCACCGGAGAGACCAGACGCCTGTGGTGTAGCTCCCAGTGGGGAGACCACGGCGATCAGTGGCCGAACCGAGGACTGGCCAGACCAGCCAACGCCTGATGCTAGCCCGAGTCCAGAGACGCTACCAAGCCTACCGCTCGCCCATTACCCTGAGGAACTGCCAGGCCTACCGTTTGCCAGTTACCCCAAGGAGCTGCAAAACCAACCGCTCGCCAGCCACCCCGAGGAGCCCATGGTGTGTGACCCCATGGAGGACACCACCCTGACCCAGGTACCTCTAGAGGGGGAGGTAGGAAGTAGCCCGGGGGCAGCCGACCCGAGTCTGGCTGTAACACTGCCAGAGCCCATGTCAGTGTGTTGCGGTCAGGATCCCCACTGACACAACAGCGGGTCTTCTGCCGCTGCTAGGGCCCCGGGCTGGGACGCAGTGGAGTGGGTGGGCCTGCGTCCCTCCTGCCACCCACCGCGCGGGTGGCAGTTTCCCTGGCTGCTCAGAGCCAGGAGCCTGGGGATTTGCTCTTGAACCTGTTTGCTCAGCCCCTGCCTGAGGGCCTGAGCTACTGACTGTTTGCCGCACAGCTAAGCTAATTCCCCGACACACCTGACCCAAGTAGCGAGGCGGTCTAGCTCCCCGGAGGGGGACGAGCCCCGGCCGAACTGCCCTACACTTGTCTGCACTTAAAAGTTTTGCCATGGCAGCTATGTCAGGATGGGGTGTGATTTTTGTTACCAATGTAACTATGCTGATAAAAGCTCTAGCGAAGATGCTGTTTTACTGGTATAAGCATGGTTATATTGGTATAACTCTGGGGTTCTCAAACTGCAGGTCAGGACCTCTCAGGGGGTCGTGCGGTTATTACACGGGGGGGGCGTGAACTGTCAGCCTCCATCCCAAACCCCGCTTTGCGTCCAGCATTTATAATGGTGTTAAATAGATAAAGTATTTTTAATTAATAAGGGGGGTTGCACTCAGAGGCTTGCTATGTGAAAGGGGTCACCAGTACAAAAGTTTGAGAACCACTGGTATAACTTGTGTTGGTTCCCTGGGTATAACCACACTGGCAAAACCCTCCTAGTGTAGAGAAGGCCTGAATGTGAAACACTGGCTGTTGGAATCGAACCTCGCGAGCACTTGGGTGTGGGAAAAGAGGATGGGAGAGGGGAGTAGTGGGGGGGGAAATCGCAGATTTGGGGAAGAAACATGAGGAGGACAATGGCCATGCAACGTGGAGAGGAGAGACATTACAGGAGGAATAATAATCCATCTGAGCTGCCACAGTGATGATGGTGGTATCAGAACCTGAAGAACAAAGAGGAGACACAGCAAAAGAGATCAAAATGTAACACATTGGACACATGATGCCTGTCAATCTCAGATCAGACACACTGCCTCCTCCTGAGGGAAGAGTGACAAGGAAGATCCAAACCTTTTGATGTAAAGGAGGAAAAATTGTGGGGCGTGACCCTCATTTTTAATTTTTTTGAACCTTACTTTTTGTTATTGGGAGGGCACTCTCCCACTGGCACACATTTCTGGCTGTTTTTACACCGAGTGACTGTGGCAAAAAGTCTAGTTCCCCAGAAAAATTATATCCTTGAAAGAGTGATACTACTTCTGCTACTACTACTAATATTGCCTTTGAGAGGCTGGTATCTTCAGCTAAAGGCTTCCTAAGGGTGTGGCCTTTTGGAGATGGCTCTTAGTGCAAGTTGTGAGTGAGCAAGTGAGAAAAGAAGAAAACCAGAGCTACCTCAGAACCCGGGAAGGGCAAAGACCTGAATCTGCTTTCAAATCTACATTTGATTGGACAGTGTCAGGCAGATGCATCTTACCAGTTTATTGCTTGGACACTGCAGTGGTGGGATGGATGGATAGATAGATAGATCGATAGCTAGATAGATAGATTTGTTTGTGTCTGTGCATGAGAGAAAGACAAACTGTGTGAGAGAGAGAAAATGTGTCCTGCTACTGTTTGCTCATGTGACATGCTGGCAGGAAATGAGCTCTTGGTTTCATTAATAGGGTTTTGTCCCCGGTGGGGGAGTTGCTGCTGTCAATAGAATTGGACAGTTTGAAATTGTTTTACAGTCGTTCGATGGGCCGTACGTCAGCCCGTTGGCAGGACTCTTGCCAGAATGACCTGAAAGTGCTGCTGACAAGTCTGCCCAGGGTAAATGTGGCACAAACAGCCTCCCGCTCCTCCAAACAGGGAGGGAGACTTCAGAAAGGTTTGCCAAGGTTATAAACCACCTCTATTTATAGCTGTGAACCAGTCTCACATACTAGAATCCCAGCAGTGATGTATTTATTCAACAGGATTCTGTCAGTACACGTACATCAGATTGGCGCATTTAAAAAATTGAAAATACAAGGGAATAATCCTCTCTCAGGCTATCTGACTTACAGACACACACACACACACACACACACCAGCGAAAGCTAAAACTCACCACAGATGTGGATACACAGAATTTTGAACACACATAACTAACTAAATAGGTGTCAACTCTGCACGCTTAATAACCGTCAGTGAAAGAGAGAGGCACAAAAATCCTGGGCAAAAGCAAGAGACAATTCTGTTACAAACAATGCACATTGTTTGTAGCTCAGCAGCCATGTCTGGAAGCTGAAGCTAGATAAATTCAGACTAGAATTAATGTCCTAATTTTTAACAGTGAAGGCACTTAACTATCGGAACAACTTACTAAGGGTGGTGGATTCTCCATCACTGACCATTTTTAAAGCCAGTTTGGAAGTGTTTCTATAAGATATGCCCTAATTCATTGGCTCTCAACCATTCCAGACTACTGTACCCCTTTCAGGAATCTGACTTGTGTTATATACCCCAAGTTTCACCTCACTTAAAAACTACTTGCTTACAAAATCAGACCTAAAAATACAAGTGTCACAGCCACACTATTACTGAAAAATTGCTTATGTTCTCATTTTTACCATATAATTATAAAAGAAATCAATTGGAATATAAATATTGTACTTACATTTCAGTGTATAGTACATAGACCAGTATAAACAAGTCATGGTATATATGAAGTTTTAGTTTGTACTGACTTCGCTAGTGCTTTTTATGTAGCCTGTTGTACATCTAGGTAAATATTCAGATGAGTTAACGTACCCCATGGCAGACCTCTGCTCTAGTTCAACTACAGCTATTGTACTTAAAGCAGGAATTAGTTCAGGGACATCCTGTGGCCTGTGTTATCCAGGGGATCAGACAAACCAATCACAATGGTCCCTTCTGGCCTTAAAAATCAGTGAACAGGAGCCCCACGAGTGGAGGCTGCCCGGGTGCTGTGCTGAATGAGCTCATCACTTAGCCACACTCCCTTCCTGGGCAGCATCACCCTCTGTTTTTGGTCTGCTCTGGAGTCTTATGCCCCGACTCACAATTGAAAGGGACGTTGCAGTCAGAATGCCCTGCCCCACGCCCCTGGAGACTTTGCATCAGATGTATAGAGGCATTTAAACACTAAAGATGCTCAGAGGTGCCTAATGGAACTTTTAAAAGCACCTTATGTGCTTCTGAAAATCTATAGGCACCTAAATACCTTTTAAAATCTGGCCCTTTCTGCCACCATACAGGCTCCCTGGGCCTCAGCATATAGCAGTGAAAGCCTGCCTCGACAGGGTTGCCACCTCTTGTGATTTTGTTGCATCTCATGATATTTGGAGTTATTAGTGATGCCCCAGCTGTATGAATCAAGAGACCTCATGAAATCTCAGCTTCCATTTAAAAAAAATAGAGCGAGATTCTAACCCTCCTGGTTGCAGAGAAAAGCTTGAAAACATTCAGAGGTTGCACCCCAAACACTCACAAACCAGAAACAAAGAAAAAGAACCCCAGTGTGTTATTTTTTTTAAAAAATCATGCTTTTGGGGGGAGGAATACATGACTTTTGTAATGGCAATGCTGTAAATGCAGGTTCAATTTAGTTCCCAGCTTATCAATCGCCCATGTGTGAAAAGGCCCAGTGCCTATTAAAAGGGTCATTTTTGCAGGCCCCTACTGATTAGGCTTTGGAGGTGGTCAGCACAGAAATGTTAGAAGTAACCATTTTAAAATAGTTTCCCCCTCATCTATGAAATCTTCTTACTTTCTGATCTGCTAAAGGTATCCCAGCATCCATCATTCCATGACATTACAAATAACATGGCTCATGTCCACACACAAGGGACAGCAATGGTGCACGGGGGGAGGGGGCAGTCACAGTGTAAATTAGACTTGCTTCCAGCAAATTCCCAACGTGTACCATTAAAAACAGCTCTTGAATCCCTCCCATTATCTAGATTCACCACAAAATGGGGATATTATTTTTCTGGTTTATTTTTTAAAATTTCATTGATGTGATGTTGATTTTTTTCCAACTTGATAAGAGCAATCTGGAGAGGGGGAGAATAGGGCTGGCTGAGAAATCACAGAGAATTTTCTTGGGCTTCACTATTTTTCTGTATGGGCAGGTCTGACTGCAGCCATCTCACCTGCCATCAGCACCCATCTGTCTCTCTAAGGGTACGTCTTCACTTACATCCGGGTCCGGATGTAAGCAATCGGTTTTCTGAGTTCGATTTATCGCGTCTGGTTAAGACGCGATAAATCGATCCCGGATCGATCCCGGAAGTGCCCCGGATCGATCCCGGAAGTGCTCGCCGTCGACGCTGGTACTCCAGCTCGGCGAGCGGAGTACGCAGCATCGACGGGGGAGCCTTCCTGCCGCGTCTGGACCGCGGTAACTTCGGACTAAGGTACTTCGAATTCAGCTACGTTATTAACGTAGCTGAATTTGCGTACCTTAGTCCGAAGTGGGGGGGTTAGTGTAGACCAGGCCTAAGAGTCCACCTCAGTTTCAAGCAGCTGCTGAATGACTCAGCAAAAAGGGAAAGGAATCCCACAGAGATGTCCCCCCCTCCTTGCTTCATAAATACAAATACCAATGCAAATGCTGTTCCAAAGCACCTTCTGAATACCCTGCCATGCACCTGGCATCCACACATGGAGCTCAGAGCTCCTTATAAAAAAGAAACAAGAAACCTACCTCTCTCTCTCTCTCACACACACACGGCTCCTTGGAACAAACCCAGTCCTCTTGGATGTTAGTGTTTATGAGGAAGGACAATCCTCCACCACTCATCTGAGTAACAACTCAAACATGTGCTGTCGTTTCACTCGACTAGCCGCTGTGTCACTTTGAGCTGAGGTTGTGTCAGACCTTGCAAGCTGAGCAGGTGTGAGCCTGATGAGTGTGCCAATAGGAGCTCTGTTAGGGGGCTTATTCCTTCACCCTCTCACGTTCCTGGTCCTTCTCGCATGAACAGAGAGCAATAATACCCGAAGTCCAACGGTGCAAACAATTAGATGTTTATTGGGGTGAACTTCCAGCAAGCATGATTCCAGTTTCCTTCCTTTGTGTCCCCCTTCCCAGCTCTGACACCAGAGAGCCTTGCCTGTGCCCCTGTTCCCATTCCCCCCCTTAGCAAAACATGATCCCAATTCCCCCATCCCCATTCCCTGTTCCCATTCCCCCTTACTTCCTGATTGACTGCAGACTATATAGTAAAACTTGAGTTCTGCTTAGCTATACCTTAACCAATCATTTTACTGAAATTTAACTAATCAATCCTAACATACTGTAACATGGTTATTTAACCAATTATATCCCACTACCTCAATTGGTTTACACCCAACAAAATTAATTATACAGCAGACAGAAACAATTACAGAACCAGACAGAGATTATACAGACAAACAATAGGGAAGTGGAGACTACAGTGATAGAACAATACAGAAATGAGGATTTCACATCCCAGCTATTGGTAAATGAGTTCTTGCCAGACAGGATGCTATCAAACTAAGTTTCCTTTTAGATCTTCTAGGCTCTTCCCTTTCTCTGGAGGTGATAGGAATATCAGGACAGGATTGTGTTCCTAACAGCCCAATAGCACCTTATTTCAATGTGACTAGTTTGGAATGTGAGGATGTGACCATACACTTCCCAGTTTATGGCTGGCCTCTGCTGCTTAGCTGAAGGCCTTAGCCTAAGAACCAGGCCTCAGACTGTCACAGTAAGAGAAGGCCCTTACACCGGCAGACAGTGATTTTGATTCTTTCTTTTATACCTCTATAACTAGCTAAGTGATAAAAATACATGTAAATCCTTAAAGTATAGGCCTTTGCAGACAGGCCTGAATATCTATATCCTAACACTCCACCCCTTTTTTTTCTTTTTCTTTTGGGATCCTCCTGCCCAGGTATTCCTGGAAAAGCATAGGACATATGGCGACACATTTTTTGATAGGGCCAGGCATCAAGGTGGAAGGTGTTGATATTTTATTTGTTCCACTGCCCCTTGTGTAGTACAGTGCCCTGCACCTTCTCTCGTACGGGCATAACACACCTATTTTAGTTAGTGTTTCAGACTTTTTATTATAGTAGGCCCGAGAAGGTTGGGTCCGGGTTGTTTTGCACACTGCGGGGTGGGGAGGGCTTACTACATTACTTATAGGTTATTTTTATATGCAACGTAACACAAGTACAGTTAACAATACACAATTTACAGCAACACCGAGTCCTGACCACTGCAGTATGGTCCAACATTTGAGCCACCACCAAAACACTGCCTCTCCTCCTTTGACAGGGTTAAGATTTTAATGTGTCCATTTGCTGGCAGTTGCAACAAGCTGCCCCTGCAGGTTTTGCATGCTTTTGTTTACATTATAAGTTTATTGAATGTTTACAGAGAAATGGGTTATTGTTTAAACCAACTTAACCACTTGGTATGGAATTAGGCAGTATGCCCTGGTTTGATTATTTACAGCAATAAGATTTACAGATTTATTTGTGCACCAAAGTTTAGATAGCAGCCTGTAGATGTGCGTAGTTTGGTTAGGGGCTGGTGTAATTGTGCCCCGTAGTAATATGTACATTATCAGCAAAACACCTTATACACAGTATACCCAATTGTCCACCTCTTGCCATAGGCCATAGATTCTGCTCCTCCATAGTCATAGGAGAGGGGCACAGCCAAACATCTTTTTTGATTTACACCATTTTACACACCCCTTTATTGATTTTTGGTGAGCTCCTCCTCTTCTCATTATTTTTATAGGGCTTGTGGGGCCCACCTTCGTTGCCATTTTATTTTTAGGCACCATGGTAGCTATTACACAGGTGCTGGCCTTTTAGTTGAGCATTTTGCATTCCCATACACATCCCCCCCAGATCAGCCTTTTGAAGCCATTTCCCACCCACGTTATGCTAGCAACAAGACAAACACTACAGACAAACAACACAAAACATAGATGTATGGTATTTTGGGTTATTTTTTTGGCTGGCACCAGCATGCTTGTAGAGTGTCTGAAAAACAAAAGAAACAATTTCCACCCCCCTAGTGGGGACAGATTATTGCTTAATAATAATACCAATGTTTTTTACAAATTTTCTTGCTAATTGCAGGAAAAACAGAAGAATTACCTTTAGGCTGGTTTTATTTTGTTTTATAGTCAGGCTAGTGAATTACCCCACTTACTGGTCATTTATGAACTCTATGAGGTGGTGTGCCTTGGTTTTTTCTTTTGTACAACAGACCAGGTTTTTAATAGTTTTTTTGCTGTACCAAGCTTTAAGTTTATTTTTAGGTAATAGCTGAGAGACAGCCTTAGATTTGTTCTTTGCACACACACACACACACACACACACACACCTCCCTCCCTTAGGGTTAACCTGTTTCCCTTATTTTTAGGCTTGACTTGTTTTTTTACCTCCCTTTTCTGGAGGGCCATAATTTGAGTCTTTTAGTAGCTTGTTTGCTGACCAGATGTATTTATCATTTGCAGGTTTTTTGTGCTGCTACTTATGGGCAGTTTTTTTTTTCCCCCAGCAGCAGTTCCCTCGGAGACAATACTACACCAATGCCCCAGCACAGTGTTTGGGGTGCTATCTTTTGAATGATGCAGCAGAATAGAACACCTTTTTCAAGAGTGCTGGGGCTATACCCCAGGGATCTGGTCCGATTCCAGTTAGGAAATTAGATTCTCTCTCTCCCTGGATTCCCCTTGCAAGATCAGCTGGAAACGATATGCCTCCCTTCATTCTCTGGACCGTGCGGTGTGGCTGCATGTTACTGAACACCTGCTGCGCTCCACCTGAGCAGTGGTTCAAGTGGCCCCAGGGTAAAGTTAGCCAAGCACTTTGGTGATCTTTATGTGAACGGTGACTTACAAATTAATGTCAATCATTCCAATTAGTAATTACGAGTGGGATTTATACTGAACGTTTAATATCTTTGACTTCTGATCCTACACAGGTGCAAACTGCCCCATACCAAAAAAACTAGTTGCAAGCTCTATGCAGAATACATTATATTCATCATCTCCAATAAGTAATGAATGTGGCACATGTTCACGGGTTTAAGGGAGACCAAAGAACTTGGAAAATAATAATACAGGGACTGTCAGCAACAAAAGTGCACAGCAAATGTACATATATAGAGAGAGAGACTGAAAAGATTGGAACTACTAAGGCTATGTCTACACTTAAAACATTAGTTTACACTAGTGCAGTTGCAGCACTTCGGCGTAGACACTACAGCGATGGGAGGGGTTCTCCTTTTGCTGTAGGTAATCCATCTCCCTGAGAGGCGGTAGCTAGGTCGACAGAATTCTTCCATTGACCTAACGCTGCCTACACCAGGGGTTAGGCCAGCTTAACTACGCTGCTCAAGGGTGTGGATTTTTCACACCCCGGAGAGACAGAGCTACACTGACGTAACTCTTCAGTGTAGACAAGAGACAAACAAGAAGGGATATGATGGTGAATAAATAGGCCTGGTCTACACTCAGAATGTATACGGGCATAGCTATGTTGGTCTGGTATGTGAAAAAAACCACATACGCTAGCAAAATAGCTATGCCAGCAAAACCCCCCGTGTAGTCACAGCTATGCTGACAGAAGAGTACTTCTGTTGGCATAGCTAATGTCATTCAGGGAAGGGAGTGTTCCTACACTGGCAGAACTCTTGCTTCTGTCAGTTTACACTACGTCTACACTAGGGGGCCATGCTGGCAAAGGGTCTGTAGCACAGACATAGTTAAACAATGAAGGTATAGAGAAGGTAAACTGGGCACTCTTTCTTAACCTCTCATAAACAGGAACAAGGGGACATTCAAGAGCAAATTTAAAACTGATAAAAGGAAACACTTTTTACATAATACATTTTTATCCTATGGAACTCACTACCACAAGATATAAGGGGTTGAGAGTTTAACAGGTTTCAGAACAAGCTGAGACATTTAGATAATGAGAACAGTCATGGTAACATCATATATGGATGTAAAAGAGCTTTTAAAAAAAGCTGAGCAGGGATATAAACCTTCATACTTCAGGAACTAAACCAACCACTAACTCAAGGATTTAAGAAGAAACAAGGGCTTATAAGCAGGTTCTTTCATAACTATCCACAAATCATCTGATGTTGGCCACTGTTGGAGAGAGGATACTGGACTGGGTGACCTTGGGTCTGATCCGTACGGCCATGGCTACTTTCTTGCACCATTGAAGTCAATGGAGTAAGATCAAGCCCACAGACAGCTATTCAAAGCATTATATAAACACCACCTGTAAGGATAAGTATTGTTTTCCCATTTTATGAATGGGGGACTGGGGCCATGCCTACTCTACAAAGCCATCACAGTTAGTATATCGCTCAGGCATGTGTATACTTGGCTGTGTGTGTCAGCACTGTGTGCGCTCACCAAGAGAGCTTGTGTTGATGCACAGGCCAGTATACCATAGGTAGGTATCCCAATGTGCCATGTGCCACCGTCTGGTGCACTGTCTTTTGGGAAATTTTTTCAATGCATCATGAGATAGAAACAAGTTGCGCAGGGGTGACTAGAAGCAACGGGTCAAGTTACCCTTATGCAATTTTCTCCATTCCATAATGCCATCCAGATCCCATAATTTTTGAGCTTTTTTTTTTTAGTCCCACAAACCCAAGTGGCACTTTTTTGCTGTCCGCCATCTCTGACAGAAGCTCTGCAGTATTGTCATGACCATGGGAAACACAGGACAAATAATCTGCTGATATTTTCAGAGCCACAGAAAGAACCACAAAGGGGGACATGATAATTTCTTCAAATACAGTTTGCTAAGGGACATAGTGAAAAGCAATTCAAGGTTGTTGGTAGCGTTCATGGAGCAGCTGTAGATGGTAGAGCGCTGCTTTGGGGCCCGAGAAATGAGCACTGACTAGTGGCATTGCACTGTAATGCAGGTTTGAGATAATGAGCAATGGCCACAGAACTTCTGGATGCAAAAGGTCACATTCCTGGATCTGTGTGCCGTGTTGGCCCCACTCAGGGACACCAGAATGTGAGCTGCACTGACAGTGGAGAAGCGAGTGATGATCACACTCTAGAAGCTTGCAATGCCAGATTGCTACTGGGCAGTGGGAAATCATTCTGGAGCTGGAAAATCCACAATGGGAGCTATTGTCATGCACATGCATAGATGACACACACGGCCCTATATTGGCACTAGCCCACCTTACCACAGAGTATAGCAAAAAGCCTATTTTTCGATGGTTATGCAAATGTTGATGGATCCTGGGAGATTCTTCATCAATATCAATGTGGGCTGGTCGGGAAAGTTGCTCGATGCCTACATTATTAACAACACAGGACTATTTAGAAAGCTGCAAGCAGGGACATTCTTTATTGACCGGTGGCTTACCAACAGCAACATTGAAATGCCAATAGTGATTCTGTGGAACCCAGCCTACCCCTTGCTCCCCTGCCTCATCAAGTCATACTTTGGCCACCTCACTAGCACCAAGGGAAGATTCAACTACCGGCTCAGCAGGTGCAGAATGACAGATTGATGTAATTTTGGTAGATTGAAGGGACGCTGGTGTAGGACTGATGAATGAAATTGTTTTTAATTGTTTACTTTATTAATGTAACTTCATAAGTAAAAGTTTTATGAATGAAACAATATTCATTCATAAAACCGGTTACCCCAATAACTGGCTAATTAACAGTTAAGATGCTTGTTAAGAGCCATAGCTGTTCAGTCAGCTGCCTTTGTAAGTTTCACTATCAATCCAATTCCTGCTTAAATCACGACTTGCACTGTTTCAGTATTGTAATTTCTGTTCACCATTTATTACACTTGCCTACAGTGTAACTTCTGTTCA
>NW_020664599.1:0-267 GCF_002925995.2 Terrapene triunguis
TGCTGAGGAGTGTAGACCCAACTGCCCAACCCTTCCAACAGAGCCTGCAGTGACTCAGCCTTCAGGCATGGGGCAGCAGCCCATCCCTGAGCAGAGCCTGGGTCAGATGACCCCCACACTCAGGTATTTCCCCAACCCCATCAGAGCTGCAAGTTAGTCCGTGCAACAGCACTAGCTGGGCAGTGACCCTCCTGCTGCCTTGCCATGTAACAGACTCTAGATTCCCAGCCTGCCTCTGATCCAGTGCTGGTTCCTGCCCCAGCCTTG
>NW_020664599.1:277-8875 GCF_002925995.2 Terrapene triunguis
CTTCTAGAGAATTTCTCGTTGTGTTTATACCTTCAACTATTTACTGTACAAAATCCATCCTAGCCCTCCTCCTTTCCCTCTTACATATTGGCTGCAGTAGTGTATGTTCTTGTTAATTGGCTTGGCTGGGGCTGGATTTCCAAATCCCAAAGAATTTCTCTCTGGCTCAGATAACCTCTTGAAGACTTGAACGTTGCCATTTACTTTTCTCTTCCTGCCCAGCAGTTTGCATAAGCCTACTACAGTTTTCTTAGGTGGACAAATCTAAGGGTGTTGCTTCCTTTACTCTTGACATTAGGGCTTTTCTGAAGAGCTTCCTTATTGTATTGAAATCCCCTTTTCTATGTTTAGTGTCACTGTGATAGTTTTTTTGTACCTTATTTCCCTTCGCTATTAAGCACAATTATGTTGTGGTCGTTATTACTTGCTGGCTTATTGGAGGAAGACATGAGTTGGGGCCTTTCAATTCCTTATATGCTGAAGTAATTTGAATCAAAACTGTATGCAGAGTCTGTACATCCCCCAAGAGTTACTGAGCGAGTTTTAGTCATAACCATTTCTACAGAGCTTTTAATCCTAGCCGGAGTCCATGAATTTTTTCAGTGCATAAACACTTGTGCACATAAATCTTTACAGCTGAGGTCTAATTGTAGAGGACACTGGTGGTGACCCTTATTATTGAAGTTGCCCAGGACTTCCCATTATAACACCCTGTTTTCCGTTGTTATAACTTGGCCAATCTGTCATCTTTCAGGGGCTGGAACGTTCCAGGAGTGCTTTCTGCCTCCGGCTGAATATTTTTGGCAAGTTTAAGCAAAACAGTTCAGCTGTTTCTATGAATGAACTTTTGCCAACTTTTTTTCCAGCCATTTCCTTGAAGAGCTTTAGTGCCTCCATGAGTTGAGAACTGAAGTTTTGCAAGAGAATAAGCCTGGAATCAGTGATTGATTTATTTATTGTCAAAAAATGAGCTGCCCTGTTTTTGCCAAAACTTTCCCAAACGAATGCCAAAAAGAAAAACCTGAGGGAGGGGTGTGAGATATTGTGTGGATGCAAAAGCAACCCCTTTAGGATCCGGAGCCGTTTTTGACTCTATTGCCAATCCATTTTGTTTTACTGCAAAGGACACTGGTGAGTCAGCATGGCCCTGGACTTGGACACTAGTGGACTGTGCATTAGGAGATCTGGGTTCTGTTCTTGCCTCTACTGTATGTGACTCTTTATGTCCTGGAGGCAGGCATCTACCCTCTCTGTGCCTCAGTTTTCCCATCTGTAAAAAGGGGATAACGATCAGGTTCTCTGAAGTCCTTGGATATTCATAGTGAATATATACTTCCCAGGCATATGTTTTATTTTGGGTGGGAGAGGGAACACTTCAAACCTATATAGACTGGGTGGGGGCCCACAGTGAGTTTTGACTTTGGATCCCACCACAAAGCATTATACCCCCAATGCAGAGCATCAGCAGCAGAAGAAAGGGGACAGTACCATTTATGGAAGATCCAGATGCCTGGCACAGGCTCAGGGTCACCAAGAATCCGAAGAGGAGGATCCCTGACTTCATCCCTGGAGAGAAACACAAATACACCTCGGTTATTAGCAATAATTAAAGGAGGTAAAGGGCCCACGGATGTCATGCACCCACTGAAAGAGATCAACTTCCACAGCTCTGTTAACTGAATATTTGTATCAGTGTTCTGGAAGGAAACATGGATTTGCTGCTGATAAAGTTTGCAGGTGAGACTAAGATTGGTGGGGTAAAGGATTTTGCCCCCAGATCAGATTGGCAGTAACTTTTGTTTTTTTTCCCCTTCCTCTGCAGCATGGGGGTTTGCTAAGGTCAGACTCGATCGGGTGGTCCCTTCTATGACTCAGAGAAAAGCTTGACAACGAGGAGTGCACCATAGAAAATTGGAGAACTCTTTGTGGGTAAGCTTGATTTTCTTACAGGTTGGGCAGAGCTGCCACCCACGCATATGTTCCATACATACAATCATAGAATATTACGATTGGAAGAGAACTCAGGAGGTCATCTAGTCCAATCCCCTGCTCAAAGCAGGACCAACCCCAACTAAATCATCCCAGCCAGGGCTTTGTCAAGCCAGGCCTTAAAAACCTCTAAGGAAGGAGATTCCACCACCTCCCTAGGTAACCATTCCAGTGCTTCACCACCCTCCTAGTGAAAAAGTTTTTCCTAATATCCAACCTAGACCTCCCCCACTGCAACTTGAGACCATTGCTCCTTGTTCTGTCATCAGGTACCACTGAGAACAGTCTAGATCCATCCTCTTTGGAACCCCCTTTCAGGTAGTTGAAAGCAGCTATCAAATCCCCCCTCATTCTTCTCTTCTGCAGACTAAACAATCCCAGTTCCCTCAGCCTCTCCTCATAAGTCATGTGCCCCAGCCCCCTAATCATTTTCGTTGCCCTCTGCTGGACTCTCTCCAATTTGTCTACATCCCTTCTGTAGTGAGGGGACCATAAATGCTCAGAAACCAGAAAACAAATAAAACCTACACTTTTTAAACTATTTTTATCTATTTT
Source organism: Terrapene triunguis (assembly GCF_002925995.2). Lineage (NCBI taxonomy): Eukaryota > Metazoa > Chordata > Testudines > Emydidae > Terrapene > Terrapene triunguis. The sequence continues at coordinate 2,822 of NW_020664599.1, forward strand.
TATCCTGATCTCAAAGGGTTTTTTGGAGCCTGTCTCATGATTTTTGACTGCTTGAGGTTGGCCTGGGAGGGGGATTTCTGACTTGGGAGCTTGGAGGTCAGCTGGAGGGGCAAGAGTTCAGTGCTCTGGGGATGGACGTTTGGTAGGAAGCGAGTTTTTAGAGCTGGGGGTCAGGTGGGAGGAGTTCTGAGCAGGGGAGGGGTTCTGAGCCTGAGGCAGTTATGGGGAGTGTGCGTCTGGGGGTCAGGTGGGAAGGGGGGCTTGTCAGCCTGGAGGGAGGCCAGGACAGGAGGGAGGGTGCTGACTTGGGGAGGCGAGGTAGGAGAAGTTCTCAGTCGGGGGGGATTTCAGCAGAAGGCACTGGGTTGGAGAGGGTTGAGGAGAGTTGGCGAGGATGCTGAGCTGGGTGGAGGACAGGTTGGGATGAGTGGAGGTAAACTGGGGGTGGACATCCATGAAGGTGTTTAAGAGACAGTAAAGATTATAGGAAGGGACAAGCCTGACTGGAAGGGGGGAGAGAAGGATGAAGTGAATAACAGGGGAGGTGACGATAATATTTACAATTCCATACACAATCTCCATTAAAAGCTCACTGTTCAGTGAAGTCAACTGTTCAAAAGTTAGGAAATACCAGAATTAAGATTGCTCGTACAACCTTGGGTCCTCTTCTGCATATGCATTGTGATAGTTTGGTTTTTGCTACAGGACCCCTGCCTTATTCCTTGCCCAGGACGGACAGTGTTCACTGCAAACACTTACTCAATATTTTGTCTTACTCTCGCTGTCCGGTGTGTGGCCCCAGGCCTTATTTACTGCACTCTATTCAAAACCTGCTCTGAAAACACAATTATTAATTTCCTCCTGAGATTTTGTATGCTGCTTGTTGCTAGAGTTTCTGAGCACTTCACAATTAACGGCTCTACTTTCACAACACCCTGTGATCTGAGGGGGTGTTATTATTCCCATTTTACAGATGGAGAACTGAAGCACAGAGAAGGTAAATCAAAAGAATCCACTAATTTTAGGTGCCCAATTTTGTGATACGTAGGACCCGGTTTTTCAGAGAACATAGCATTAAAGCATGGAGGTGCTGGAACTTCTCAATTAAACTATTGTAAGAATTTTTTTTAATGGAGCTAATTTTATTTTTCCCTAATTTCATTCTGAGAAATGGATAAACCATTTTTCTGAAACTTACAAACACTCATCAAGGAAAATTTCAGCCAAAAAGTTAAAGTTTGGCAAGGTTGTAAGTCACTAAAACTGGGTCTTATAATGGGACTTGTTGGGCAAACTGAAATGTAGGTGGCACAACTAGTTCCATATATAATAAAGATCTGCCTAGAGACGGGAGATCAGGGGTTTCTATTCTGCCTGACTCACAATACGGGAAAAAAGGGGCCATTCGAGGAAATTAAAAAGTGGAAAATTCCAAACTGGCATAAAAAGAAATGCTTTTTCACATAGTGGGTAATTAGCCTGGGGAACTCACTGCTACAGGATGTCACTGAGATAATTTAGTGAGATTGAAAAAGGGACTGAAGATTTGTATGGATAAAAGAATATCCACAGTTAGAGCAGTTAGTGCTAACATCCATTTTAGAAGAGTTATTGAACCTCGTGTTTCAAGGTTTAAATCAATCTCTAAATAAAAGAAATTATGAGGATCCATAATGCTGGGGGTTGGGAGGGGCAGGTTAGCCCCCATTTGTTTAATGGAAAGATTCTTGCACTTTCCTCTCAACAACTAGTGTTTTCTATTCCCCACAGTCCTTTACTGTAAAGTATCCCAGTGTTTCCTCCTGAAAGGGATGGGGTTGGAACAGGGGAAGGGGTGGGAGAAGGGACTCCTTTTCTTCCCATTTCTTTATCAATTTCCCTCACCCAAAAGCAATGAAGGAGGGCCAGGGCTCCTACAGCCCCACTCCTGCCCATATCTGTCTCTTCCTTATCACACATGGCTTTTCATGCCCTCCCTCAGAAACACACTGCCTATTTTATTACAAATGTCAAAGCCATAAAAAAGAGAGTAAAAGGTAACAGCAACTCACCTGCCATCTCTGCTCAGCTGGTGAGGGTAGCTCAGTGACTTGGTCTTTTATAGCAGCTGCACTGATCTCAGGGCGGGCACTCTCAGAGTTTGAGCTGGGCTTTGTCAAGAGGAAACACCTCTAGGGATAGGCTGGGCCAAGAGGAAATATTTACTGCTTCTTCCCTAGGTGAAGTTGAGAAATGCACACTTCTTCATTCTTCCCAGGCAACAGATCGTTTTCTTTGTGATGCATCCATAGAACAGGGGAAGCGAGCGATATTTTACTATGCAGTTCCTTAACTTCTAGGAAACTGAGTGGTGAAAGAGTCTAATTGTCAGTTAATGCATTTTTCACTCTTTCAATCAACACACTTTCAATATGTGTAGAAAAAAACTAGAAATAAGTAAGACATATCTAAAAGAAAAACTGAGATTCTCTGGGCCATAATTTCACCTTGGCTTTAGTTGGGCATAATCAGGTGCTTAAATGGATCTCTGGATTTGATGCACCTGCAAAAAAACTATGGTGGGGAATAATTGCAGGGAAATTCCAGAAGACTGGAAGAGTGCTCTTGTTGTGCCAATATTTAAAACAAGACAAGTTGGATGACCTGGGTAACTACAGGCCAGTTAGCCTGACATCAATCCCAGGCAAAATAATCCCAGGAAAAGCTGAGATGGGATTCAACTGATAAAAAATTAGATGATTAATAGATTCCAAGGCCAGAAGGGACCATTTGGATCATTTAGGCAGTTCTATATAACACAGGCCAGAAAATAGCCCCAAAATAATTCCCGGAACAGATCTTTTAGAAAAACATTAAATCTTGATTTAAAAACTGCCAGTGATGAAGAATCCACAATGATCCCTGGTAACTTACTCCAATGGTTAACTACTCTCAAAATTAAAAATTCATGCTTTGTTTCCAGTCTGAATTTGTCTGTCTTCAACTTCCAGTCATTAGATCTTTCTATGCCTCTGTCTGCTAGTTTAAAGAGCCCGTATCAAATTTCTATTTCCCCATGTGGTACTGACAGACTGACCAAGTCACCCATTAACCTTCTCAGTGTCAAGCTAAATGGATTGAGCTCTTTGAGTCTCACACCATAATGCATGTTTACTAAACTTTTCATCATTCTCATGGCTCTTCTCTGAACCATCTCCAATTTATCAACACGATTTGTGAATTGTGGGCACCAGAACTGGACACAGTATTCCACCAGTGCCAAATACAGAGGAAAAATAACTACTCTCATCCTCCTCAAGATTCCCCTTTTCCTGCATTACAGGATCACATTAGATCAGGGGTCAGCAACCTGCCAGAAGCGGTGTGCCGAGTCTTCATTTATTCACTCTAATTTAAGGTTTTGCGTGCCAGTAATACATTTTAATGTTTTTAGAAGGTCTCTTTCTATAAGTCTATACTATATAACTAAACTATTGTTGTATGTAAAGTAAATAAGGTTTTTATAATGTTTAAGAAGCTTCATTTAAAATTAAATTAAAATGCAGAGCCCCCTGGACCGGTGGCCAAGACCCGGGCAGTGTGAGTGCCACTGAAAATCAGCTCATGTGCCGCCTTTGGCACGCATGCCATAGGTTGCCTACCCCTGCATTAGATCCTTACTGAAGGGGGAGGCAACCTAGTGACAGATGATGTGGAAAAAGCTGAAGTACTCAATGCTTTTTTTGCCTCAGTCTTCACAGACAAGTTCAGCTCCCAGACTGCTGCACTGGGCAGCACAGTATGGGGAGGAGGTGATCAGCCCTCTGTGGTGAAAGAACACATTAAGGACTATTTAGAAAAGCTGGACATGCACAACCATGGGGCCGGATGCAATGCATCTGAGGGTACTGAGGGAGTTGGCTGATGTGATTGCAGAGCCATTGGTGATTATCTTTGAAAACTCATGGCGATCGGGGGAGGTCCCGGACAATTGGAAAAAGGCAACTATAGTGCCCATCTTTAAAAAAAGGGAAGAAGGAGAATCCAGGGAACTACAGATCAGTCAGCCTCACCTCTGTCCCAGGAAAAATCATGGAGCAGGTCCTCAAGGAATCTATTTTGAAGCACTTGGAGGAGAGGAAGGTGATCAGGAACAGTCAACATGGATTCACCCAGGGCAAGTCATACCTCACCAACCTGATTGCCTTCTATGATGAGATAACTGGCTCTGTGGATATGGGGAAAGTGGTGGACCTGATATACTTTTACTTTAGCAAAGCTTTTGATATGGTCTCCCATAGTATTCTTGCCAGCAAGTTAAAAAAGTATGGATTGGATGAATAGACTATAAGGTGGATAGAAAGCTGGCTAGATCGTCAGGCTCAATGGATAGTGATCAATGGATCGATGTCTAGTTGGCAGCCAGTATCAAGAAGAGTGCCCCACAGGTCAGTCCTGGGACCGGTTTTGTTCAACATCTTCATTAATGATCTGGATGATGGGATGGATTGCACCCTCAGTACGTTCGCGGATGACACTAAGCTGGGGGGAGAGTTAGATATGCTGGAGGATAGGGATAGGGTCCAGAGTGACGTAGACAAATTGGAGGATTGGGCCAAAAGAAATCTGATGAGGTTCAACAAGGACAAGTGCAGAGTCCTGCACTTAAAATGGAAGAATCCTATGCACTGCTACAGGCTGGGGACTGACTGGCTAAGCTACAGTTCTGCAGAAAAGGACCTGGGGATTACAATGGACGAGAAGCTGGATATGAGTCAACAGTGTGCCCTTATTGCCAATAAGGCTAACGGCATATTGGGCTGCATTAGAAGGAACATTACCAGGAGATATTGAGGGAAGTGATTATTCCCCTCTATTCAGCACTGGTGAGGCCACATCTGGAGTATTGCATTCAGTTTTGGGCCCCCCACTAAAGAAAGGATGTGGACAAATTGGAGAGAGTCCAGCAGAGGGCAACGAAAATTATTACGGGACTGGGGCATATGAGGAGAGGGTGAGGGAACTGGGCATATTTAAGTATCAGTGAGGTAGCTGTGTTAGTCTGTACCCACAAAAACAATGAGGAGTCCGATAGCACCTTAAAGACTAACATTTATTTGGGCAAAAGCTTTTGTGGATAAAAAACCACTTCTGTTAGTCTTTAAGGTGCCCCCAGACTCCTCGTTGTTTTTTTGGGCTCATTTAGTCTGCAGAAGAGAAGAGTGAGGGGGGATTTGATAGCAGCCTTCAACTCCTGAAGTGGGGTTCCAAAGAGGATGAAGCTCGGCTGTTCTCAGTGGTGGCAGATGGCAGAAGAAGGAGCAATGGTCTCAAGTTGCAGTTGGGGAGGTTTAGGTTGGATATTAGGAAAAACTTTTTCACTAGGAGGGTGGTGAAGCACTGGAATGGGTTCCCTAGGGAGGTGGTGAAATCTCCTTCCTTAGAGGTTTTTAAGGCCTGGCTTGACAAAGCCCTGGCTGGGATGATTTAGTTGGGGATTGGTCCTGCTTTGAGCAGGGGGTTGGACTAGATGACCTCCTGAGGTCTCTTCCAACCCTAATCTATGATTCTATCCGCAGTTACTAGGCCCTGAAAATAGTCTTTCAGCTCCTGGCACAGGGGATGGTGGACTGCTAAATAACCCTTCTATACTGATTGGGAGTCATGGAGCTTTATGTGCATTTTTAAACTCTCAGCCTGGCCTATGTCCTGACATCCTTTGCAAAAGCCATTGACTCCTCTCATAGCATGGATTACATTCACTCTTTTACCCTGTCCTGGTTCAGGGCTAGGCCTGGTACCAGCAGTGGAATTACTTATTGAATCATTGTAAACATTCCAGACTGTGTGCAGGTGAAGTTTAATATCATGTTGGCTTAAACTACTGATGGGATTGCTGACTTAATGTGGTGACTAGAATTCTGAGTAGGGTCTCCGTAACATGTCTGGCCACTGACTCTGAATCCCGCATTCAAAAATGGCTGGTATCATGGTTCTGCCTCATTCGAGTCATATCGCACAGACGCTAACACAGCGAAAGCCCTACCAAGCTGTCTCCGCAATACACCCCAATAA
>NW_020664600.1:0-3639 GCF_002925995.2 Terrapene triunguis
TGTCCTCTTTTTTTATTTTTTAAATATGGTAACTCTAGTCAGTGAGAGCAGAACCAGATCTGATATTTGAGGTTTAAAAAGCAAAGTAACTGCAACAGAATCTTTAGAAATTCATTGCTGTATTTTCTATCCAGCTAGAGAATGAAATTCTGACATTTGGTAGGAAGCTCGGGGGATTTCCTGGGGATGTCGGGGTCCTGTCTCCACTTTCCCTCCCTAGAAGGTGTCTTGATCTTTCTCTCTCCTCCTCTCTGGCTCATTTCTCATCATCCACCTCGAAGGCTTTGATCAGCACCCCCTGGACACTGGCAGTCACCTCATCCATGAAACTCCTCAGCATCTTGTAAGTGGTGGCAAAAGACAGTGCTCCAGATGCCATGGAGCCCAGCACAGGGACAGAGCGCAGCACCTCCTTGGATAGCTTTGGCACCTTGCCACCTGCCTGTATCAGCAGCTGCACCACCAGGCTGTTGGATATCTCCTTGGCCAGTGGTGCCTTGATAACAGCCTTCAACTGTCCCACCGGCTGCCCCACTTCTGCTGCCAGCTTCTCCAGAGAGTCGTCATCCAGGCCAAAGCTCTTGCAGTAACCTTGCAGGGTCCTGGCCAGGATGTCCACATCGCAGGAGATCAGGAGCCCTGGGATGGGAGCGGCGTGGACACCGCAGGCCACGGTGGAGACCAGCCACATCTGCTTCAGCATGGCAGCCTTCTTCTTCTCCAGGATGTGCAGGGAGATGTTGGGCAGGGCCATCAGGAAGGCGTGCCGCTTGTGGTGGCTCAGCTCCCTCTCCAGCGTCTCCCCCAGGAGGTGGAAGTCGTATTTGCTGAGATCAAAAGCTGAGAGGAGGAAGACCTGGGGCGAGCGGATGCCTTGGGCCCGCAGACCCTCCAGGCAGTTCTGCCGGATCTCCTGCAGCACCCCCACCTCGCTGTAGCTGGATGGCCGGCGCCTGAGGGAGGAATCCAGGTCTACATCCACCTTGGAGCGGACGAAGTAGAAGTTCTTGTCCATGGCCTGGATGTGGCGGGCCAGAGCGGCATGGTTGGCGGTGAAGCGCTGCGAGGCGATGATGAAGAAGATGTCGTAGTGCGAGAAGCCGACCTGCTCCAGGTAGGTGTCGGGGTGGAAATTGGGTGTGCCGATCCCCTGCAGGTCCCAGATGGTCACGTTGGGGTACCGGGGATGCTGGTATGGAGTCGGCTCCCTGGTGGTCTCCACCACACCAGTGCAGGCAGCACCTGCATCCTCATCGCCCAGGCCCCGCAGGGCGTTGACAAAGGACGACTTCCCGGAGCCGGTCTCGCCCGTGATGCCCACATCCAGCTGGATGCTCTCCAGCGACTCCAGCATTTCCTGCAGCCTGGAGGCCACTCCGGCGAGGTTCCCCTCCTCAAAGGCAGCTTTCAGGGCCTCCAGCTCCTCCCTTGACAGCTTGATGATGCCCTCACTGCTCTGTGAGGCCATTTTGGCTCCGGCAAGCTGCTGCAGCCCCTGTCTTACAGAGGGAAAGGCCAGTTCTTGTGTGAGTTCCTGGGAATGCTGAACCACTGAAACCCTCATCTAGGTCTTTGTCTCTGGGCAGCTCCTCCCGGAGACCCAGCCCCATCCCATCCTTCATCTTCTCTGGCCTGGCCAATGGCAGCTCCCTCCCCTCTGACCTCCCATGAATCCAGTTCCCCCTCAGTTGAGATTCCCATCCTGGCCTCCATCTCCTCCGGCCTAGGCTATTGCAGCTCCTGCCTCTCCCTCGCTTCCTGACCTCCCCTCGGCTGGGATCCCCCCCACACCCCCAGCCTCTATCTCCTCTGGCCTGTCCTATGGCTGCTCCCACCTCTCTGGCTTCCCAGAGCATCAGACACCAGCATGGGCTGGCTGGGGGGAAGGGCGTGGGCTTGAAGCAAGAGCAGAAGTGAAGCCATTTCTGCTGCACCAAAGGGTCCTGTGAGGTAATGAGCAAGGAGGAATCTTTCACCAAGGCCAGCGCCACAGAATGGGGAAGAGCCATCAAGGAGGAAGTTGGTGACTCCCAGTGGGGCTGAGAGAAGATGGAAGCTGAGGGTCGGACTGAGCAAAGATCCCTTACTCTGACAGTTACATTATTAAAGGTGAAAGTCCCACCCCGCTCTAACCACTAGACCCCAGTCCCCTCCCAGAGCTGTACATCGAACTTAGGTGTCCTCACTCCCAGCCCCTCAGTTCCCTCACCCACCTGCCCTCCCCACGAAGCTCTGGGTGCAGAGATGGTTCTGGCTAGGGTTGTTTAATACACCAGGGAACCAGCTTCTGCCCGCACCTCAGAGCGGGTTACTCCCATTCACACCGGGCTGGCCTCTGTCCTCGGCTCTGCCCAAGGGTCCCCCAGTGTCTTATCCCCAGGTGTGTCTGCCATGGAATATGATCACATCTTATAGCCACATGCTGATTGGCTGACTGTGCCTTCTTATGTGATGTCAGTGGCTGTGGTGCAGGGCCACCAGACTCATCACTGATTTGCATAAAGGGTATCCCTTCGCCCATTCAACATATAATGGGTATCCCTCCACCCAATATGTGCATAAGACAGGGCAGAGCAGGGAAGGTAGAAACAAAACAGTTAGTGATGACTCTTCTCCTTCAAACCATAACACTGCACTTAAATCGTCCATTTCACCTGAGCATCTGCAAGCTCTTAATGAGCCTTAATTAACTAACCACAGAGTTAGAAGTGAAATTAAAAGTGACCTGCAAAACAGGGGACCCACTCCAAGGCTCCTTTCCTCTGCCAGAGCATTACAAAGAGGCCTTGGTTTAATGGGGAATCAGGCCCTGGATGGTGAAAAGATGCCTGGCAGGAGCCCCAGCTGTGGAGCAGGAACCCATGGTGCTAGGCGCTGTACGTTGGTTATTAGGTGTATTACGGTAGCATCCAGGAGCCCTGGCCATTGACCAGGACCCCTCCTGCTGGCATAGGGTGTGTCTACACTGAAGCACAACAGCAGTGCAGCTGTACGACTGTAGTATTTGAAGTGTACACATGGGCGGCGGATATAATAGGTTAGGGGTTTGTTTTGCTCTATTATGCCGCATGCAGGTTCCAGGGCGGCTGAGGAGGCGGTATCTGCTATTCAGCTTCCTGGGTTCATCAGTAATCTCCCTGGACTCCAGAGAGATTACTGAAGAGCCCCAGAAGCTGAGTAACACATACCAACTCCTCAGCTGCCCCAGAACCTGTATGGGGCATCTCAAAGCTTCTTCAGATGAGAGTGAGAGGCTTTTCCTGCAGCGGCTTGGGCTCTGGGGAGAGGAGGCATGGCGTGGCTGTGGCTGGCCCAAGGCAGCTCTGGGCAGGTGGGCGGGGGGGGCCTCGGGGCACCTCTGGGCGGTGTTGGGGAGGCTCAGGGCTTCGACTGCCCTGGGGCTCCAGCTGCGGGGTAGGGACACGGGCAGAAGGTGTACGGGGAGACTTTGGCAAACCAGTAAAGTGCTTGAAACCACTATGGCTTATTGTTAAAGGCAGCCTAGTCAGCAAGCTGTAAATTGGCCATTAAGCAATCTCAGCTTGACCAAGGCAGGAGGGGAGGGGAGTTTGGGGTGCCACAGAAAGGGCAGCTTGACCCCGCATCCTTCCTGATAAGAATTGTGTTGAAGTTGCTGAT
>NW_020664600.1:3649-31510 GCF_002925995.2 Terrapene triunguis
AAGATTTGGCCACCAGAAGCCTGCCACTGTTTCACTCGAGAGCCACACTCAGCTTTGGTAATTATCAAGGGTTGGGGGTGTTTTACTAATCTTGTTGCGGACTAACCTGTAAGTGCTTGAGACTAAGTAAAGTTTAGCTTTAAATGAAAGCACGCTTGTGTTGTCCTGTTTGTGCCAGCCATCTATCGGTCGGACGGCCGTGTCTCCCCTGATTCCTGACACCACCTCGCACAGAGTAAAAGTTACCAAGAGCTTTGGGTTGAAAGAATCCCGGGTAACAAAGGGGCAGCGCCGGGGGCCGCCCATGAGTATACACAAGCCCTTATTTTGCACAGACATTGTGTGTTCAGTCTGGTGATCTATTTACCTCCCTAATCCTGTTTTACAGGCCTCCCCCACGTTAATTGCTCATGTCAAGCCAAGCCTACAGTCCAATGCCTTTTCTTTTCTTTTCTTTTTTCTATTAGCATTCCGTTCATTGGCACCAGAGCCCTGTTTTGCAGTGCTTTCTTTTTAACATTCATCCCCCAGCAAGACATACCCAAAACCACAATAGTCTGAATCATTTGAACCACCTGATGAGTTTGCCTTGATGGCCTGTTCTGCTTAGCAACCAGCGAGGGCTACTGAAAAAATATACTAGCTGAAACAGTCAGGCGCTTGGTTGCTTGACCTTGCTAGATAAGAGAATGCTTGCAGAGGCTGGGAAAGATGCTTGCAGACGCTTTTTGAAGTAACTTCTATTTCTTTGTCTAACCATGAAGCTTATCAAAACATATCAGTTGTTCTTTGTTCCTCTCTTGTATGCTGGGAAAATATAGCTGGGAAAATACAGTGATGACGTGACGTAAGTGATGACGCGGCGAAGTGGCTAATAAAGACAGTTTGCATCTGCATAGGGGAAGGGGGGCTGGTTCTATGGAGACGGGTAGTAGTTCTCTATTGTATTGCATGCCTACAATAAAGAGCTTGATAATTGGATCTTTGCTGGTCGTTGCCTGTCTCTTTGCGGTCGGACAACGAAACCTGAACCGTCCGGGATAAAAGAAATCCCCAACACACCCAATGAACCCCCTCCTAGCGTGGGGCTCTATAAAGGTCCGTATACAGGTATAGCTATTCCCATATGGGAAGGGGAATCAAATATACCACTAGAGGGCACCTTTATACTAGTATACACTAGATGCGTCCCAGTATAACTTTTCTGGTGAGCCGGCCGATCTTCTACCCCAAGAGTTATACAGTAGCACCTCAGAGTTACAAACACCAGAGTTAAGAACTGACCGGTCAACCACACACCTCATTTGGAACAGGAAGTATGCAATCAGGCAGCAGCAAGGACCAAAAAAAAAAAAAGGAAATACAGTACAGTACTGTGTTAAACGTAAAGTACTTTAAAAAGAAGGGAAAGCAGCATTTTTCTTCTGCACAGCAAAGTTTCAAAGCTGTATTAAGTCACTGTTCAGTTGTAAACTTTTGAAAGAACAACGACAATGTTTGGTTCAGAGTTACGAACCACCTCCATTCCCGAGGTGCTCATAACTCGGAGGTTCTACTGTACCAGGACAAGAACTGTGGACAGACCTGGCCTCAGGCCAGAGGTAATTAAACTATCTGTGAGAACTTATGCTGAGCAGTGCACTCACACACATCCTGGGCGTTAACCCCTCCCTCTTCCCCTTCCTCCCCCCCAGGAGCACTCAGCGCTGGGCTCAGCCTCTGGTAGGACAGGGACCTGGACAATGCAAGGGGAGTCCCAGTGGCTCTCAGAGAGGGACATTAGATTGGAGAGGGGAGCACATAAGAGGAGAAAGGGGAGGGGGCCAACCTCCCATTTCCCCTCACTCTGCTTTTAATTGTACTTCATGTACCAGTGGGCAGGAGCGGCGAGTCGTATGGACCTGTGGTGCCCGAGCTCCAGCAAACTCAGAGCCCAGGAGGTGTGTATGTGTGGGGGGAGGACTTGGACCCGTTCTGGGCACCACCAAAAATTATACAAATCTGCCGCCGCTGCCAGTGGGGAGTAGGATAAATCTGGCTGCGGACCTGCAGGATGCTCTGTCCAGGGTTAATAAGGTTCACTCTAAAAGGCGATCACTCAGAGGGGTATGGGTGTTGGGGGTGGGGCTGCATCCTTTTGAAACTTGTCCCTAACAATAATATCCTGCATGTATATGTCACCTTGCATCCTAAAAGATATGAAAGGACTTTGCAGATTGCACGTATAAACTCTGGGGTAGGACACAGCAGCTGTTTAATAGCACAAAGCACCACTGCACAATGGCTTAGGACAGAAAGGGATGACGGCTCCTGTATCCAATGTAAGCTATTTCAGGAAGCTGATTGCAATTGGCCAAGGTGGAATACAGCCAGGACACTGACTTCATATCCCCTCCTCTTGAGAAAAATCCCATTAGCTCTTTAATGGGAATTGCAAGTGATCCAGACCTTGATTTCATCCCTTAGGTTCCTGACACCAAACCCTGGCACCATGCTGGGCTTCTCTCCAGTGTTGACTCAGAGAAAGGAGCCTGAGTCACTCCTTCCGTTTCCAGTACCAGCTGGGTTTTCCCTGGTGGGGTCTCACCGCCACATTAACTTTGTTCTGCTGGTGAAATCTGAGGAGACTGCAGCCCAAGGCTGTACTGCTGTGAGCACAAACGGGGGCAGGACCTCTTTAAGGGACTGATTTGGCTCATCTTGAAGTCAGTGCCAAAGTTCCCATGGACTTTAATGGCAACAGGATTGGACCCTTAGTCCTTGACCAGCCAAATGGTCCCTGAGCATGGGCGCTCAGTCCTGGTACACATGCTAAGCAAGTTCTCTGGAGTCTGGCTTACAAACTTGCTGCCTGTGGGAGCTGCTGCTCCACCTGAGCAGCTCCGCAAAGCCGGAGAAAGGCAGCGGGGAGAAGACAAATGATCTAGGATGCCAAGACTTTCCCAGGATGGCTGAGTCTTTCGTGATTACCCGCTAGGGTCCGCATTCGGTTTGACAGCTCCTAGCCAAACATCCTGTTCCTGTACCGTTATCAGAAACGAAGGGGAAATAAAAGTAATGCAGGGCCTGAAATAGGCTTCAGTGAAAAAGCCGGAAGAGAGCTTTGTGCAGGCAAAGTGACCACGATTTCCTGTCTTATTCTGGCCCTGGCATAGTTGGTCAATTTTGTTGCTCTGCAGCTGAGTCTAGACACATGAAGCAGGCCAGGAAATTCCTCCTGACTGTCAATTAAAAGCAACTCTTCAGTGCCCTCAAAAAGCCTATTTTGGATGGGTGATTTTCCTCGGGGGGAATCGCCCCTCCCTCTTTAAAATGAACTCCAACCTCTGCTATTTACTGGTCCAAGCTTTCAGATGCATTTATTAAGAGACAGAGCAAGGTTTCCTTACATCTGATGCTCTTTGCAAGCGAGCGCATCCATGCTGAAATGGGAGAGGATGGTTTAGTGAGCTAAACTCCGAGATCCTCTGGAATCGCAGGTTCATACTCTGGCCACCAACTCTGTCCCAGCTCTTGCTGCTCTGCACATGACAGCTCCCCTGGCTCTTTTGTGTAAGATGAACTGTGCTAGCCCTTCTGTCCTTGGGAAAAGTTTCACTTCCCTGCTGATTTGCAGAATGCTGTGCTGCTCTCAGTTGACACTCTCCACCCCAGAGGTGACTGCATGGCCGGGGGGCTATAAGAATGTGGTTTGTGAAGAGCTTTGGAACAAAAGGCATTCGAGAAATGTACTAGTGCATTATTATTAGGAGTACTTGGTCCTGGAAGGATGCCAGGGAGGAGGAGTGTGTTATTTCTATAGTGCAGTAGCTCCCAGAGGTCCCATCAGGAACAGGCCCCGTTGAGCTAGGGGCTGTACAAACACATACGAAGACACATCCCTGTCCCAAAGAGTTTAAATAAATTAAATTTTAAATTAATGGAGATATCCCATCTCCTAGAACTGGAAGGGACCTTGAAAGGTCATCAAGTCCAGCCCCCTACCTCCACTAGCAGGACCAAGTACTGATTTTGCCCCAGATCCCTAAGTGGCCCCCTCAAGGATTGAACTCACAATTTAGCAGGCCAGTGCTCAAACCACTGAGCTATCCCTCCCCCTTAGTTTACAGTCTAAGGCAGCAAGGGTAGAGTGACACAGTAACGCACATGCATTGCAGCTGTATATCAACGTTCATTTGACAATATTACTTTTAACTCCAGCATCGTCTCATGAATGAGACTGCGGCCTGTCATGCTGACTGGTCATGCTCATTTGTGCTCCTCCGCCTCTCGTAGTTTGTATTGTCCTCTTGTCTCATAACCCCACCCCACCCCGTGTAGACAAGCTGTTTGATTGCAAGGTCTTTGGGGCAGGGACTGGCTCTCTGTTCTGTGTTTGTACAATAGAGTCCTGCTCCATGACTAGAGCTGCTATCCACTACCACAATCCGCAATGCTACCACTAATTATCATTATTATGATTGGATTAACTAAGTGCCACCTCCCGTCATGTGTCGCTCAACTCAGCCATCTTTACCTCGCTGATTTTTTGTAGGTGTAGGTGGTCTGTGGGAAGGATTTAAAGGAGACATTCGTGACTTTCCACGTCAGTTCAGGGAAAGTGATCCGGGCCTACGGGGCATCTCTGCAGAAGCTGTGGAGACATTTCCGCAAATAACTGGGAACGAGATGGATGGAGCCGGCACCACTGGCAAAGCAGAAGAGGCAAGAGGTACTGCGAGAAGAGACAAGAAGTGAACACGTAGGTCTGCAAAGGGCCTTGAAGACAAGCACACGACGCTTGGATTTTGACTGCAATGAAACATGTGGCGCTGATATATTCAAAGAGGGGGGATCAGAGCAGAAAGCAGGGCAGGCGATCACAGCAGCTGTGTTTTGAATGAGCTGAAGCAGGGCGATGCGGGTGCTAGGGAGAGGAAGCGGTTATAGATACATGATTCCCTGTTCTCTTCATTCCCTCTGAAGCACCTGGCATTGGCCGCCGTCAGAAGACAGGATACTGGGCTAGATGGACCATTGGTCTGACCCAGTCTGGCCATTCTTATGTTCTGATAGCAAACCAACCAGGCTCTGGCGCAGGAGTGGATGATGGGTTTGGCTGTCTGAAAGAAAAGGAGAAATCTTAGAAATGTTCTGGAGGGAGAAGCACCGAGCTTCGGACACACTGGGATGGATGGGGCAAGAGAGAGGGAGGAGCTAACAGGAGACAAGGAGGAGAGTGATGTTCTCAGCTAGGACAAGTTGGAAGAGATCCAGGGGATTGGAGAGGAAAGTGCAGAAGTTCAGTTGAGGCCACGTTATGGTGAAGCTGATAGCGAGACCTCCTGGAAGTGAGGTCAGAGTCAGCCTGCGATAGAGGGAGACGTGGAAAGTCAAAGCAGGGGTTCGTCGGCACACAGGAGCTAGATGGAATCAGGTGAGACGATCAGAACACCCGGAGAAAGGGCGAGGGGGAAGAAGAGATGGGGGCTGGCTCAGAGCCCTGTGCCAGTCTCCCAGAGAGGGCTAAGAAGGAGGCACAGCCATCCACCAAATGAGACGCTGATGCACCAGTCAGAGCAGCAGGGAAGCCTGAGAAGAGTAAGAATTCCAGAAAGAGGGTGTCCTCGTCCAAAGCAGCAGAGCCAAGTGTGCCCGGCAGAGTGTGCCCAGGCCCCGAGGTTTGGCCAGGAGCGGCTCTTGGAGTCCGTGGGGAGAGCATTTCCAGGGGAGCGGAGGGGTTGGAAGGCAGCCGACGGGGCGGGAGGTGGAGATGGAGGTGGAGGTGGAGGTGCAGGAGAGGAGCTCCAGGCAGCGGTTGTACCTGTGGTGTTTGGTGAAGCGAAAGAGGACGGACCAGTAACTGCAGGGGTGGGATGGGGGGCGGGTGTTAGGGTGGGGAGAACAAAGCACACTCCTGTTGAGAGGGAAACAGGCCAAAAGGCAGCAGCCAATGAAAAGAGGGGCAGAGGGAGGCTAGTAGCTGGGAGGGCCTGAGGCCAAAAGATCCAGAAGTCAATGTTAGAGAGGAGGGAGGATGGGGTGCGGGGAGGATGGTGACAGCCAGGTGGCGGGGGAGGGGGAAGAGTCAGGCGCCATGTTGTTGGAAGGAGCAGGAGATGGGAGGGGCGGATGCAGAGGACCAGAGGTGGTGGCAGGGGCTGGGGCTGGGCGATAGGTATTGGTAAGAACAGGCTGTGGGGAGCCAGGACTCCTGGGGTCTGTGCCTGGCTCTGCCATTGGCTCACAGCCTGGCAGCGGGTTCAGTCACTTCACTTCTCAGTGTCTCACGTAGGGGGGCCGATGCGCCAAACCGCAGCAGCCAGCGTTAACCACCCGTCCCCCACCAAGGCCAGGCGGGTAGGGAACCTTCCCACGCCAGCCTGCAGGGGGCGAGGAGCTCCACGGTCCTGTACCCCAAAGACCTGCGGGGCTCAGCCACCGAGTCATACTCAGCGCAGCCCTGGTGGATAGGACCAGGCCGGAGTTTGGGTGAACTGGGTGTAGAGGGCTGGGGCTGCCATGTAAACCCTTGGCAAGCGTTCTCTGTTCTCTAAAACATGCTGCCATGGTCCTTTTTCCGCACCTCTCCCTGGACGCTGACTCTGTCAATGTGTGATCAAAGCTACACTATACAGAGCTTCACAGCTCAACTCCCTGACATTAATGAACCCACCCCCCAGCACCCCAGAGGCAGCTTAGCAGCCTCCTAGCACCGCCCTTGCCTTTCTTGGGGTATGTCCACACTTACAATGCTACAGCGCCGCTGCAATGCTTCAGTGTAGACTCTACCTATGCCAATGGGAGGGGTTCTCCTGTCGGCGAAGGTAATCCAACTCCCCAGAGGCGGTAGCTAGGCTGATGGAGGAATTCTTCTGTCGATCTAGCACTGTTCTCTCCGGGAGTTAGGTCAGTGTAGCTCTGTCTCTCAGGGGTGTGGATTGTTCACACCCCTCAAAGATGTAGCTATACCAATGTAAGGTCCTGGGGTAGACCAGGCCTTGGGACAGAGCTGTCGAAAGTGCTTGTCCTTGTGCCTGTCCCTGGACCCGAGCTAGCGAGATTAAAGCTAACTCAGGTGTGTCAGCTGGAGCTGCAATCCCTCGCTGTGACCACTGTCTAGCCATATCCTCAGAGTGCGAGTTCTTTGGACAGGGAGTGTGTCTACCTGTATGCTTGCATGGTGCCTGGACTGGGGCATTCTTGGGCCATAAGCAGTAAATAATACCTCTCTTCTCTATTCCTTTCCCTGGCTCATGCCTCCCATTCTCCAGAAGCTTGCCACAACCTGGAGGGGGATCCGTTTGCCATCACTTCTGCAGCATTGCCAGGGTCCTGAATCGGCCTCTGCTGAAATCCTTCTCCAGGCCTTCCTCTGTTCACCAGCCTGTTCCCTCGGTTTGCCTGGCATCCCTCTAGCTCTCATCACTATGGCACCACTAGTAGCACAAGACCCTTCTGCACAGCTGCCGCTCTCTGGCTCACTTAACTCTCCACTGGATTTCCAACCTTGGAGGAAACCCTCTCTGCTCCCCCCTTGCCCAAGCCCCTGAAATCCTCTCTCTCGTGCGCTCTCTCTCTGCTATTAGTGATGAGTTTTGTGCTGGGCCTGCAGTTCTCACACAGCCGAGCGGCCTCACTGACTTTGGTGCAACACACTCCTAGGCGAGGACTGTTCACTTCAGTAAGGGTTATTAAGATCCAGCCCTGAAGTTGATCTGTATTGTATGTAAGCAGGGTCTGAACGAGCTCTCCCCTGACAGCTAGCTGGGGAGGGGGAAAGACTTCAGGAGCAAACTGTATTTCCATGAACACACCTACTGTGCGTAGGTATCCAGCAGACAGAGTGGTGGTGTCCAAAGTGATCCACTCTGGCTGGTGTTGGGTTACAAATCACTTTAGTACTGAATGCAGGGGTAGTGAAATGTCATTATCAATGTTGTTATCTTCATTGTATGACTAAAGGGGAGCAGAACTGTGCTGAGCTTGTCCCGATTGAGGGGGTCACCCTCAACTGAAAGGAACTCGCTAAGCCAGGGGCTTGAATGCCAGACCCCTGTGAAAGTAAGCAGGATTGGACAAATATTCCTGCCAGGAGATGTGGGCTCTACCTAAAGGTCCCCAGTCTGGTTTAACTTGCCCCTCCCCACTGTTCAAAGATAGAGCTAAATAGGCTCCATTGGGAGTCTTTTGTTTTGTTAAGTGTTCACTAAACCTGAAATCACTTGTGGTGGGACAGCATTTCCTTCCAGCCGGCTTCAGTAATGAAGTTCTCCCACTATGAGCTGACAATCACTGAGAGCTGGGGGGAAACTTCAAGAGACTGACCTGCAGCGGTCACAATAGAGAAGCAGGTGGCAGCAGAAGGTGACTGTCTGCAGAGCGGCCAGTGAGGGTGGCTGGCGGAGCGGAACAGAAGCTGGTGGGATGGCCAGCGGAGCAGCAAGGTGTCTTCCCCGGGTGGGAGGTGAATTCACACAGATGCACCTCTGAACCCTGGGTCCTCACTGACCAAGGACAACCCCTGTGAGTGGGGTCTGGTGAGGGAGCAGAGGGGGGCACAGAAAAGGAACTGTTGGTTGTAGAACTCAAGGACATGAGGCGGAAGGCTCTGCCCCACGCACTCTGGGGTGGGCGTCCTGCTCACAGTTTTATGGTTATGAATCCTGCTTGTGGCATTTTCCCTAATTAATGTTGGGTGACTTTTCTCCTTTCATTAAAAATTTCTTTCCTACACGCACTCTGTGCTTGCGAGTGGGGAAGTATTGCCTCTCAGAGGCACCCAGGGGAGGTGTGTAATTTTCCCAGATTACATGTATAATTGCGTGAAACGACAAACTCCTCAGAGGAAACCCAGCGTCATGGAAAGTGACTCAGTTCCCATCATCCCCTGCATCTCCCCTCTTCCTTACGCCCCTCCCTCTCTTCCTGTCGCTCTGATTAAGGCCCTTATCATGCTGACGGAAAGAACTAGAACCTGCCTATGCAGAAGTAACATTGATGATTTGGCAGCTCTACATCAGACCTGACCAGCCCTAGGTTGGATGAACTCAACGGATCTGCAGCGGATCAGCCCTCCCCACCCCCATGGAGTTTACCTCCAGTAATGCCAACCCCAGCCTTCAAAAATCATGAGTCAGGCTTAAAAAAAAAAAAATCCTGAGATTTTAAAAAATAATGAACGTTGGGTCCATTTTATTTGCCTTATAATTTTTTAGCCTGTCTCAGTTCCCAACTTTAGGCTTTTTCCACAGTCACAAGGGCTAGAAACTTTCTTTATTAAACGAAACCTGAGAGTCTCATGTAATCACATGAATCTGAGAGCTGGGGCTCTAAGCTAAATGTATCACAAGACTGGTGATAAAATCGTGAGAGCTGGAAACACTGGTGTCAGTTGGGCCAATGGGTAAAATAGGGCAAAACAATACTGGTAAAAGCAACAAGCTGCATATGTGTGATCTGTCAGATACGCCCAAGGAAACCGATGCTAATTTAGCACTGGTAGGCTTGAGATGGTAATGCACAGAAGCCAGGAAATTCAATGTTATGGTTCTCATAGCAACCTGAATATGACATTGTGACACTCTGAACCTCAGAGTAGTACCCTGGAACTCCCCATATTCATCACTGTGATATAATTATGAGATGGTCTGTACAAAGTATGCCCCGTGAGGTATCATTTTAAAAGTCTCGATCTGCTGAACATGAATATCCTGTTGGATTGTAGGAGCTACTATCGTGTGTGAGGTGATGAAGTGTACATGTTACTGCAATACGTTGTGAGATTGGGAAAACCCACAACCAGCCTTTCAGGTAAAACAATGGAGTCGATTAATGGCTAATCAACACCCATCAAGAAAATAATCCACTATCCTTGAGACTTCTCGGAGGAGTTGTGTAGGCCCTGGGGGGGGGACTAACCCATCTCGCAGCGAAGAAACTATAAAAGAGGGGAAGTGACATCATCACTTGGCCTCACTACCCCCACAATTCAACACCTGGAAACACATCTGGAGGACAAAGACTTTGAACTGGGGGAGGGTGGTTCTGAGTCAGGAAAGAGTCCCAGCCAGTGTACTGAGGATCCGTGACCTGTTTGTACCATCTGTCAGGGTGAGACACTGCTTGATTGAAATCCTGCTTAGTTTGTAGCCCGCAGACTGCAAATGTATTTTTATTTCTTGAGTAACCAACTTTGATCCCTACATTTGCGACTTATAATCGATCTTTCTGTAGTTAATAAACCTGTTTTATATTTGACCTAAAACAGTGGGTTTTGGTTGAAGTGCTTGGAAAATCTCAGCTCAGTTTACAAAGGTGAGGGCGTGTCCACTCACATTGAGGGAGGGGCAAACGTAATGAACTTAAGAGGGGAATTCCCTGTGGGGAATCAGATATGCAATTCCCATGGCTACAGAGGCTAGTTCAACATTTTCATGGAAAGCCATGTAGTATAGGGTGATGATCTGAGCAGGGGTTGGACTAGATGACCTCCTGAGGTCTCTTCCAACCCTGATCTTCTATGATTCTATGATTCAGCTACTGCTTGGAAGTTGAGGCATTAAATTATGGGGTGACCCACAGATTTTGCAACCCCCAAATGCTGCCCTTAATCTGACTGTGGCTGAGACCATGCATATCTCATGATCTGCAGAAAAATTTTCCCTCATAGTCAGCTTCAGGAAAGTTTTCTTCCCACTGAGAAGGGCTGGAAATGGACTCTTTCTTGAAATATTATAGCTGAGATGGGCCTTGACCCTGAAAGGGCACCAAAAAGTGAGGATTTACCGAACGCCAGCGCTGGACACCAGTGTTAACAGTTTCAGAGTGGTAGCCATGTTAGTCTGTATCAGCAAAAACAACGCGGAGTCCTTGGGGCACCTTAGAGACTAACACATTTATTTGGGCATAAGCTTTCATGGGCTAAAACCCACTTCATCAGATGCATGGAGTGGAAAATACAGAGGCAGGTATAAATACACAGCACATGAAAAGATGGGAGTTGCCTTACCGAGTGGGGGGGTCAGTGCTAATGAGCCAATTCAATTAAGGTGGAAGTGGGCTATTCTCAACAGTTGACAAGAAGGGGTGAATACCAAGGGAGGAAAAATCACTTTTGTAGTGGTAATGAGGCCAATGTAATCAAAGTGGCCCATTTCAAACAGTTGACAAGAAGGTGTGAGTATCAGTGGGGGGAAATTAGTTTTGTTGCATCCGATGAAGTGGGTTTTAGCCCACGAAAGCTTATGCTCAAATAAATTTGTTAGTCTCTAAGGTGCCACAAGTAATTCCTGTTCTTTTTTTTTTTTTTGCCGATACAGACTAACACGGCTGCTACTCTGAAATTTGTTAACAGTGGTACTCTTGCAAAAAAAATGCCAGTAACACTGCCAACCACAACTGGTCAGGACATTTGCTGTACGTCTCAACTAAAAGTCTGCACCTTAACATGCCGGGATATTGACGCAGAGATGAGACGGTTCTCTCAAATCAACACCACCACCCCCCACAGCAGAGTCGTATATAGCAGCATGCCGAAGTGTGTCCCTCAATCCCTATCACTCACATACAAACCCACCCATAGCCTAACAGGATGTCAACACAAGGTAAGCTGGCTACTCAGACAGACAGACAGACAGACAGAGATCACAGGCAATTCATAGCAAGTAGGTTAAATAAAGGTGTGCATGCTCACCGTATCCTGTATACACATTTTAATGAGCAAAAAAATACACGAGCCAGTATAGTACAAGACATTCAAGACATTAAGGAAAAATCTTAATATCTGTAGCACTATGTATATTCAGAGGTGATTAGAGCTGGCTGGAACCTTTTAGAATAAACTTTTTTCATCCAAATATGCTGTTTAGTCAAAGCTGAAGCATTTCACATAGTTGTACTGATTCTGAAGAAATGTTTGAGTGGAAGGTTTCTGAGGTCCAGGGTGGACTATCCGGTCAGAGAGCGGAATTGAAAATCTGACCTTTCTGAGCAGAAGAAAGACATTTTGACACAATTCTGTTTTACAAAAATGTTGGAAAGGTTTTGTTTTCATTCCAACGCAGAACAAAACCAAATTTCAAACCCTCAAAAGTTGTCTTGAGAGGGAATTGCCATTCTCCAGCCAGCTCTGGCAATGACCTATTCTGCTTTATTAATTCCTTTAGACGTGGCACTTTGTCCCGATGCAATAGTGGTATTTGCCATAAACATTCCAAAGATGGCTTTTATCCCATCTTCTCCAAATGCAAGCATCCAATTGGCTTTGCAATGTCATGTGGTATAATACCGCTGCTTAAAGCTTTTTTTAAAAATAAAATTTTTAAACATTCAGCTCAATAAAAAAAAAGGTGTCTATTCTTAAAGGGTTACATTGGCAGAAAGAGACCCAGGTGCTCCTAGAAGGATAAACAGCTCTGCACACTTCTACATTTTGTCTTAGCATTGGTAGAAACTGATGTACACCTTCTCCTGGTGTTTCTGGAGCCTGTTGCTGGACCAGTGGAGAAAGGTGCTCCAGAGGCAATACCCAAAACAAGCCATGTAGGATAATGAGCAATGGGAAGGGAGCAGCATTCAACTATAAACATGAAAGCCTTGATCTGATGGCTCAGGAAAGCAGATGGATGATTTGCTCCTGCCATCATGTGCTCTGTTAAGCCCTAACAGCATGGTCAAAAATTCCCTGCGTTTACGCTAGTTGCGATACCCAGGTATGTTGCTCTTATGAAAAGATTCCAACTGATGCCCAGCTGCAATTGCACCTTTTGGCAGGGTTGCTGTGTGCCCGTCTGCCAGGGCTAGGTGGGTACCAAAATGAGACTGCACTTGAAAACCTAATATTTGAAAAGGGGACCTCTTCAACTTACCTGCGAAGCTCTGAGGTCAGGGGCCTGTCTTTCTTTTGCAGGAGTTTATGGGATGACTTATATCTACCACAGTGCTTTCCTGTGCCTATCACCAGGCCCTATCCATCAGTAATGACACCAGTTCTTTCGGGGAAAATACCAGACCTTGAACTTGGGACTTGGCAGGTGAAGGTGAAGTTTTAAAATGTAAAGCCCTGAGGTTCAGAATTCCATGGACAAAAATGGCCCGTCGCACAGGGAGCAGGGAATGTGTGTGTGGGCACTACAGTAAATGCAGGTGCCAATCAGGCACCCGAATATGCACAGGCAGTTCTGAAAATCCGGACCTACATTTGTCAATAATTTATAAAAATTGTGCTGTACATTCACTGCTGTGGATTGCTGAATGACTACCCTAGAGGTGGGGGCCTCTGTCTAGTGATGGGCCTGAGGCAGCGCAGGTACCAGCAGGAGAAGTACATACATCCTGGTCCACTGGGACCTGGACTGAAACCTACCAACCCATTTCCCAGGGTGTATTTATTCAGTGTCAGAGGGCAACGATCTGTGCACCTCCAGCCTGGACAGGATTTGAACTGGGAACCTAGAGGTGAAAACTAATTGTAGCGTCTCAGTCTGGCCCAGTTCTATTTCTGATCTCAAACACTTGGTATCAAGAGCTTTTCAGCTCTTTACATCTCCAGTGAAAGGGGGAGGTGCTATCCTCGGCCTCATCACTCCCTTTATCAATCTGTTACTAAGCCTACCCATGTGCAAAGGAAGACCAGCCAAAGGGTGACAGCAGAACCTAGCAAATGCCTTTCCTCTGAGTCCGAACTGAGCCTCCCTTTACCCCACGCCATTAAGTCATCTAAGGGAAATGTTATACCCACTTCTCCATCACTGGTAAACCAACAGCCACCATGGAGGTGGCAGCACTAACTAAGCCAGGGAAATATTGGCCATGTGGCAGACATGGAACAGGGAGCCGGCATTGTATTAAGTCTCTGTCTGCGACAGCACAGACGCTGTGGTGTGGGCCAACTCTGTGCACCAAGGCAAAGTCATCAAGGCGACCAAAGCCAGTGACTTACAAGCACAGATAAGGGAATATTCCCTGCTCCCCAGGACAGACACTATCATTATCAGGGAGCAAGCGAGAAGTAATTCTTCCGCTCTACTCTGCGCTGATTAGGCCTTGGCTGGAGTATTGTGTCCAGTTCTGGGCACCACATTTCAGGAAGGATGTGGACAAATTGGAGAAAGTCCAGAGAAGAGCAACAAAAATGATTAAATGTGTAGAAAACATGACCTATGAGGGAAGATTGAAAAAATTGGGCTCGTTTAGTCTGGAGAATTGAAGACTGAGAGGGGACATGATAATAGTTTTCAAGTATATAAAAGGTTTTTACAAGGAGGATGGAGGTTAAATTGTTCTCCTTTAACCTTTGAGGACAGGACAAGGATGCAATGGGCTTAAATTGCAGCAAGGGTGGTTTAGGTTGGACATTAGGAAAAATTTCCTGTCAGGGTAGTTAAGTACTGGAATAAATTGCCTAGGGAGGTGGTGGAATCTCCATCATTGGAGATTTTTAAGAGCAGGTTGGAAAAACACCTGTCAGGGATGGTCTAGATAATACTTAGTCCTGCCATGAGTGCAGGGAACTGGACTAGATGACCTCTCGAGGTCCCTTCCAGTCCTACAATTCTATGATGCTCCATTGGTCCAGGGGTTTCCAAGAGATGCTCAGGGGGGTTAGATGTTTGCATTATAGTTCTTGGCTGTAGAGGGTAGACAAGGTGCTTTGCTGCTGGAGGGAACCGTGCATGGAACCCCATCTTTGTCTCACCAGAGACTCGCTGTGCGGCATTGGTGACAGGCACAAGGGAAAGAACATCTACAGGTCTTCAGCACCAGAAACACGAGAGAGGCGGGATAGGAAAGGCTGATCCTGTAGCATCTCGGAGCAATGTACAGCTGGGGGAGGGATGTCTACCATGTAAACGAGCAGGGGCACAACACCCCCACCCCCAACACTTCAGCACGTGGGGGCAACTGGGAACCACTGGTTTCAACAAAGTTGTTTCTTTGCTGGGACTGGGGAGGAACTCATATAAATCACTCTTGGGACACCTGCTCCGCCTTCAACCTCCTTCAGCAGAGGCTGCGCCTGGGGCTCCTAATTGGGCTTGGTCCGGAGGGTTTCGTAGGTCTCCTGGTTCTGAGTGCTGAGCCCCTGTAAGGAAGAAGAGGAGACAGAAGTGGGGGTGGGGATTAGGATTTTGGTTCCGAATGGGACTCCTGAAACGATTCAAATGAACTAAGCCTGGGGCTAGGGGAGTGAAATCTCTGGGAGAGATGGAGCCGGTGGCTGAGCTCCAAATCCGACTCCAGAAGCAGGGTGGGGGGGTTTTCTCCAGGTTAGACTAGAGCTGGAAAAGCCTGTCCAGGCCCCATGTCGTCCATCCCCTCCCTGCAGTGCAGGAGTGTTCCCTGCTTTGGCTGTTACCACAGTCATCAGACGGAGATGACTTTCAGGCAGACACCAGTGTTATTATTTAATAACATCGATTAATTCATTCAAAATACAGCTCTGCCATGTAGCCCCCAGATCACTTGCATCTTCTTGGCACCTTGGGAGCTGGTGAAAGGGACCAAGTCTCATGCAAATGATTGCACAAGGCAGCAAACGGGGTGGGGAAGTTTGGATACTTACTGTATAGATCCCTTCTTCTTTCTGCTGCACAAAGAGAAAGAGAAAGAGAGATAAGTCAGAAGGAACAAGAAGCAAAATACCACAAACAGCCCCTTCCTCCCCCCACACTGTGTTGTGACACAAACTGGGGACGGGACGGGGCCTGTCCGCACCATCACCCAGCTCCAATTCTCAGCCCAAAGCTGGAACTCTTGGAAGCTTGAAAAATCCCTTTTCTTTTTCTTTCTTTCTTTCTATGCAGCTGCCTCTGCACTTTGTGGTTTTGGCCGGATGCAGAAGTGGAAATTCTGAACTATCCTGGGCCTACAGTTTTTTTTATTTCATCCCATTCCTTCCCCTTCTACCCCTTTCCACCCCCACCCCTGACAGAATTCTCCTCGTCTTGTTTTTTTCACCTGTTGTTTGTTCCCCTGCCCCCCACTAGCTACACCAGACAGGTAGGGGAGGGATAGCTCAGTGGTTTGAGCATTGGCCTGCTAGACCCAGGGTTGTAAGTTCAATCCTTGAGGGGGCCATTTAGGGATCTGGGGCAAAAATCTGTCTGGGGATTGGTCCTGCTTTGAGCAGGGAGTTAGACTAGATGACCTCCTGAGATCCATTCTAACCTTGTAAAAAGCCACAGAGAGTCCTGTGGCACCTTTAAGACTAACAGATGTACTGGAGCATAAGCTTTTGTGGGTGAATGCCCACTTCATCGGATGCATCCAATACATCTGTTAGCCTTAAAGGTGCCACCGGACTCTCTGTTGCTTTTTACAGATCCAGACTAACACGGCTACCCCTCTGATACTTCTAACCCTGATATTCTATGATTGAGCTTACTCAGCCATTAATGCTTCCAGGCCCCACTCCTCTTTGCCAGGATCTCCATGATACCGAGGTGCTTACAATGCCATGTCGTATATTGCAGGGTTGCTTTTGCCACTGGCCGTGAAAGCGTATCGCCTCCCAGCCCCATGATACGATGTGTCTGTCCACACAGCTCAAAATCACACCGGCATTGCAAGCTCCTGTCTGCACTCCTCTGGCTGGCGCCCCACAGCAGGGCAGCCCCCCTGCATTCTCTCACTCACTCTGTCTGAGCGTTGGGTGATTCTCTCCCGGCCCAGGAGGTCTGCTCTATTTTTCCTATGGCCTCACAGCTGCTCCCCACTTAGTATCAATATGCATCACAGTGCTGTGCCCTTTGCCCTCTTCCTCTGGACCATTACGGTATTAAATGAGGCAATGCCCAGCACTGATCCTGCCACCTCCCCCAGCCCATTGCTGTTAATCATGTGTCTTTTTTAACCCCTTTAGCCAGTTTTCAGTCCACGTGACAGTGCCAGTTTACCTGGCCTTTTCAAGGAAGATTTTGACAGAGGATGTGTCAAACGCTGCACTGAAATCCAGCCTCTGCTGCATTCTCTTGACCCAGGAAATTCAGAATTGCATGCAAAAGGCAATCAGCTTTGTCTGGCATGAAGTGTTTGCTATAAACCCTCCACGCTGCCCATCCCAGGAGGCCTCTCCTTTTCCTTTGGTATGGGGCGCGCATGGGACTCGGTGGTTTATTCTCACACAGCTAACAGGGTGGCTACTGCTGTGTGTGCTCTGTACCAGCGCTGCCTGGCAGTGGCCTGTGCTATCTTC
Source organism: Terrapene triunguis (assembly GCF_002925995.2). Lineage (NCBI taxonomy): Eukaryota > Metazoa > Chordata > Testudines > Emydidae > Terrapene > Terrapene triunguis. The sequence goes on from NW_020664600.1 coordinate 20,826, forward strand.
TTAGCTCAAACAGCCAGCACCAGCAGCTGAGCTCCTCTCAGCTACAGTCTCTCTGGCTTCCCCAATCAGGCTGGGGCTCATTTTGCAGCCAGGGGCACCCAAGCCTCAGGGTGTTTGGAATCACTTGGTGGCTTCTCCAAAAGCTTAGATTCTTCTCCGGGGGGATAGGAGTCCCAAATCTCCGGCCGGATTTCTCAGGAAACTTCCCAGGCTTCCAAAGAGAGGGAGACATCCTGAGCACAACCTGCCTCCCGACACATCGGGGTGGCTGGTTCAAACCAGGGGCACGACCACGTTAACTGAACGTTGACAAACCACTTCCAGCCCGAGAATGGGGAATGCCTAGGCAGGCGGGCACCGGGCACCGTGAGCCGCGTTCACCAGCCCAAGGGGATGGAAATGAGGGTTTGCAAAATGCTCAAGGGTTTCTACTCCAGGCTCAGGTGAGAGGAGGAGAGGCATCTCCCACCTAGCCCATGCACCCAGCCAGCACTGGACACTCTACAGCAATTTGTCCAGGGCTTTGCCCCCTCCAGCTTTGCTCCTGTCTTTTTATATGTGTGTGTGCGTGAGTTTAATGCTGGTGAAAGGTGCCACGGGGGGGCATAAGCCCACTGAGGACAAATAGCCCCACCCCCTCAAATGAGGGAGGGGCTACAGAGTCCAGAAGCCAAGTGGGACAACAAATGAAAAAACAAGAATGGGCGTGAAGGGCAAAGGTGCAAAAGACGGGAACAGGCTAAACCTCAGCAGGACTAGAACAGAGCCGGGACTCTCCCCCGGGACACGGCACTGGTACGTCAGGCACAGACCTCAGAGCACTTTGCAAAGGTGGGTCAGCACCATTATTCACACTCAGAGACAGGGAAACTGACTTGCTTGCAGTCAAACTGCAAATTAGTGGGAGAGCCAGGACTAGGATCTGGGTCCCTTGAGTGCTTCCCACTGCTCCACACGGCCTCCCTGCACTGCAGCGTAAGGCCCCAAACATCAACACAGAACAAACTCATCCTCAATGTGCCCATACAAAATAGCCCCCCTCCCCCAGCAAAGCCCTTAGCCCCTGGCCCCACTCCTCCCAGTGGCCCCCCAGAGGAGAGCTGTGCTGTGCAGCACAACCAAAGCGGCACCGCAGAGCTGGGCTCTGTTGGACCGAGGGTCCATGAGACACCGACGAAAGCAACAGCTGCAGTGGATGATTTTAGCTGTCTGTCAACTCCTCCCACAAGGCCCTGGCAAAGGAGTAACCGACAGGAAGCAGAAAGGACGTACGCTATAGGCTGCGCTGGGGACGGCTTTTGATGCTTTTCGAACCTGGAGCTGAAAAAGGAAATGAAAAGAATGAATTAAACAACAAATAGCCCCTGAAACATTTTGGGGGCAGTTTCTCAGCTGAAGGGTTGGGGCGGGGGGGGACTTCTAATAGCCAGCATTATAGAGCAGCCCGGGGGCTGCACTAAACTGTAGCAGCTAAGTCTGGACCACATGCAATTATATCCCTCTGCACTGGGACCGGGATGGTCCCCATCACTGCCGTAGCTGAGCACCTCCCAAGCCTGGCGGTGTTTTCCCTCACACAGCCCTGGGAGGCAGAGCAGGGCTATCCCCCGCAGCGTACAGGGGCTCTGGGACTTGCCTCAGGGCACACGGGGTACGTCCACACCGCAGCAGGGAGCGTGCATCCCAGCTCAGACAGCCAGACACGCACTAGCTCCACCCCAGCTAGTGTAGCCCGGCAGCTGGGGCTCGCCACCCTAGTACGTACCCAGCGGCTCCAGGTGGGTTTGTACTCAGGCAGGCACAGGCCCGAGCTGCTGCCGCGCTACCCCTGGCTACACGGCCGTTTCCACGCCTGTCGACCCGCGCTCCCGGCCCCGGCGCAGATGCACTTATGGCAGAGCCTGGAATTGGCTCCTGGTCTGCCCCCGAGAGCCTGAACTATTGGGTCACCCTTCTTTCTGGAAGGGAGGGGTGATGCTCCCCTGTGCCAGCTGGGTATTGCTGGAGTGTCTCATACGCCACTCACCCCCCATGTCTGCCCCTCCCACCTCTTCTCCGCCCCCTGTGCTGACGGGAGGGAGGCGTAGGAGTCAGCTGTGCCGGCTGGGAGCTCCTCTGGAATAACCCCAGCAGAGAGGCCAAGGGGAGCAGAGCAGTGCTGAGAACTGGCCTTTCTCATCTCTTTTTACTACGATTTCATTTTTTCCAAAAGGTAAATTTGCTGCTCCTAAAAACAGGAGCCCAGCAGCTCTGGCTGGAGCAAGACGGGCTGGGCCAGCTTCCCCCACAGCTCTGCCAGTGCACCTCGGTCTGGATCTGCCGCTGCAGCACTGCTCTGCTGAGGCTCCCCAAGCTTCGCCCGGCAGAGGCCCTTGTCCCCTGAACAATTACGAACCACTGAGGAGATGGAGCCTCCCAACCCCATGGTGTTTCTGGAGCGGAAGGGCTGGCACAGTAACCCTCCGCTCCCCGTCGGGGGTCACCTAAAGAGAGGCGAGAACGGCCAGGCCCCCGGAGACTCACCTTCAGGCGGCAGTAGAGCACTGTGAGGATGATGCCGTAGGTGAACAGGACGGCGTCCAGGACGTAGCACAGCTCGGGTTCGGCCAGCGCCTCTGCAGGGAGGAGAGGTGGCGTTAGCGTCCTGGTGAGGGGGAGAGGCAATGCAGCTTCCTGCTGCTGCGCGGGGGGGTTGCATCGCCATCGTCCCGCCAAGCCCAGCAGGACGTAGAACGAGTCACCGCAATCCTGGCCTTTGCAGGAGAGCGGAGCAGCCGCCCAACTCCAGGATTTGCAGGCTGGAGCGTCGGTGTAGGACCAGGCTCTCGCGCCGCCCACATCAGGATGAGAGGGCAGCTTGCTTTCAAGGCAGGAAACCTGGGACCTCTGCTGAGACTTCCTGCTGGGTCAGGGACTGAGCTGTCACATCCAAGCAGGATTTTTCTGTACCTCAGCCCCACCAGAAACGCAGACCCTTGAGGTGGGAAAGGCCTCTCCCAGCAGCTAGCCACTTCTGCCGCCCACCCTGGCCACTGGAGCCCACTCCTCATTTGGCCAGCCCAGTTTTGAATGTCCCAAGTGATGGGTCTTCCACCACTTCCCTGGGGAGGCTCTTCTCCCCCGTCTGATACGCTCTTCGCAAGGTTTTCCTGACATTCACCCTGAACTGCTCAGGGCTGAATTTCCTCATGCTTCCCCCTCAGTCACGCTTCGGAGCTCCTCCCCTCCTCAAACACCTGCAGACAAGTATCTGTCCCGCCCTCCCAGCCCCACCCCGAGGCATACCTAAGCGAAGCTAGTCATTGTCAGCTCCTTCACTTGCCCTCCAGCCCCTGAATAACTGTCACTTTTCTCCAATTTGGCTGCATCTTCCTGGCACTGAGGTGCCCACACCACATTCTACATGTGATCACACCAGAACTAGATAGATAGATAGATAGATAGATAGATAGATAGCCCTGTTTGTGATGCAGTGCCTTTGCTGATGCAGCTCAGTATACCCTTGTGCACATCTTTGCAACCCCACACCTGTCACTCCTGGTTCTCGTTACCAGGCTGCCTTGAGCCCCGCACTTAAACCAGGCTGGACAACGTGGCCCATGGGGAACCATCCCACGCTGGCCCCTTGGGGAAGGACTGGACGATCTAATGGGCCTCTGTGGATTCACACCCATTAGACCAAACAGCTGACGCAGACTAAATCACATCCCTGCGGCCAAAGGAGAGGCTCAAGTTTGTTGCTAACTAATGAAATTCCCCATTGGCCAGTGACAGACCTGGCACCCCTTCCAGACCACGTTAGGCCCTACCAATACCAGGGCTGATGTCCTGGCCCCATCGAAGTCAGTGAGAGTTTGGCCATTAACTTCAGTGGAGCCAGGATTGCACCTCAGATGTTCATGGCTCAACCAAGCAGAGAGTGACTCAAAGCTCTTTGTGGGTCTATCATGTTGCTGGGAGGAACCTGGCCGCTCTGGCTTTGTTGCTAGAAATGGCTAAAGAGCTTGGCTCCAGACTAACAAGTTTGGAGTTATTTTAAAGTGACCCTGTGAAGGGCAACAGTCTCCAAATCTGGCCCTCCACGTCCTCTAAAAATAGATGGTTACTTGCACAATATCCTCCTAGCAGAGTCAAAGAGTATCACTGGGTTTGAATAGAGATGGGATGATGTTTTAGCCAGCAGGGACATTCTAGTTATACTAGCTAAAATAAGGACAATCAGATCTCATGCTTCAGGGCATTGTGCCTCACTGGTCAGGAAGGAAGTGGGCTTTCTCTTTCCTCTGAAAGATCAGGTTCTGTCCTCTGCTGGAGGCAGAATCATGGGTTGGATGGACAGGTGCTTTGATACACTGTTTCCAGCCCTCTGTTCCTAACAGCAATGATATTATTACCCTCTGCCCGCCTAGCGACAAACCCTCTAGTGCTGTGAGATCTCCAGTTGTCTCACCCTCTGCCCAGGACACTGGATCTCCTGTGCTCTGGATGTGATTTGCACCTGACACAAGGAGCTGGGAGGTGTGGGAACCTCAGACCTTCCCATTAACGACACAAGGAGCTTGAGATTTTGTCCTGTTTCCTTTCATAGAAGAGACACGAGTCCAGGGCACAGTGGGGAGCACAGGGTGCTGGAGGCTGGCTGAGCTCAGGGCAATAACAACCAATTTGAATGCATTGGCCCCTCAGGCCTTAAGGCCTCTGGGAGCCTTCAGAGAAGATACTCTACAAATAAACCACAGAGGAAGGGCCCATGAGACCTAGTTAGGGCCCTTCGTTTTCGGTTTTTATTTTATTTAATTTTTCCCAGGAATTTATCAGTGTTTATTACTACAACAACAAAAACAGCTGAAAATCGGTGCAAAAAACTATGAATAATATTTCTGGGTAAATATCGGGGTTTATTTGGTGGATGGAAGGGCAGGGGGAAAGCACTCTGTAGATTGACACTTTGATTAATGGAATTCAGTGTGGTTTGCTGCAGAACTAAAATAGAATTCAAAACAAAATGCTATCAGCTTGAAATGTGTCCATGGTGGGCGTGAGATTCATCAGTACATTCAGATGCGCACGCACTTCAGAGCACTACTTCATGCACTACAGGATGCAGCATGGCCCAGTGGTTAGAGTGTGAATGGGCATCAGGAAATTGAATCCCCCACCTATAGCAGTTGCTCAGAGATCTAGAGCTGAATGCACTATCAGCCCTTTGCATGTGCCTAGCAAACATATCAGCGAAACCTCCCGGTACCCACTAGGCAAGTCAGAATCATTCTGCTTGCACTGAGGCTCAGAGGGGGAAGTGACGTTCCCAAGGCCATTAGCCAGACAGCTGAGAGCAGACCAGAACCCAGGCGTCCTGACTCCCAGTGCACTAATGTAGCCCACAGAGAGATCCTGGCGGCAGTTGGCTGCTATTTTTGCATGTTAGGGTGGGCAGGGATTCAGGGCACAATGTTGGTCATGCAGGGCTCCCTGGTGAAGTCAGCCTGGCCTTCCCAGAGAAAAGACATTCAGAGAAGAGAGGGAGTGGGGGAGGTCAGAGCTTACTGGGGTACGGGAGGAACCATATGGCCAGGGCAGAGAGACTTCCTAGCCTCCATCACTGTGCGCTGGGAGATGGGGGCTCCAGGAGCACCTCGTATCTGGACATAACCCCCCGAATCCCAATGGCTCTGGCGGCGGCGGTGGAGGGGGGCCACGCTGCACCTCCCTGCACTGCCTGCCCCTCGGATCACAGGTTCGTTTCACGTCTTGGAAGCCCTAATGGGGCTGGAGTCTGGTCACTCCCGGCCCGTCCACTCCCCAGCACGCTCGTCCTTCCAGCCGGAGCCCAGCTCTGGGGAGGGGGCGTTGTGGGGGAAGGGCCTAATATGGCTGCAGTGGAGCCCGACCCAGGGCACAGCAGCACCCGGTGGTTCAGACAAGTGTTGTGTGAGGTGCCCGACACAGACACAGGCACCCCGGCCCCGCCACTGTGAAACCAGCTGCACAGAAAGGAAGGGTCCTGCTGCCTTGGTCTCGCGAGGGGCTCCGATACTGAGATGAGTAGCCCCTCCCCCCTGGGCCCCCTACTCCCCTCCAGTCCCCCGAAACCACCCAGGAGAGTCCTCTCGCAGCTCAAAGCCAGAAATGGAAACCACGTCTGTGGCAGAAACTTGTCTCAAGCGCTTTAGCCAACCAGCTAGAGCGTCATGAAACCACAAGCAGCAGCGGCGGCCGGGGTGTTGTCTGTGCGATCGCACCTGAGGCACTGAGCGGTAACAGGCCTTGCTGACAAACAATGTCTAAACCCTCCAATCTTCTGCCTTTCCCCGGGGAGGCGAGCACGCAGTGCCACTGCCAGGGCTGTGCGTCCCAGGGGCTGGTACAGGACTGCAGTGGCTTTCTCCAGCACAGGCCCTGCAGGAAATCCCGGGTCCCCCCGTCTCCTCCCCACAGCAAGAGCAGGGCCCTAGCAAGGAACATGTACAAATCAGTGGGAGCTGGGGCCCCAAGTGCGGGGGCTTTACACTGCGGTGAAGGCAGCTAGTATTGATGGTTAATTAGCTCCTGCGTCTGCTCAGCACTACTCATAAAGCAGCGCTTTAACTCACACAGGTCTCCGTTTGCCCGTCTCTGGCGGGGCTCGAAGCACGGTACAAACATTCTGTCTATCTGTCCATCTAACCAGCTATCCTCTCCACCCCCCCATCTAATCTATCCCCCAGCCAGATATCCTCTCCACCCCCCCATCTAATCTATCCCCCAGCCAGATATCCCCTCCACCCCCCTATCTAATCTATCCCCATCCGCACTGCTATCTATCTCAGCACACACCCCTGTATCTTATCTACCTCTCTCCTAGGGTTTGTCCTGCTGCCCATCACCATGGTATCCGGGCACCCTCCATGTCCTATCACTAGTTGTAGCGAAGTCTCTGGCTCTGCTGGAGGGATGCGTGCGCTGCTGGAGGGAGGCTTTGGTTAGTTACTCTGGGGGGCTGTGCGCTTTGATGCGGGGGCTGGGTTTTAGGGCGACAGGTAGCTGGGGTATCAGGGTGAAAGTGCTTTTCGAGGCCTGGCTGGTTTCCTCCCCCCGCAGGGCCATGTGATCGTCCCCAGAGCTGCCCGTGCCCACTAGCCCCCTGCTCCCCGGCCTGTCCACCCAGGGCGAGCGCCTCACTCAGCCCCAGCCCCCTGCTCTGACTCTCCCGCTGCTCAGGAATAGGAATTTGCAGGCCCTGTGGACTATGGAAATTGGACCTCTACCTTCCTTAAAGCACCCCCCATACGTACTCCAGCCCAAACAGCCCCCCAAATGCCCCTTCCAGCCCACCCCACCATGAACCCCTCCCCACACAGACCCCAATGTCCCTCCCAACCCCACCCCCCCAAACAGCCCCTCAAGTGCCCTTCCTACCATAAATGGACCCCCAAATGCCCCTCCCATCCCATGCACACCCTCAACAACCCTGCACCAGCCCCCATTTATCCTGACAGTCTCCACACACACCCCAAACAGCCCTGACATACATCCCACTCCCCGCAGCCCCCAGCACCTCAGCCCCACTGGACACCACCCCCACATCCCCCATATCTCAACCCCCCAATTCACCCCACCACCCCCCAACTCACCCCACTGCTTCAGTATCCCCATTACACCCCCCAACCCCCACAATGCATCCCACCACCCCCAACATTCCCCAGTCACCCCCACCACCTCCTCCCACTCCCCACTCTCCCATAGCCCACCCCAGTCCCTCTTGCACCAACCCTGGGACCTTTTTGGCCACTCATTGGTGCCCCCTAAGCTCAGCGCTCTGCTACCATCAGGGCTAAGCTGGCTCCCCCCAGTCCTGACCCCCCCCCAGCTCTGCTCACTCCCATCACCCGCCCTGCACTCACACCGCTCGGGTTTGGCCTGGCTGCCCCTTTGCCAGGACAGGGGGCGGCCGGGCCACATTTGAGCAAGTGACATTGCAACCTGGCACACGAGGTCACAGCACCATTCAGTTGGTTTGGGGTTTTTTTCAGTGGCTGCAGGCCCTTAGCTGGTGGCCTGTCCTTGCTCATCACAGCTCTGTGCACTAGACACATCTGGACGGGTTTCTCCGCCTGCCCCACTAGGAGTGCGCTGGTATCCCCAGCAGTACCGGGTTGTCCCGTGACACGCCGGCAGAGGAGACGCTTGTTTTCAGTGTATCAGATGGCATGGCTGTCCCCCGCCCACCGCTGGCTCATGGCCTCCACACACCACAACTTTCAGCGGGATGAGGCTGGGGCCTGGAAGCACAGATGCTCCTTATAACAGTCTGTAATCTTGTGTTCATCCTTTTTACAAAACTATGATAAATTGTTTACAAAGTATTCTTTGTGACGTGTCCTTAGAAAACTCATAATTCGCTGATCATTATTGTCCTGGTAAAATATATGTGGCAACATTGTATGTAAAGTTATAAGATTCTCTTGTATGATGTTGCTAAGGCATATTTCAAATCTGGGGAAGCAGCCCAAAGTACTTCCTGAGGCTTTGTCTACACTAGCACTTTTGTCAACAAAACTTTTGTCAACCAGGGGTTTGAAAAAAACATCCCCCTGACCAACATAAGTTTCACTGGCAAAAGTGTCAGTGTGGACAGCACTATGACGGCTCTCCTGCCGACATAGCTAATGCCGGTCATTGGGGGTGGTTTAATTATGCTGGCAGGAGAGCTCTCTCCCGCTAGCATAGAGCGGCTACCCAGGAGACCTAACAGTTGCACAGCTGTAGCAGTATGCTGTGCCACTGTAAGGGCCGTAGTGTAGACATAGCCTCAGAGACAAAAGGCAATCAGATTCCTCAGCCAGTTGTCAACAAAATCAGATGGACCGTCACCTGAGTAAGTAGCCATTCTTTGGCAGGAAGAAGGGTGTGAGTAAGAAATTTACATCTTGGCAATCAAACAGCTGGCGGGGAGGATACTGTGTAGATAGACTGGCTGTCACCTGAACCCCAGCTGAAGAGCAGATTAGCAGTTGAAAGGAGTACCAGAAAAGAGGAAGAAAAGATATAAAAATGAGGAACAAACACCCCAAATAATCTCTCCCTTCATCTCTACTCACGGCATCAACAACATTTGAAAGACAAAGAAAGCATCATTGAAATGGGGGAGGGGTCCTGGCTGGGGAAAAATCCTGCCAGACTGCTGTGAGCACGTGGCTTTGAATTTCCTTAGCTTGTTAAGTTAGGTATTAGTTTGTGTTTTACCTTTTAGTTCTCTGTAACCAATTCTGACTTTTATGGCTCGTTACTTGTAATCTCATAAAATCCATCTTTCTGTAGTTAATAAACTTGTTTTATTGTTTGATCTAAACCAGTGTGTGCTTGGATCGAAGTGTTTAGGAAACTTCATTTGCGATAACAGGACCTGTGCATAGCATTTTCTATTGATGAAATGATGGACTTTCTAAGAACTTGTATTGTCCAGGAGGAAAGAGCTGAACAGTGTAAGATGCACATTTCCGGGGACAAGTCTGGGACTGGGAAGTTGCTAGTGTCACTTTGCAATAGAAATCAGGAGTGGCTGGCTAGAAGCACTCATGTAACTCTGCTGGGGGTAACGTACATACTAGAGGCTGTGTGTGAGCAAGGCCAGGAGTGGCTGCTCTCACAGCGAAGCAGTGTAAAAGGCACTCACATTTGGAGAATTAAGGGGACACCGCTGTTCAGCTATCCAGATTGTACTCTGAAGAAAGTCACACTTCTGGTTTCAGGTCCCAGCCCCAGCTGCATCGCTCACCTCACCTCTGCAGCCTTTCCTGGTGGGGCACTGGCCCAAACTGTGCAGGGGGGCATCCTGGCCCTGCTGAAGTCAATAGGAAGTTAGCCCCGGAGCAGGGTCTGTATTAGGGACAATGCTGCGTGCGAAGGATTTCAGCACTTGTTGTCGCTGTTTGAGACATCACAGCATCCTTCCTCCTTATCAGCGCTGGGAGGATGCTCAGAGCTTTATCTGCTGGCTCTGAAATGTATCCAGAACTGGCTCCCCAGGGCCCGGGGCCTTTTCTGTTTGGTCTCTCTGCCAACATTCAGGCAGGTGAAATTTTGTTCCCACCCATGTGCCAGGGCAGGGACCTTGTGATGCTGCTTGGGCAGCTGCCTTGGGGTGCTGGGGGTGCTAGGGAGGGACTGTGTGGGGGGAGGGAGGTATCATAGCAAAGAGGAGCAGCAGAGAGAGAACTGGCAGCAGTGCCAGCAGGTTACACCACGGGCTGCACTTCAGTTACATGGTGCTGCCTGGAAGTCTCCCCGACCTCCCGGGTAATGCGGCAGGGAACAAACACCTAGTGCCAGCCCCCAGGGAGCCACCCGGGACGGTGCCACCACCACGAACACCTGGGCACCTCTGGCCACTTGGCCACTCAGAGCCGGTGTCAACCTACACGGGGTGGCAGCAGCAGCCCATGATGAAGCGGGGCCAGAGCCGGCAAGCAGGAGAGAGCATGGCTGGGCAGCGCTGGGCAGGGGAGCAGCTCTGTGAGAGGTGAGGCAAGCCCCACCCTGGAGCAGGATCAGCCACGTGAGCAAGTGAGGAGAGGCAGCTCCCGAGGCCACGCGGGAGACACAGGCGCTGGGCTGGCCAGCGGTTGCTGTTTCATCCCAATGAGGCGCTCCTCTGCTCCCTCCCATGCAGGACCGGCTCTGGTTTTTTTGCCGCCCCAGGCAAA
>NW_020664600.1:31910-49200 GCF_002925995.2 Terrapene triunguis
GAAAAAAGATAAAGCCGATCGGCGGCACTTCAGCGGCAGCTCAATCACGCCACTTCATTCTTCTGCGGCAATTCGGCGGCAGGTCCTTCTCTCCCTCTCTTCCTCTTCGGCAGCAGCTCAAAGAGGAAGAAAGGGACTGAGGGACCCACCACCGAATTGCCACCGAAGACCCGGACGTGCCGCCCCTTTCCATTGGCCGCCCCAGGCACCTGCTTCCTTCGCTGGTGCCTGGAGCCGGCCCTGATTCCACCATCACCTCTGGCTCCCACTGCCTCCCTACCAACCTCCCCATCCAGAGCTTAATGTGTCCCCAGGCTTGCCGGGGCTGAGTAAGTCTGCTGTGAAAAGTGATATTTGTATGTTTGTTATTGTCACTTTTTCACAGCAGACTTAGTAGCTGCCTGGGAGGCTGGGAAAACGGGTATTAACAGACAAGGATCACTTGTCACAGCAGCAGACTTAGCAAGAAGTCTAAAAAAGAAAAGCAACCAAAAAAGCAAGAGAAACAACAGCAAAAAAGACAAGAATGTGCAAAGCAACTAATTGGTGTTACTAGTCTGTTTAGGTTCAGTAAAGAATAGAGACAACTGTATATTATTTTTATTACTGCAAAACCCTACATAAATAAATTCCCATGATTTAAACAAGTATATGTGCATATTTATTTGTTTTTCTTAAAGTTAATTAAGTATTTTAGGAAAAAGCATCAGAGCAACCAGCAAGAGTTGCCCCCACTGGTGAGAGGCCCCCCCGAATAATGATCAAGTTTAAGAAAATGTGGGAGATGAAAGAACCACTTGTTGGCCGGTGAACGACTGATTCTTGTAACACTAGTGTTGTCCAGATTAGCAGGGAACCCCTGTGTGTTCTGGTATGGATAATATCTAGCCAGATTCATTTTCTATGTGGAAAAATTGAGCAGTTAATTTAGACATAATGAACTAGGATCTGATTTGCTTCATTATTAACGCAGTGTGTAAACATTGAGTGGAGTCTTTGTGTTAATGCCTTTTGATACATTCGTGTTTTAATGGGGCGTGGGGCGGCCAAATGTTCTTTGTGCCCAGGACCCCAATAAATCTTAATCCACCACTGTCTGCTACTGGTAAAGAGATAGGACATAACAAGAGGGCAATAGGGTGTACATTGGGGAGCCACCTTCTGGGTACAGGGTAAAGACACTGGGTAAAGACACTGCCCGAGGCGGCTTCCCAGAGGCTGCGATCGGAGTGAACTTTCTTCCAGTGCTATATTATTATTGGCTCATAGTAATAAACCTGACTGACATTATTATTTGGTCTCTTGAACATATTTAGTAACAAGCCAAAGCGTGGGCAAGCAACTGACTATACAAATTATCAACAGTGTGTGTATAAGTGTGCATGTGTGCACACAGGTGTGGGTGTATATGCATGCACACAGGTATGTGTCTGTGTGCATGCACAGGTGTGTGTCTGCTTGCATGCAGGTCTGTGTGCACACAGGTACATGTGTATGTGTGTGTGGGGGGGTGTATGTGCATGCAGGTGTGTGTGTGTGTGTATGGGTATGTGTGCATGCATGCACACAAATATGTGTGTGTATGTGTGCATGCAGGTACGTGTGCATGCACTAAGGTATTTGGGTGTGTGCATGCAGGTATGTTTGCGTGGGTGGATGTGTACATGCAGGTACATGTGCATATACGGATGGGGGGTGTGCACAGGTGTGTATGTGTGTGCATGCCGTCACACAGGTATGTGTGTATATCTGTGTGCACACGCGTGTGTGCGCTTGTGTATGAAATCATCACTTCATAACCCCTGTGCACTGCCCAGACAGTGACCCCTCCAGTCCACTCAAACGAGCCTTATGCATTTCTATCTTTGCTGTCAGACCTCTCGCTCTCTCGCACACGCTCTCTCACACACACTCTCACTCACTCTTGCTCTCTCACACATGCACTCTCACTCTCTCGCACATGGACTCTCGCTCAGTCTCACTCTCTCGCTCTCTCGCACATGCACTCTCGCTCTCTCACACATGCACTCTTGCTCACTCTTGCTCTCTTGCACATGCACTCTCTCGCACATGGACTCTTGCTCAGTCTCGCTCTCTCGCTCACGCTCAGTCTCTTGCACTTGCACTCTCACTCTCTCGCACATGCACTCTCGCTCGCTCTGGCTCTCACGCTCTGGTTTTGGACTCTCAGTCAGGTCAGGTTTGTCACTGATATAATCCAGACACCAGGAAACACAGGAGCTCAGCAGCAGGACGGGTACGACAAAGGGAGTTGGCCTGAACATCAGCCAAACACAGCGCAGGTGCTTGGCAGAAATCGCATACAAGGGAAAGCCCAGCAGCTCAGCTCCAGCGCTCTGCTTGTACAGCAGGGGCAGAGACAGGCTGCAGCAGCATCCTCCTCATCCCAAGTACAGAGAGGGTTCCCCCACCCCTCTCTGCACAGAGGTGCCTACTACAATACCTCATTTCCAAAGCAGTAAGGAAAGGGGGTGTCAGGATGTGGTCTAGTGCAGGGGTTCTCAACCTTTTTCTTTTTACCCCCTCCCCGCCCCCAACATGCTATAAAAACTCCACGGCCCACCTTCCTGTGGCATAGTAACTGGTCTTCTGCATTTAAAAGCCAGGGTCGGCGTTGGGGGGTAGCAAGCAGGGCAATTGCCTGGGGCCCCATGCCACAGGTGGCCCCCATGAAGCTATATTGCTCAGACTTCAGCTTCAGCCCGGAGTGGTGGGGCTCAGAACCGTGGGCTTCAGCCCCATGTGGTGAGGCTTTGGCTTTCTACCCTGAGTCTAATGCAGGCCCTGCTTGGCGGCCCCCCCACCGAAACCTGCTCGCAGCCCAGACCCTTGGTTGAGAACCACTGGTCTAGTGGTTGGAACGTGGGAGGAGCCATCAGCGGACGTAGATTCTATTTCTGGCTCTGGCCCTGCTTTGTGCCTCAGTTTCCCCATCTGTAAATTAGTGCTACTAACACCAAGCCCCTTCCCCGAGGGTTCAGTTTGTTATTGCGTCAAAGCTGCTCAGAGTCCTGCAGGCAGGAGGTGCCGCAGAAGGGCACAGGGTGGGGAAGCTACCCAGTGCCTTCCTTTGGGTATTAAAGACCATCTTTGGTAAGAGCTCTATAATCCCTGCCAGTCGGCCCAGAAGGGGTTGGAGGCGGCACTCCCCCGGCCTGAGGGCTGTGCCAGCAGCGGGCGAGGTGGCGTGATCAGGGCACCCTGGCTCCCCTCTCCCCACACGTAAGTGCAGGACCCTGGCAAGGAAAGGGCACCTTGCGATGAAGGGCTTTGCTGGAGCACTCAGAGGAACGTGTCAGCCCAGCGCTGCTCAGTGCCAGATACAATGCGTGTGGCCCTCACGCAGGGGCTGTAACGGCTCTAGTCATAAGAGTGAGACTCCACCCTTTAGCAAAGGCTTTTCCTGGCCATCGCTGGCTGACTCAGCCGCCTCCCTCCTGCCGCTGGGCTGCCTGGCACGGGCAGGGGTCTGACTGGCAGGGAGGGAGGAGACTTGAGATAGCGGCAGAGCTAGGAACACAGGCGTCCTGGCTCTGCAAGCCACGATCCACCCACTAGAGCCCGGCACCTTTTGGCCCTTGAGGACCTTTTCTCCCCCATTCCTCAGCGAGGACAGGGCTGAGACCCCCCGGCTTGGGGTGGATGCTATCAAGCCCTCTCCTCTAAACCCCAAGCTGTTTTCATTCGCCCCCCTTGCCAGGCCTTAGCCAGCATGTATCCCTGCCACTCCGTCACTGCTGGGGCTTGTCGTGCTGGACAGGACACAGCTGTGGGTGTGCCGTGGGCGGCCAGGGGAGTGCAGGCCCCAGCAGCTTCTGCCATGGGGGCAGCCCCGGAAGTTGGGGGTTGAACCAACCCAGTCTGCAAGTTTCCCCTGGTTTGGGATGTTGGGGCCCCTTGAAATCAGACACCAGCCAGGCTGGCCGGTCTGTGCTGTCACCCAGTCGGGGGCTCCTCGGTGCACGTCACACTCTCTTGGGCAGGGTTGTGGGGAGATGGGCCCCACAGCCCACCTGGTCCCTGCGGTTAAGCCTGAGCTCGTCCCGTTATCCCGACCAAACTGATAAAGCAGCTACCGGGGGGCACATGAGGGCAGCTGCACTGCAGAGAAGCCCACTGGAGCACCCAGTACCTTGCCATGGCGGTGTATCCGTAAAGGCAGGGAGGCCCCAGGCCCCACCCGGGCAGACCCCTCAGTGCTGCTGCAAACAGCTTCCCCAGATACCCTAGGAGATCCCGCAAACACCCTGTCCTCAATCTGACCCCAGGGGCTCAGTCTGTCTTTCTGCCTCCCTCACAACACACCTAGGAAGGAAGGAACCATCCCCATTTTACTGATGGGAAACTGAGGCCCAGAGAGACCAGGCAGTGCAGGGAGTCTGTGGCCAAACTGGGAATTAAACCCAGGGCTCCCGAGTCGTAATCCAGCCTCTGTGGCTGCCGGCTCCTGCTGAGGTCTCAGCTGAGCGCCCAGGGCTCTCGGCCACCCTCTGGCACAGCGACTGCAGGGGCTGATGTGTGACAGGAACCAGACTTGGCCATAACCCAGCACTTTGGAAACACTGGATCTCAAAGAGGCCTGAACAAAGGTCACGATCCTGCAGGGCTCTGCGTGCCCCACAGGATCAGACCCCCAGGTCACACACTGGGGACGCTGGTTTGAAGGGCTCTAGCTGGGAACCCAAAAGCAAAGAGAGAGAAAATGGAGCTAGACTGCGTGGGCTGGAGCAGGGGCCTGAGCCAACACGCTCAGCTTGGTACACGACCCTCCCTGTAGCCTGAGGGATCTGGGCCTGGGGCTCTGTCCCAGCCCCGCTCTACGGGTGTGGGACAGGGAGCTGGTTAGCTGGGCCCTCGGATTCTGGCAGCAGCAAACAGCTTCAGATCTAGAGCCTGGACTCACTTCGTTTCCTGCTTCTGGAAGCTCCTGGCCCAGAGACTTTTCTGGACTCCTGGGGCTGACTCTGGTTTCACGCGGGTGGCTGCGGGAGAGACCTGAGAGTCCCCAGCCGAGCTCTGAGGGCCGAGCCGCCATCTCGCTCACCACACTGGCAGCCCCACTAGGTGCGGGCAGGGAGAGAGGCATTTGCTGTAGGGAAGATTAGCCAGCGCCAGCTGACGGGCCCTGCTCAGCACAGGCCGTTGGGGCGGGAGTGAATGCAAGGACTGCAGTTCCCATTTAGGGCCAGCCCCAAGCTGGGGGGCAGAGATGGCGGCTGGGCCATGTAGCCAGTGGGGGGGAGGGAAGAGAGAGCCCGGCAGGGAAATGCGCTGGGCACCAGTAGGGGAACTGGGCTAGAAGAGAAATGACCTGTACTGCTCTTCGGGGATGCTATTATTATCCCTCTCCTGTGCACCACTACCCTGTATGTTCAGGCTCAGAGGCTCCCATTGTAATTAGCAGTAATTAACAATGTCTCCCTCCACTCCCAACCCCCCTCTCTACAGTTAGCACCTGAAATGGACTGAGAGGGGCAGCCCAGGGCATTTGTGAGCACGTGGGCTGAAATCCCAGTGGCAGCTTTGCCCGTGGCTCCAGTGGAGTTGGATTTATCCCAGGGCACCTTTCTCTGCTGGGACTAAATCAATGAGGAATTGATGGGAAAGGATTCATGGATTCCAAGGCCAGGAAGGACCATTGTGCTCATCTAGTCTGACCTCCTGGGTAACCCAGCCCAGAGACCTGTCCCCAGATGATTCCTAGACCAGAGCTGTTTGACAATTCTTAGATCAAGATTCTCTGTGATGGAGCATCCGTCAGCACCCTTGGTAAGCTAGTCCAATGGTTAATTACTCTCACTGTTAAAAATTTACACCTTAGTTCCAGTGTAAATTGGTCTAGCTTCAACTTCCAGCCATTGGATCGTGTTCGACCTTTCTCGGCTAGACTGAAGAGCCCGTTATTAAGTATGTGTTCCCCAGGTAGATATGTATAGATATTTACCCTTAGCCTTCTCTTTGTTAAGCTAAATAGACTGAGCTCCTTGTGTCTCTTGCTACAAGGCAGGTTTTCTAATCCTTTAATCATTCCTGTGGCTCTTCTCTGACCCCACTCCAACTGATCAACATCCTCCTTGAATTGTGGACACCAGAACTGGACACAGGATCCCAGCAGCCGTCACACCAGTGCCAAATAGAGGTAAAATAACCTCTCTACTCCAAATTGAGATTCCCCTGTTTATGCATCCCAGGATTGCTTTAGGTCACCATATTGCACTGGGAGCTCATGTTCAGCTGATTATCCACCACGATCCCCAAGATCTTTCTCACAGTCCCTGCTTCCCAGGATCGAGTCCCCCATCCTGTAAGTACGGCTGCACTCTTTGTTCCTAGCTGTGTGCATTTACATGTAGCCATATTAAAACATATTGTTTGCTTGTGCCCAAGTACCAAGTGATCCAGATCACTCTGTGTCAGTGACCTGTCCTCTTCATTTACCACTGCCCCAATTATTGTGTCATCTGCAAACCTTACGAAGGATGATTTTATGTTTTCTTCCAGGTCATTGATAGAAACGTTAAATAACGTAGGGCCAAGAACTGATCCCTGCGGGACCTCACTAGAAACACACCCGCTCGATGACGATTCCGCATTTACAATGACAATTGGAGACCTATCCGATTTTTAATCAAACTGTCATGCGGTATCATGCCAAACACCTCACAGAAGAGTTATGACGATTACATCAACACTGTTACTTTTATCAACCAAACGTGTAATCTCATCAAAAACAGATATCCCATTCCTTTGACAGGATCTACTTTCCATAAAGCCGAGCTCCCAAGTCTGAGTCTGGAATCCCGTCCCTGGGTTTGTTTGGATCCTGAGTGAGGATCCCTTATCAACCCTTCCAGCCTCAAAAGCCAGAGGCAGAACACACACATCATGGGCAAGGGGTTACACCCATCCCCTGGCCAGGCTGGCTTCCCATTCTTATTTAACCACTCCCTCCCCCCATGCACCCTGCTCCCGTTTCCCAGCCAGGGCTCATCCACCCATTCCCCAGATCTCAGGGGGAGACAGTGGAGCAATTCAGTCAATCGGCTGGCAGCGAAGGGGGGTGTTCCAGGACCCGGTGCGATGCCTTCGGATGGCACCCCTAGAATGCTTCCATATTCCAGACACACTGGGCTGGGGGGGGGGGGCTCAGGAGAGGGCATCTGGGGTCGGCAGGAAAAGAAGGGGAAGATCCCAAAGTACTTCCCACACTGGGTCCCAGCAGCCCCACAGAGGTGGGGCAGCCAGGCGATGATCCCATTGCAGGCAGCGATAGGGAGGCGGGGAAATGTGGGAGGGAGGATTTCTGTGCAAACCCTGACTTTTCAGACAGTGCCCCAGGGTCTGCAGGGTCCAGGCTGAGGGAACAGGGCTGGGGAGAGGGTCTCAGCCCAAAGGGGAGACGCTAGAGAAAAGGGGAGGCTTCTCCATTGAGAGAGGGTCTATGACACACACGTGTGCCGAGATGGGGTTGGCAGAGGGGCCGTGTGGGGCAGAGGGGGGTCAAGGCGAGCTGCGTGGGGCTGAGCAAGGATGGCAGGGAGCTGGGAAGTGATTCCCCCAGTCCTAGAGCTGGAGCCACCCTGGCTCCGGGCGCGTCTGTGCCTGAGTGACGGGAGCCCTCGGGGTAGGGTGACCAGATGTCCCGATTTTATAGGGACACTCCCAATATTTGGGGCTTTTTCTTATATAGGCTCCTATTACCCCCCACCTCCAACCCCTGTCCCGATTTTTCACACTTGTTGTCTGGTCACCCTGCCTCGGGGAGCAGCCGGCCTGCAAATTGTTAGTGAGGCTGAATGCGGAGAGCCTGGGGCCTGCAAATGCCGACGTGCAAACGAGGGCCAAGGGAACTGGTCCCACCCCAGCCCGGCTTCCCCTGGAACGTAACGCAGGACAGCAGCTGCCAGCAGGGCCTGGGCAGGGGTCCATGCCCAGCCGGGGGGGCACAACACTGGGCCTTTGCCCCACTCCAGGGCCACGGCTGCGCATGGAGCTCCCATTAACAAGCCAAGTGGAACCACCTGGGTGTCATAGGGGCTGCTGGGCAGGGGGGTCACTCGTTTGGGTGTGACTGGCTTCCACTTGCCACAGGCCCCAGCCTGCCCTGGGAACTGCTCGGAGGGGTTTCACTTTCAGCACAGGGTGTCCAGCCTCGCAGCAGGAGGCGGGTGCAGAACAAAGCAAGAAGCTGCCCCCAGAACTGCCCCTAGTTAAAGCTCAAGCCAAAGCACGTTGCTGCCCTGTGCCACTGGCAGGACGGCCCTGGAGGCGCCGGTTTGGCGCAGGCCCCTTCGCCTCAGGGCCGCCCACAGCGCTGCGCGACCCCTGAGACGCCAGCCCTGCCAGTCAAACCTGCACTCGGCCCCCTTTCCAGGCCCCTAAAAGCCTCCAAGGGTCTTAGTCACCAACTCCTTCAGGTCTGATGAACGAGCACTGCCTCGTTAAGAGGCGCCCGGCCCAGCACTGGCTCCTCCAGAGCCAGAGGGGAAAGCAGCACCCCCACCCCCACCACAAAGCCCACACACCCCGGGCCCCGCGTTCAGAACCAGCCCTCGAAGGCTCCCCAGGCGCAGGGTCGGGCAGGACCCAGCGAGGCCCAATCACGGGCTCAGGCCTGCTCCCGGCCAGGTGCCGCCTCCTCCGGCTCTCGGGCTTTTGAAAGACTCGGGGCCTCCTCCCCGGCCTTGCCGAGCCCCTCCCCGAGGGTGCGCTCAGCTTGCCCTGCACACGAGGCCTGCCCCTGCGAGAAAGGCCAGAGCCCTGGGGCCACCCGCGATGCCCCCCGCCCCTACCTGCGCCTTCAGCCCTGAGGAGCAGCAGCAGGCCGGGCACGAGCCACATCTTCATCCTGGCTGGCGGGGTCAAGCCAAGGAGCCCCCGCACGAGTCCGATCGCTCCCTCGCTGGGGCTGGGATGGCAAAGGCAGCAGCGACTGCTCCGATCCGGCTGCTCGGCGGAGACGCACTGTCCGGTGTGAGCTGGGTTCTGCGATTGACTCAGCAAGACGCCCCACAACCACAGAGCAACGCCTTCCTGCACTCACCACTCGCTCCTTAACTCTTCACATGGCCAAGCCTGGTGCAGTTCCCTTTTCTCCAGGCTGTGGTTGCATTAGGGAACTAGCCAGGGTTCACATGGGCCCAGGTCCCTTCCCGGAAGGGGTAGGGTGGGAGCCCACTGGTAATTGCTCAAGCACTGGCGGAGCTGTGTATCCAACGGCTGGGTGATGCCATTGACCCAGGCCACTGAGGGGCCCTTTGGGGCTGGCTAGGGCTCAGATGGGGGGCTAGTGCCTCAGGCTGGTTTGAATCCATCCCGGTACCGCTCTTGCCAGGCTCCATCCCAGCGCCCGTGTGGTCCCCCTAGATAACGCTCTCCAAGCACTGCGCTCTGCCCTGGGGGCTGCTGGGTTTCAAACCAGGTTCCTGGAGAGGCGGCGCCCAGAGCCGAGTGCCACGGCTGGGTTTGACCTAGCCTGGGTGGGGTCGTTCACACCTCACGCCATGGAGTTGTTAGCCAAATAGGGCTCGTTTCCCCCCGGAGCTTACCTAATTACACCAAGGAGGCACGGAGAGACATAAAGACAGGTACCAGGTTCTTTATTTGTCAGTCAGCTGAGAGGGTGCACCTCGGCTCGTGCCAGAGGAGACACACCTTACATGGGCGACATAGGCCCTTTTTATAGCCAGTAGTAAACAACTTAGCCTTCGTCATTTTGCATCATTATACTAACCGATAGATAACAGGTTACACAGAATACATATATTATTTTGGGGAGGGGGGTACAAGAGACATCTGTTGCGGATACATTTGTCATTTTGAAGGGAGAACACGGTACGTTCCTTGACCCTTTGCACTAAATACCTTGGGGATATATGGGAAAACAGCTGCAAACTAACTATCTCTCTGTTCCCTCCTTATCTCTATTATTTCTGCTAGTGTGAGTGAAACTGCAGCCATTTGCTAGAAACGCTGACCAATACATTTCTACTTTAACATGTAAGCAGTTAGCACAGAAGTAGATGAGAGTTCACAAAATGGAGTCTGGGGGTTTCAGATAGGCCCAAAGCAAAAGAGTTTCATCGACACTTTGGCCTTCCGCTCTCCCGAGTTACCTGGTAGCTATGCCTAGTGGATCCCAACAGAGTCGCAACAGATCCAGTCCGGCACCTTGCTGAGGGGCTCTGCCCTTCCCACAGGGCCTGGCCCAGGCCCCAGCTCCTCACCAGCTGCCCCCTGGCTCCAGACTCGGCGCACAGGCTGAGTCCTTCCTAACCTCTAGGCCTCAGGACCAGAGTGACCTGCCCCTGCCCTGGTGCCCTGCCCGGCAGGGGCCAGTTCCCTGCTAATCAGAACCAGGCTGGGGCCAGAACTGTCTGCCTCCCTCCCTGCGGCTGCCTCGAGCACCCTTTGCCAAGCCCCATGGCCAGCCTGTGACCTCTCCTCTCCTCCGCAGCTGGGCCTGGCTACTCTGGGCTGGGCATGGGGGCCCTAGCTCCAGCTAGCTGGACTCTCCTTAACTCTGTTGGGTTCTGACTGGACGCGGACCCTCCCCTGGGGTCCTAGGAGGAGGCTAAAGGCATTCCCGCCCAGCGTGCCTGGCTCACACGGGCTGCAGGACAAGCAGGGTCAGGCCCTGGGGGCTGTGCAGCAAATCCAACTTTCAAGGGAAAAAACAAGTCTTTTAAAAAAAATCTGTTAAAATCGTGCCCCACCCTGAAGGGCCGGCGCCCCCTGGGGAGCCTGGTGAGGGCAGAAATGCAGCGGCTGGTGAGAACAGGGGGGTTGGAGAAAGAAGGATACGGGCACTCCTTGTGGCCCCCCAGCACAGGGCCTGGGTGACACACCCACTGAGCTGGGGAAGCAGCTGGTTACCATGGGTCTGACAGAGCCGTGACAAACACAATATTATCTCTGCACGTGACATCCTAGAGCGGCTTTATCTTGGCATCAGTTTCCAGGGCTCGGAGGAAATGCCCATCTGCAGCCAGAGGCGTTTGCATGAGTTTGCAGCGCTCCGGATCCTCTAGGGGCGCTGGGCGCTCGCCCGCACGGCCCTGGAATGGTCACAGAATCCACCCCCAGCCACAGGCACCAGCATTTCGGCTTCTAAAAAGGGGCCCCAGCCCTCAGGACTGAAAACGTGCCGTGAGCATAACCGGCAGAGTCAGGGCAGTAACTGAACTTTGTGGCTCCCACCCCCTGCCCCCAAGAGCTGAGTACCCACATTGGGACTGAGACCAGCCCCAGGAGTTTCACAGGAGCCAGCTCCAACCAGCGCAGCCAGCGTTCGCTGGTTGGGAGCCCTGGGCACCCCACACTGGTGTCCCAGGGTATTTAATCCAGCCTGAGTCTAGCCCAGTGCTGGAGTGGCCCCGAGGCTCCTGCCCCTTCCCCACGGCTCCGCTGCTCCCAGCCGTGCCATGAATGCATCTCTATGGTGCATGGCCCCGCCGAGGGGGTCAGGAGCTGATCAAAGGGACTTGGGGAGGGGGCGTAAAGCAGGATTCCAGGCAGCTGTATTTATCCGCCCACGTACACACTGTTTGGTTTGTGCCCATTCCTCAGCCAGACAGTGGGACAGGCGTCATGCTGGGCTCTCGCCCTTCAGCCCGAGAGGAGGATTGCAGCCCCCAGGGGGGAGCGGAAACGTTGGTGTCCCCCCTCCAAGCGCCTCCCCCCGCACATGCCTGCTTTACCACCTCTGACACATGGCATAACACTGAGATCCCAGCCTGGGAAGGGGAAGGAAGGGCCCTGACCATGAGTCACCATCAGCACAGCCAGTTCCCACTGGCACCAGGACAGGGACCTGCAGGCTCAGGTCCTTCTGCTGCCCCCAGCACCAGGCAGTGGCATGCCAGCCAGGAGCCCTCAGACCCTGCCTCTCGGACGAGGATTTTACCTTCCAGATACCAGACAGAGGAATGGCTTTGGGAGCTCCTGGGGGGAGTGGTGGGGGGTGGCTCTCTCACTAGGCCCGGGCTAAGGCGTTGAACCTGTAACAAAGGGCTCGTCTTTCTCACCCGTGTCTTGCTGCAGTGCACCGAGTGCAGGTGTCTTCGTTATCGTCCCACTACAATCCTGCCCCTTGCACTCGTCAGCTGCCTGGCACCAGCTCTCCAGCAGGGACCGCACCTGACGGCTGGCAGTGAGCCACAACACAGCCCGTCCCTCTGCCCACCTGGGCTTCAGAGAGCCCCATCTGAGCCCCCACGAACCGCGGATCCCAGGCCATGCTGCAGCTAGCAGCGCCCCAGTTCCAGGCCTTCATCCCCTGCCGAGCAGGTCCGTGGAACAGACGCTGCAAAGGCTGGCACATGAGCGAGTGCACTCCCAGCCTCCCATGGGAGCACATCAGCCCTGGGCGCTCTGTGCCACTGGCTGGCCCCCCAGGTGCAGCTGCCAGGGTTGGGTTTCCATAGAGTTCAAAGCCAGCAGGGACCATTCTGGTCCTCTGCTCTGAGCTCCAGTTAACACAGGCCTGAGAACGGCCCCCAGCCACTGGTGCTTGGCCTAGAGCAGATCTCACAGAGACCCCCCCAGCCTGGATTTAAAGACTGCAGCGGAGGGAGGATGCACCATGTCTCCCGAGGCCACTCGTTAGTTACCTTCACTGATGAAAAGCTGCACCTTATTTCTAATCTGCATTTGCCTGTGAAACCCCCAAGGCACCTACCCGTGGGCAAGAAGAAATACCTGACAGTCAGGCCCTTAGAGACTGATCAGGTCACCTCATAAGTGCTGATTGTACCCCAGGAAAGTCAAGTGTCCCCCGCTCCCTCAGGCAGGTTTCCCAGCCCCTAAATCATTCCTGCAGCTCTTTTCTGAGCCCCTTTCTAAGGGTATGTCTACACTACAGGATTAATCCGAATTTAGATAATTCGAATTTGGGAAACAGGTTGTATAAATTCGATTGTGCGCGGCCACACTAAGCACATTAATTCGGTTTTTAACCACATTAATTCGGTGGTGTGCGGCCACACTACCCCATTAATTTAAACACAGTAATTCAGTGGTGTGCGGCCACACTAACCCTAATTCGAATTAACAAAATCGATTTAGGCTCTACTCCGCTCGTCGAGGTGGAGTACAGAAATCGATTTTAAGTGCCCTTTAATTCGAATTAACTGGCTCTGTAGTGTGGACGGGTGAAGGGTTAATTCGGATTAACGCAGCTAAATCCGAATTAAAGTCGTAGTGTAGACCAGGCCTAAGTTGGCACCGGCCTGTTGGCAGGGTGGGATTCGGCCCTGGACACAGGATGCAGCGAGTAGCGATTACTGCCGTCTCCAGAGGAGATACCACCTCCCTACTCCCGTCTCTACCCACGAGGAGTGCAGCAGCTCTCGCAGCACCCTGGCAGCTCATCTTCAGCTGGTTCCCCACATCCTTTCCAGTGTCCCCCATTCCAACCCAGCTTCCCTTTGCCTCTGCGTGACCCACGCTGTGTTCCTAGCTGCATAGCCTTGGACATGTATCGTTCCAACCCGACCAAGGGATCCAGCTAGTGCCGCGTACGGCACCTGGCAGGGGTTACTGCTCCACCACGCAGGGCAGCTGCCCGTCGTACTCGTGCTGACTTTATGTTTTATTTTCCTACAGCCCATTGCTCGAGACACCGAATAGCATCGGGCTGAGAACAGAGCCCTGCAGGACCCTGCTAGATCCAAGCCCTGGCGTGATGCAGCCTCACCTGCAAGTGAGATCTCAGTGACCAGCCCCGGCTACAGTGACCGTGCAGCGTCCATGTTTGAACCAGGATGCCAGGGGGGACTAACTCAAAGTCCGTTACGACAGCTGAGACCTTCACCAACCTCCTCCTCCTCCTCCTCTCAGACAAGGGCTTTGATGTCAGAGCGCTGCAGCGCTGGGGCGGGACTGTTGGCGAGGAGCCGGGCTCTGCACCAGCTGGAAGCAAGAGCTGCTTGGGCCACCACGAATGTGCCAGATGTTACAGGCGGGGATGGGCTGGAGGAAAAGCATTGGAGGGGCGGGCGGGCATGAGCGTTTCTTCAGGACCCACCAACACCCCTTGCTCCAGCTGGGGCTGCAGGGCAGCTTGCCTCAGTCAGGAGGGGAGGGCCCTGGGGAAGGGGACACAGGGGCCAGAGGCTGCGCTGGGGGATTCAGAACGGGGGGGGGGGAAGGGGGGAGAGAACGTCCCCAGAAGAGCCAGGACCCACACTGCAGTCTCAGCCTGCAGGGGCAACGGCTGCTCCCCCTCCGCAGTAACAGGAAGCTGCTGGGGGAAGAGCCCGCTTCACCCAGCCCAGAGCGAAGTGCTTTATGACAGGGATGCCCCCCCACACACACCACATCCCCCCCCTCCCCCCCGGCGTTCAGATAGTGGGGGTGGGAAGCGCAGGAGCTGAGAGATTTAAGAGGAAACTTGAGGGCTAGAGCAGGGGGCAAGGTGCAGGGGGTGAGGAGGGACGCCGGGGGACAGCCCCACTGGAGCTGTGACATGGGTGAAAGGAGGCTGCCCCCCACCCTCACGCGGAAGCAGCCAACCTCCCCACCCCCCGCTGCGCCAGCCAGCCGCCTACAGCTCCAGCCATGGGGGAAGGAAGCGATTCCTCATTCACAGTTTCAGTTTAAGAACCAAACCGCAGCAGGCTGCAAAGGGAGCTTTATTCACGCAGCCCCATGCACAGAGAGCAGCGAGAGCGCACAGATGCGCACGCACACACACACGCACACACACACACACACACGGCACGACGTCCCGCTCAGACAGGCGCCGTGCACAGGGGTCGATGCACCGGGGCTTGCAGACAGCCGCCCGCAGGCCCAGCAGCTCATCTGTCCACCTCCCCGAAGACGATGTCCTGCGTGCCTGCCGAGGAGAGGGGCCGTTAGACGGGGCAGGGCAGAGACGACTCCTGGCGCCCAGCGAGGCAAAGCCAGCCCTTCTGGCCCCAGGCGCAAGGCCCCTTCCCCCTCCCCCCACGCCAAGCCCCTTCTTGGGGGGTCAGGCAGGATGGGCATGGGAGCAGCACCAGGGAATCGCTGGGGGTTTAGGGCCCGTCACGCGGTACCGCCAGCCTTGCTTTGGCCAGAGGAGCTCTCGCGGGCCCCCCTGCCAGCAGCCAAACTCCCTCAAGCCCCCTGCAGGGGAGCTGGGACACCCAGCACACCAGCAGGCCCTGCCCCACAGGCTCAAGAGGAGCCAGGGGGCACGATGCTTGGAGTCAGCGGGGCTGTGCCAGGCCCAGGGCACCCTAGATCTGGCTCCCTGCTTGGCCCTGGCATCTCAGGAAGGCTCCCCCCAACCAGCTGGCACCCACACGCCTGCACAGCAATGCCAGCCACTCTGGATCACCAGCCCCCTCTCCTCCCTGCTGTTCGCTGCCTTTACCACCACCTCCCCTCCCCCCGTGCCCAACATACCGATGATGGCCACAACGTCTGCCAGCATGTGGCCCCTCGACATCTTATCCAGGCCAGCCTGGGGGGAGAGAGAGAGCGAGTGAGGAGCCAGGCCCAGGCCAGCTGGCTCCATTACCCCAGAGCCCCCCGGCCAGCACAGAGCTGCACATGTGCTGCCAGCTGGACCCCCTCCCTGCTCAAACGGCTGCTTTCTGTTCTGATTTCCCGAAGGGCCCCGCAAAGCAGCCAGGTCAAGGGCTCTAGGGACAGGCCAGCCCGGCTCCGCATGGCCGGCAAGAGCAGGAGCCTGGACTCCCCAGGGACTGCAGCCAGCTCCGGAACAGCCCTTCCCCCAGGGAAGAGACGCCCGTGTGCCAGCACGTGGGACGCAGCAGCCTGGCCAGGCCCTGGAATTACCCTGCAGGGAACAATCCTGGGCTGGGGAGGTGCTGCCCCCTGGCAGACCTGCAACCGCCTAGGGGGCAACCAGGCAATGCCCTGGAAGTGCAGAGCTACAGCTGGCATGGGAGGGGCGGAGCTACGCAGCCCGAGCCTCGGTGGTCAGGACAATCACTGGCCAGGCTGCCATGGGGCCAGGACACCCAGGCCAACCGGTCTCATCTCACGAGCTGGGCCGGGGGTGGGGGAGGGGGTACGACTCCTTTTCCTTTCTCACTTAGCCCCCCCACCTCCTCAGTGCTATGGTGGGCAACTGGGGCCAGCGCTGACTCCCATGGAACAGTGCCCCCTAATGAGCTCCCCGGCACAGTGCTGGGGCCTGTGCTGGCTTAGAGACCCCAATGAGCCACCCTGGTCGCTCCTGGAAAGTCTCCCATCCCCAGCCCACTCAGCTTGTGGAGCTACAAGCAGTGGGCCAAGCGCTAGTGAAGGGAACGAGCGCACTGTTTTTCTGTAGGTCCTACAAAAACAGCAGTTACTATTTGCCCCTTTCTCAAGCATTCTGGAAGCACCTTCCCCAGAGCAGAGTTTCTGGGCCAAACCTGTGGTACGAAAGTTCACCAGGCACATGTCTTGAGCCTCAACAGCCGGCGCCCAGGGCGTGTCCCTACGGCCTCCCCCGCCCCGCCTACAGCCACCGCCTCTCATAGCAGGTGGGACTGGGGCTGCACAGGTAGGGCCTGAATCTCAACCCCAGGCTGGGACCCAGCGTTTCCTGCTCCTCGGCCAAGAGTAGATCCTTCCAGCCCCGGGGCTGTGCAGGACCCCAGTGATCAACGCCCCCCAGCCCAGGACCCCTAGGTTGAAGCCTGTACCAACCTCATCCCCATGAGAGCCCAGCCGCCCTCCACAGCAATGGGGCCCAGTGAGCATTGCCCCCCCAGAGCCAGGCTGGAGCTGCTCAGCAACACACCCAGCTGTGCAGGCTGCACCTGGCCAGCAGCTCCACTAGCCACAGGCAAAGCCAGAAGCCCAGGGTTGGCCCTGTGCCCAATGCAGCCCCTTGGCAGGCTGAGCTGCGGCTGCCCACACTTCCCTTTTCTGTGCCATGTGCCTTAGGAGCAGCTCGTGGCCCAGAATAAACCCTGCAGCTCAGCGCAGGGGAAGCCATCCCCAAGGATGGGCAGAGCTCAGATCGTGCTGGGCGCCTAGCGCCGAGCCACTGCTCACAGCCACTCCCTGTGCAACGCGGGGAGCCAGAGAGTCCCGGCAGATCCCTAAAGCGACACACACCCAGGACAGTCCCAGCAGCGCTCCTAAAGCAACGCACCCCATCCCTTCCCCCAGACTGTCTCAACAGCACCCCTAAAGCGAGACACCCCAACAGCGTCCCTAAGCGAGACACCCCATCCCCTCCCCCCAGACTGTCCCCGCGGCGCCCCTAAGCGAGGCACCCCATCCCCTCCCCCCAGACTGTCCCCGCGGCGCCCCTAAGCGA
>NW_020664600.1:49600-57072 GCF_002925995.2 Terrapene triunguis
TCCCCTCCCCCCAGACTGCCTCCATGGCGCCCCTAAGCGAGACACCCCATCCCCTCCCCCCAGACTGCCCCTGTGGCAGTCCTAAAGCGAGACACCCCATCCCCTCCCCCAGACTGCCCCTGTGGCAGTCCTAAAGTGAGACACCCCATCCCCTCCCCCAGACTCTCCCAGCAGCACCCCTAAAGTGAGACACCCCATCCCCTCCCCCAGACTCTCCCAGCAGCACCCCTAAAGTGAGAACCTCCCCCTTTCCAGACTGCCCCGGCAGCCCCCATCCTCAGGGAATCTCTTACCAGGTGAGCGAAGCCGGGCGCCTTAATCTTGCAGCGGTAGGGACGGCTGCTGCCGTCGGAGACCAGGTACACACCGAACTCGCCCTACAGGACGGAGTAGGGAGTTGGCGATGCAAGCAGAGACTCTGCAGCCCTCACACAGCCAGACGGCAGCGCTGGGCACAGGTGCCCAAGGTGGGTGGCATTTGGTGCCCCCCTCCCTGCAGACAGGCCTGCCCCTTCTCCCTGGGTCTTCTCCCATAGGGCCTCCCCCTGCACCTGCTGGGTCGGGTAAGGCAAGCCTGTCCCCACTGCAGCATGAAAGGGGGGTCCACATGGGCACAAGGCAGCTGGCACAAAGGATTCTGGGACACAACCGAACCCAGCAGCTCATCACATGACTGAGCAGAACCAGGGACCCATGCGGGGCAAAGGGGCAGGAGGGGAGCAGCTTGGGTTGGGCCTGTCAATGAGCGCCCGGCACAGCCCCCAGGACCCCATCTGCAGCCTACACCCAGAGCTGCCCCAGACACATCCCTGGGAATCTGGCCCAGTGGTGCCCCCCGGGGCAGCTGGGGCCGATGGAACATCACCAGCGCAATCACCAGCCAGTGGCAACTGTCCTCTAGTACCAGCCCGATCCCACGGGCAGTGCCCGCAACGGCCAGCCAGGCTCCAGCTGACTGACAGGGGCAGCAGCTCTAACGCACCCCCAGGAGCTCAGCCATCTCCCATGGTTTGTAGTGGCACCGGAACATGCCCCCGCCCCCACAGGGCATCGGCCCATAGCCAGGGCTACACCAGGGCACAGCCGGGGGGACCGTGACTCTGCTGCCCCCTGTGAGGGAGGAGAGCGCCCAGGGCATAGGCAAAGGGTTGTACGCCCCGCCAACCGGGTACCTTTGGGGCTTCGATGGCCGTGTACGTGGCTCCGGGAGGCACCTGGTAGCCCTCTGTGTATAGCTTGAAGTGATGGATCAGCGACTCCATGGAGGTCTGCACAGAAGGGAATTCAGAGCGTCAGACAGGCGGCCTGGACCGTCCCAGCCCTTGGCTGGGGACACAGCAATATACGGAGCGAACGTTTCCATGGGTCCTTGCCCCAGCGCAGTCACATGGCCCCCAGCAGGAAGGACAGGCGCTCTGGGGCGCCGCAGCAGCACCGGCCAGACCCAGGACTGGAGCCAGGGCTCCGCCACTGACTCACAGCGCAACACTGGCCCAGTCACTTGGCTTCTCTGCAACTTGCTTCCCCTCCTCCAGATTCCCCAGCCCTGCCGCCGTGCGTATCGCTACTCACTACCCAGCAACTCTGGGCAGGAAGTAACCAGGAATGCAGTTCCCAGCCCTGGGTGCGGGGCCAGCACCCCTCCTCCTCCATCCCCAGGTGCAGTGTCTTTAGTGACGAGGGGTCAGGGCCCCCGACTTGGGTCCCATCCAGGCAAAGACATTTCTTCCCCTGTGGGCGACAGCTCCCCTGACCTGTCCCCGTCCCTGGCTGTGTTACCAGGGGCCCCCAATCAAAGGCAGTTTCCATCTGGATTGTGCGTATTGCAGCAGGACGAGAGCAGCCCCATGGCTGCACAGAGCGAAAGGCCCCAGGCTGAACTCACATGCCAGACGCAGGGTGGGAAAAGGAAGGGCTGTTCTCCCCCTGTTGCAGATAGGGAAACTGAGGCACTCAGAGGGCTAGCGACACCCAGGTCGAGTGCTGGTCACAAGCCCATCTTCTGTCTCATCATCCTCAGCGACTCATATTGTGGCAGCACCTGAGAGCCGAGCCCGGCCCAGCCCCTGATGTGCCAGGTGCTGTACAACCTGGAACCTGCTAGCCAAACAGCACTTTCATTTGCCTGCTCTCCGAGCACCCGCAGGGCTCGGCACTCCTTAGCAAAGCAGGGTCACACTACAGGAACAAGGTGAAACAGGAATCGCCCATGGCCAGCCGCTGCACGTGGCTTGCGGCCGTCTTCGCCCACCCAGCTTGGCAGGGATGCCAGAGACCCAGGAAGCTGCCATCCTTACGGGGCTGCTGGCCCACTCCCCTTCCAAAGGAACCCCCCTCAAAGAACGGCACCAGAGAGCAGCACCAGTGTTCTCCAGCTGGGCTGCAGCCCTGTGCCCCCTCCCGTGAGGCCAGCACCGTGCCCACGGAGGAAGCGTCACAGTTGAGCCTAGATGTCAGGCGTCCGGACTCCTCAGGGCATCCACCCTCTCCCAAAGGCAGGAGCCCCGCCCCGCAGTCCTCGGCTCTGACACGAGCCCCGCCTCCCCCGAGGCTGGGACAGGCCGCAGCGCACGTTAGAGATGCTTGTTCCCTCCCCGAGAGTCGAGGCCCCAGGAGCGGGAGACCCCGCGTTCCATTACCTTCATCTCAGATCTCTTGGGAGGAGAGACTTTGGCATCATCCACTTTGATCTCCCCCTCGGGCATCTTGTTGAGACTCTGCAGGATGATGCGGAGTGACTGGCGCATCTCCTCCACCCGGCACAGGTACCTGCCGCAGGAGGGGGGGAGCAGGCTTAGCCTAGGCAATTCCAGCCCACCGGGGGCCAGGCAGGACCGATTGGAACCCTGGGCACCGCACGGAGGAGGCTGCTTGGCTCGAGCCACGCCCAGCCTGGCAGGCGACGCCCAGCTCTGCTGGACTGTCTGTGGAAAGGATGCTCAGGGCCCCGTCGGCCCACGAAGGGAGCTGCTGTCACATGGCTCAGGCCACAGAGAGGCTGCAGAATGGACAGACGCCTCGGGGGGAAAGGAGTGAGTCTGAGAATGGTCCCTGTGCTGCAAGGGCAGCCTCCAGGCGTGTCTCTGAGCAATGAGCACCTCCCACGGGACACGGCTCTCCCTGGGGTTAGTCCCCCCCGGAGAACTCAGCACGGGACACGGCCCTCCCCGTGGTCAGCCCCTCATCCCCAGAGAACTCACCACAGCCCAGCCCTCCCTGGGGTCAGTCTCCCCTCCCGGAGAACTCACCATGGGACACGGCCCTCCCTGGGGTCAGCTCCTCCCTTTCCCCCGGAGAACTCAGCATGGGACACAGCCCTACCCGTGATCAGCCCCTCATCCCCAGAGAACTCACCACAGCACAGCCCTCCCTGGGGTCAGTCTCCCCTCCCTGGAAAACTCACCATGGGACACGGCCCTCCCTGGGGTCAACTCCCCCCTTTCCCCCGGAGAACTCAGCATGGGACACGGCCCTCCCCGGAGCACCGCCCTCTTCCCCCCCCCCCCCCCCCCAAACGTGGAAGGCACCTGTCATAGCAGTCGCCCCGCGATCCAATTGGAACGTCAAACTCCACCTGGTCGTACACATCGTAGGGCTGAGTTTTGCGGAGATCCCACTGGATTCCAGAGCCACGGAGCATCACCCCACTGGGAAGGGCAGAGAGGGAAGGGTTAGCCGAGCAGTGGGGCCCAGGCTGTGGCTCCACCCCACCCAGGATCCTGGCCTGGCAGTGGCCAGCCCCAGACACGGCTGAGGAAAGCGTAACCCTTCCAGGGGCCATTCCCAAATCCGCTGCCAGGGGAAGTTTCTCCCTTAGCCTGGGCACTTGGCATCAGTCTACCTGGCAAGAGCTTCCGACGCTGATTAAACCGCACCCCGCCCCCCCCAGGCCGCTATTAGCCCATCACTGCTGAGGAAACCGAGGAACAGCGAGGGGGCAGGGGCAGAGTCAGGTACAGATCTCTGGACTCTGCTCTCCTGGCTCTAGCCACTAGATGGCGCTGCCGAAGGGAAAACCACAAGCAAGGTATACTGCGATAATAGTGTGGCTTCCTTCCCAGACCAGGGACATTTCCTCACGCGCCCACGCCAGGGACTCTCACTGCTTTCGACACCATCAACCTTCCACTGACACCCCAGCGAGGCCGGCCCGTAGGGGAGGGGACAGAGCGCGCACAGACCCCATCGTCCCGGGATGCGCCCACCCCCATTCCAGCCTGAGTTACAACACGTTACCCTGGGAAAGGATCATACCTAAAACCGTAATTGAGAGCCTCCTCTGCGGTTACGACTCCAATGTCAACCGTGCGATTCTTCCAGATCCGATTGTTAGTGAGCATCTGCCAGGGGACAGGGAGTGAACACCGGGAAACACCACCCAGCGCTTATTCCAAACACTCGGCCCTGGCTGCTCGCGGGCACACGTACGATACAGCACCCGGGCACCCCAAGCACCCGGAGGCATTTCACCCCACATATATACCCTCCCCATCGCCGGAATGCAGCTAGCTCTGGAGTGGAACACAGCAGATGTTAACAGACCATGAGCACTTCACACTCTGCACCTCCCTCGATTTCCCCTGCAGCTGGAGACGGGATTCTGCTTTTCCTGCTCTTGATGGTGATGTAATGACAGGGGTTTGACCTTGCCTAGGACACCAGAATCAACACCTTGACTAAGGAAGAGTGCCATGGGATGGTCAAGCGGAGCAGCCCAGCCGCCGGGCACAGCGCCTCCACACACAGCGGGGCCTGCTAAGAATTTAGCTCTGCCGTCAGCCTCCCTGCCCCCAGGCACACACAGATTTGCTCACCCTTGTAAAAGCGCACCCCACCCCGTGCTCCCTTCGCGGCTGTATTAGCTGCTCCCTAGAAGGAAAACTTATCTGGATCGTCTGAGCAGCCACTGGGGGCTGGATCAGTCGACACAGACCTGGCAGAGGCTGCAGGGGCCGATACCACGTTGGCCTAACCCAGGGTGGGAGAAGGGATGGAATGCACAAAACCCTTCTCAAACCCTGAGACATGCGGACTCATGGGGCTGGAGGGGACACAGGATTCCTACGTTCCCAGGTCCCAAGCAGGGGTCCCCTCCCTGGGGAACAGCAGGGGCTGACTGCAGAGAACAATTCCATCCCCAGTTCACACGGCACTCATCCTGGGAGCCGCACCTCTTCCAACTCGTCGATCCGGATGGAGAAATTCTTGGTGAACTCGTAAATATCGTCCATCAGCCCCAGGGGCAGGTCCTGTGGGGGGGAGGGGAGAGGGGGTTAGCACAGGCAGAATCTGAGCTCTTCCTGCAGCACATATGTGTGCATGTGGGGCAGGGCTGGGGGGAAGACAACACACACACGCTTGGAGAACTTCAGGGGGATCACTCAGCACCCAAGGAGCAGGAGGCCCCAGGGTTGCTGCCAAGTCTGAGAAGTGCCGACAAGGCCCCAGCCATTCCCCACCTTCCCCTGCTGCCTGGCTCGGAGTATCAAGGGAGAGAGGAGCCCAGGGTGAGATCCTACCTTGACCTGACCAGCTGCAGGCCCTATGACCCCAGTTTGTGGGGAAGTTAGGCTCCGGCTCAGGGCCATGGGCGTGAAACACTCAGCTGCCAGAGTCACATTGTGCCGTCTTGTCTGAGCGCCGAGCATCTCCAGCCGGCCGCTTTACAGGCCCTCCATAGTGGGGAAAGGGGATCCTCCCTTGGGGGCCTCTCTCTCGGGGGGGCAGCCCCTCCCCGAATGGGGCTCCTGGCAGTGGCAGGGCTGGCAAGAAGCCCTCCCGAGAGGCCAGCATTGCTCTCAGCAGACCGGACTGGACCGGGACAAGGAAGTGCCACTACTGAAGAAAGGGGGAGGGGCTTGGGTGCCCGTGCCCAATCCGGCACAAGCTCCTTCTGAGGCTCCACCCACCCCAGCTCCCCCTGAGCAGCTGCAGACAGGAGGCTGGGAGCCGGATCCCTTTGTGAGCTGCAGAGGGCGCTGTGGTCCACAGACAAGGGTCTGCGGCCATACCTAGACCTCACGCTGTAGCAGCCAATCAGGCCTCCCACACGAGGGAGGCGGACGCAACTCTGTATGGACCGGGGCAGCGCAGCGCTAGAGGAGAGCTGCATGCTGCTGGCTGTACCTGGTGCACCCCACCTGGCCGGATGTAGGCCGCATGCATCCGGGCCCCGGAGACCCGCTCGTAGAATTCAAACATCTGCAGGGGACAGAAAGAGCATTGCTCACCCACATGCCCAGCACCCGGGGGGCACAGAGCACGAGCAAACCAGGTTGGCTGGCCAGCCTTAAAGTGCCCCCCCAGCCCTGGGGTGATCCCAGCTCTGCAGGATCCACCCCACAGAGCACCCCAGAGATGCTGTTCCCGGGGGCATGGGGAGCAGCCAACGGCTCTCGCTGCCAATGCCCTGGCATGGGCCGGTCACACCCCGGAAGGACCCCGTTCCAGGGCCTGTTTGGTGAACTAGGAAGCACCAGAGTGTTCCACAGGAGGAGGAAATGAGTCAGTCTATCCAAGGCTGCCAGCTGAGCCCCAGCCAGCGCCAAGCAGGGCCAGGGAGCCAGGCAGAAGAGCAGCCCGGGGAAGCACCGTAGCGGAGGAAGACAAAGCAGGATACATGGGGCCTGTGTAATTTACCCCTGGCCTTTGGCACAGAGCTGCTTAGCCCTGGCCTGGCTGCAGAATCCTCAGCAATGGCTGAGCTAGCAGCTGATTCATGGGCAACGCCATCTGACTCAGGCTGCTGTCAGCACACGCCCCTTGGGCCAAGGGGGAATTCCTCCCTGGGCCAATCACCCCGCTCAAGATCTGGGGCCTGTGGCTCTGCCTGAGGCTGAGCTCCAGGGGTCCCTGGTGACACCGGGTGTTACCTTCCCCAGCTGGGCCAGGCAAATCTCCACCCACCTTAGACAGCACTGGCCTGTTAGCTGCATTTTGGGGCTAGGCACTGGCTGAGGAGGCACGTGCCGTGGCCCATTCAAAGAGACAGGACGCTGGAGCAGAGGGGCCATCAACTTGTTGGCTTCTGGCTGCCCTGCCCTTCTCCCGCGATGGAGCTGCTGGCTCCGGTTCGAGCCAGCTGTGGGGTTTACCTTCTCTCTCTCCTCGAACATCCAGAAGAAGGGGGTCATGGCCCCGATGTCCAGAGCGTGGGTGGTGAGAGCCATGATGTGATTCAGAAGCCGCGTGATCTCCCCAAAGAGAACTGGGGGGGGGGGGGGAAGAGAAGAGAGAGCCCCAGTCAGAGAGAGACGGGCAGGCACAGCAGCGTACGTCTGACAGACACACGGGGAAGGGGCAGGCGGGCGGGCAGAGCAGCATGCGTCCAACACCACACCAGGGAGGGGCAGATGGGCAGAGCAGCGTGCGCCTGACACACACACAGGGAAGGGGCGGGCAACGCGCATCCGACACACCCGTGCGCACGGGGAAGGGGCAGGCGGGCAGCGCGCATCCGACACACCCGTGCA
>NW_020664600.1:57082-86846 GCF_002925995.2 Terrapene triunguis
CACGGGGAAGGGGCAGGCGGGCAGCGCGCATCCGACACACCCGTGCACACGGGGAAGGAGAAGTGCCAGCCGTGGGCTCAGCCCTTCACAGGCCCAGGGCAGGTCTGTCTTTAGGAAGGACGTAGCAGCAGGAGGCAGGTGCCCAGCCCATTGCAGCAAGCAGCCTCCCCCACCCTTCCCCCCCCCCCTCTCTCTCCAGTGCCCTCTTCTGGCCTAATTAACATTTTCCGGAGGGTCTGGCTGGAGAATCTTGCCCGCATGCTCGGGGTTCAGCTGATCGCCATATTTGGGGTCGGGAAGGAATTTCCTCCAGGGTAGATTGGCAGAGGCCCTGGAGGTTTTTCGCCTTCCTCCGCAGCATGGGGCAGGGGTCGCTGGCTGGAGGATTCTCTGCGACTTGAAGTCTTTAAATCATGATTTGGGGACTTCAACAGCTGAGTCAAGGGAGAGAATTATTCCAGGAGTGGGTGGGTCAGCTTTTGTGGCCTGCATCATGCGGGAGGTCAGACTAGATGATCATAATGGTCCCTTCTGACCTTAAAGTCTATGAGTCTAATTCAGAACAGCACCAATGGGCTCTGAGGGGCTGGGCACTGGGTGATCTGGGAGCAGGGGCGGGGTATGAAGGGAGGAGATTCGCCCAAGCCCAGAGGCTTCTCCTCCCTCAACCCCCACACCCAACGCCCACCAGAGGGAGAGAGAATGCCGGGGAACCCCAGGGCAGTGTTGGGCGCGGGACCCCCAGTTGCTAAAACAGCCTCGAGCGTCTTGCTCCCTCAGTGCATTATGGGTGATGGGCTCTGGCCAGAAGCACCAGGGCATAAGCCAACTACTGACTGGCAGTTCCTATGCTCCTAGCGAGGGCCCAGTCGGCTACCTGGACAAACAAACGGGCATTGGCCTTGGAGACCCCCTGCCAGGGTGCCAGCTAGAAAGCACAGGACAGGAACAGTAGGGAGGGGCATATGGAGAAGGACTGGGGAGGGGCTGACTGTCTTCGGGACCCGCCTCCACAGAGCCAAGGCAGCCAACGTGAGCTCAGGAAGGGGACGCAGGTCAAGAGAAGGGGAACACTCACCTCGGATCCACTGAGCCCTCAGGGGCGGAGTGATGTTTAGCATCTTCTCCACCGCCAGGGAGTAGGCCTGTTCATTGCACATCATGGACACGTAGTCGAGCCGATCGAAATATGGCAAAGCCTGCGACAGAGAACAGGCTGCAAACACCCGTCTGGCACTCGGCAGGACCACTGCCTGCAGACAGCCTGGCGCTGAGAGCACGCCAACCCTCGCGGGGCCAGTTACAAAGCGGGGATCCCTTCACCCATCCCTGAGCAGAGGAACCGCGCCCAGTGCCACTGTCCCAGAGCAGGGGAGGAGCCCAGCAGCCAGCTAGAATCGCAGGGGCGCTGGGGTCATTCCAGCCACCCCGAGATGAGATCGGACAAGGGCACTTGAGTCAGCACCCCGGCCTCGCAAAATACGCAGAGCACCAGCAGCAGACAGGGCTCAATTTCACATCTTGTCGAAAGGCAGCCCGGTGCCTCGGGCACTGCTTCAGCACTGAGAAGAGAGAGCGCCCCCTGTGGACTCGCCATCGCCAGGGCTAGCAGGGAGTCGCCCACCCAAGGTCCAACTCTGCTTAGCCACAAGACCTGGCACAATCAAAGTAACATACGTGCAGGCCTGCCACCCTGGGAGCCTGAGAGCAGCCCCACTGCGCACAGGGAGGAGCCCAACCTAAAGCCTACATCAGTGGTCCCCAAACTTTTCCTCTCACATCCCCCTTACGAGTAATAGAATGTATTCGCACCCCCCCATTCCCCCGGACCAGGAGCAGAGCTGGCAGCGACAGCAGGGCCCCGGATCCAGCCTGCAGAGCCAGGGCTGGAGCAGAGCTGGGGAAGACTGGGGCTGGGTGGCACCCCCTCTGTCCCCTTGTGGGGGCTGGCGTGGGCCCCACCGCACATACACCCCTTGACGTTCCTCCACATCCCCCTAGGGGGGCGCGCCCCCAGTTTGAGAACCACTGGCCTAGACAGTTGGAAGTTTCTTAGGGCACATGTACCCCGTGTAATTCCTTTGCTGAGATGAGAACCAGAGTACGTGGTGAGAACCGAGATCAGCGTGAGGGGTTGGAGAGCCCCGGTGCAGGTCTCCCTCAGCCTTAATCGCCAAGGCCAAAGCAGCACCGCAGTGAGAAACGCCTGCTCCTCGCCAAACATTTCACAGTCCAAAGGAAGTTACAGTCCAACAAATGACTACAACTCCCAGAAGGCTTTGCTCTCCACATTCTACAGCTTCCTCCTGTTCACCTACAAGTCAATAGCTACAGCTGTGACCTGCCGAGTTTGGAGCAGACAGAGGAAAGTTCCTGCCCGCCACCGAACCCTGAACTGCCTGCAAGGCCCATGTGAACAGCCTTCCAAGGCTGGTGCCGAGGGGTCAGATCACAATGCTGTGTCTCTGCAGGGCATGCACGGTACTGCTCGCACACCTAGGCAGCAGCACTCGGATTGCTGTCACTCGGGCAGTCAGTCGGTGTCCCCGGCACTGCACAGCTGGCGGCTGACCCTCTCCTCTGGACCAGGCGACCGCTGAAGATAAAGCGGGGGAAGCGGTGCTGCGGAAGCCACACAGATTCAGTGCTGCCGACGACAGTGACGGCGCCTGACCAGGGCTCTGTGGTGTAAAGCAGGAGGAGCTCCGCTGAAGTCAATGCACCAGTGAGATCTGAATCCATCCTTCCTTCCCCCAGCTGCTGGCCTAGCCCCTGGACAGAGCTGTACTGCACACACTCTCTGTGCCTCTAGAACAGCAGTACAGAGGAAGGGAACTGTCAGATCATCTGCACCCCTCGTGTACAGGCAGGGAAACTGAGGCACGGAGGTGTGTCGTGACCTGCCCAAGGAGTCTGTGACAGAACCAGGATCCTGACCCTCATATCCTTCCTCTAGCCCTCAAACACCCCCTCTGAACAGCACTGAGTCAGCGCATGAGGACCTGAAAGTGAAACAGAACCAGCTGGCATGAGGGAAGCACCAGCCCCCAGCAAGCTGAGCAGGGAAGTGAAACTTGGCATGTCTCCCCATGGAGGTAGGAGCTCTGCCCCCGCCCAGAGCCCGGCACAAACACTGGCTAACGCTGATGAGCTGAACAGCGCCCCTAGAGCGAGTCACCAGCCCAACGGGCCTTCACTATTCACTGTCCACCCCAAGCTGGCTGACAGAGGGGAGCGCTGCTTCCCAGTCACTCAACGCTCACCCTGGTCCTGCTCCCGCTCTGTGGGCAAACTGGCAGCATGTGCCCGCCTGCCTCCCCCCGACTTACGGGGCACGAGTGGGGACTCGCTCACTGGGAATCGCCTGCCTCCGAAGGCCAGCCAGGCGCTTACGCTCTGCGCCGCTACAGCCAGTTTGGGCCACCAAGGGAGCGCGTCACTAAGCTGCCTCTGCCTTGGCTGCACGCCCCGAGCGCGTCCAGAGAGCTCTGGCACCCGCAGCTCTGCCTGGCTCCCGCCCCATGTTTACTGGGCTGGATTACTTCAAGTGCTACTTCCCCGGCAGCTAGAAAGGTTACATCTGATCCGGACAGTAAATCAAGGGAGCTCCATTTACGAGGCCCTAATGCAAAGTCTGGCAGGACACTCCATCTTCCCAGCTTCCTCGGAGGCTGCTGACGTCTCTTGTTAAACAAGAGTCACACACGTGCGCGTTTTTTGTCCTGCTTGTGTCAGCCCTTGTTCTTTCCTCCAAGGGGCAGGACCTTGCCGTTCCCTACCGCTGCCCCGCCCATGGCGCCTGAGGGTCCCAAAGCGTTTTACAAACAGGGATCAGAGCCCATGACCCTAGGTCAGACAGGGCAGTATTTCCCCTTACGGAGAGGGAAACGGACTTGCCTCACAGTGAGTGAACTGGGACTGGAACCCAGGAGTCCTGGCTGCTGCTCGCCTACCCAAGCCACTGGACAACATTCTCTCTCTTTAAAGAGAGACACTCTGCTCCCTGCTGCTTCCCCCTGCCCCTCCCCCCCCCGAGACGCCCCCCAAATACCCCTGCCGCTGAAAGGGACAGGCTGCCCCAGGTTACTCTGCAGTATGGGCAAAACAGACTGCCTCCAGGGCCCCCCACCCGCCTGCCAGGTGGGGCTAGGTTGGAATGCACTGGGCAGCCGGGACAGCATTGCTGACTGCAGGGCAGGGCTGTGGGGCAGAAGAGCAGGGAGCCCCAAAGCCCTGATTTGGCCCCCGCCTCTCCCTGGGGCAGAGAGAACTTGACACTCATGTGCAAGAGGTTAAAGGCCTGAGACAACCTTCCCTTTGGGACATCAGTCGTTTCCAGAATCGCCATCCGGTCTGGCACAGAGGATGGGGCAGGCAGGGAGCAAGCACGGGAAGCAGCTGAACCCCTGGGGTCCCGTCATGTAGCCACTTTGGGGAATCCCCAGGGACTGCAGTGGGAGCTGGGCTTGCAGGATCGGGCCCTCGGGGGGCAGCTGGCCTGGGTGCAAAAGCCCTTGGAGCACTGCGGGAGCGCACAACAGAGCTGCAGCCGATGGAGCCCATGACACTGCTGCCCTGGGATTGGGGTGTCCAGGCAGGGCCCCGGGGTCACAGTCCCCCCACGGTTACCTGGAGATAGGTCTTGTACTCGATGAGTTTCTCTGTGCCGCGGTGCAGCAGGCCGATGTGGGGGTCGCATTTCTTCACGGTCTCTCCGCTCAGCTCCATGACCAGCCGCAGGACCCCGTGGGCGGCTGGGTGCTGGGGCCCGAAGTTCAGCGTGAGGTTGGAGACTTTCTTCTCAGCCGGGGGGTCCTTGTCTGCTCAGGCACGGGGAGAGCAAGAGAGGCCGTGAGATGGCAGGGTGCACCTCCGGACGGGGGAGAGCACTCCAGGGAGACCCACGGCCCTCCCGCCCCACTGCACTAGAAAGGCTGAGCAGGACGAGAGCTCGGGGATGGAAGGGAATTCAGGCCCCACGGTTCATGCCCCACAGCTGGGCAGCCCTATTCCACCCCTCCCGGCCAGTGCGATTCCCATCACTTCCCTGGCAAAACTGAGGAGCATCCCTGTCCAGCCGTTCAGCCTTGCAGAGCACTGGGCTCGTCTATGGGAGCGGCCGCCCCACGCCTGTCGCTCTAAGGCCTCCCTGCTCGTCTCACATTATGCAGGGGGTTCGTTTGCTCTCTGGGCAACCCGAGTGAGTGTGCCCCACCGTTTGCTGTGCCCAGCGCGAGCTAAAGAGCAGCGAGCCCCCACGCGAGTCCAGAGGCCGGGAGCGCCCGGCTGTGGTGAGGAGGGAGAGCGGGAGCGAAGGGCGCAAGCTGACTCCCGGCACAGAAGCTCAGCGCTTGCCTTGGAGGGGCCATCCAAGAGGAAGCCTCGTCTGGGCCAAACTGTCCCAAACTTGGCCTCTGCCCAGCAGGGGAGCAGGGGGAAAATCTTGCAGGCGTCTCATGAAAAAACTGACCACATTTCCCTCTCTGCACGCCTCCTGGGGCTGCTGAAGTGGGGGAATTCCCAACGTGAGCCGCCGTAGCCCGGGCAGAGCTCTGCTCTGCCACGTCAGAAATGCCTGAAAGCATCACCCTGAGCAAGGCTGCACTTCCAAATCCACCCCCTGGGCCTGCGGGCTGGCCCCTAGCTCCTGCCGAGCTCCGAGTAGCCAGCCCTTGGGGGCTTTCCCCTTCCAGCTGGAGTCATTGCTCCTTTGCAGATACACCTCTACCTCGATATAACGCTGTCCTCGGGAGCCAAAAAAATCTTATCGCATTATAGGTGAAACCGCGTTATATAAAACTTGCTTTAATCCACCGGAGTGCGCAGCCCCGCCCCCCCGGAGCACTGCTTTATCATGTTATAGCTGAATTCATGTTATATCGGGTGACTACTACTAAAGGTGTAGTTCAAGAAGAGTCTCTTTAGCTCAGGTTTCTCTTGGACACTCGCGACCCGCAGGCACCGCCCCTCGGGGACGATAAACTCCGAGGACAATGGCAACAGCCAAAGTAACGGAGCTCAGCGAGGTGCAGTTGGAGTCGCTGTAGCATTCGCACATCGCGGAATTTCACCAGCTTGCCGGCAGAGCCGGCAGCCCCACAGTGACTCAGCACAGGGAAGCTCATGTACATGGTTCCCACAACGGCAGGCCTAGCGCTGCTCACCTGGACACACAGCGCTAAACCACAGTAACTCCCCCCCACCCCCCAAACACGCGTGAAGAGCAGCAGACTGCTAGGGACAACTCCACAGCCACGCAGCCCATCCGTCACCATCCCCGAATACACCCCCGCACAACAAGCATTCCCCCCAACAGTGTCACACACAGAATATGCATTCGCCTCTTTCTTCCTTCAGCTGCCAAGATCAGAGCCTTCACAGGAGGGGAGCATGCCCCATAATGCATTCTGCATGGGGGGAGAAATCCCTTCCTGACCACTGCAGCAGTCAGCTCACACCATGACACACTAGTCAGCCGTCCTTAACTCAAATATTATAGGTCAGACGTTAGCCTGCCTATGATTGATTGTTTTCCAATCCATCGGCAGCACATGTCTCAGTGACCGAAAAGACAGCGAATGCGTTCACAGGTCTGCCGGCTACCGGGACACTTGGCTTAAAGGGACAAGCCAGCTAAAAATCCCAGTCAGCATTTCACATGAAATGCCTTTTCCTTGTAACTAGCAGCAGCATGAATTACAGCAAGGGGAAAGCTTCTATCCTGACTTCTTCCCACTGAGGCTCTCCCCCCCACTTCCTGCGTTCGGGGTCTCGTTTTCTAATCTCGCACACAATGCACTAGGGTTTAGATTTGCAGTTGAGGGATGTTTCATGGACTTTAAGACCAGAAACAACTATTCTGAACATCTAGCCCGACCCGCATAGCACACGCCAGAGAATTTCATTCCATGATTCCTGTGTCCAGCCCATATCTCGGGGTGGAGCTACAAATCTTTTAAAGACAACACCTTAAAGACTTCTCCTGACAGCGAATCCACCAAACCCCTCAGTACATTGTTCCAGTGGCTACCTGCCCTCACCAATAAAGATTTGTGCCTTGTTTGTAGTCTGAATTAGTCTAGCTTCAGCTTCCAGCCACTGGATCAAGTTATGCCTTTTTCTGGCAAATTAAAGAGCCATCTTCTATCAGAAACCTCTTCCCCGGGTAGGTGCCTGTAACTGAACAAGTCACCTCTTCACCTTCATTGGATAAACTAACTAGACTGAGCTTTCTTTAGTCTCTCAGGCAGGTTTCCCAGACAGTGAATCATTCATTGGGATGATTTAGTTGGGGATTGGTCCTGCTTTGAGAAGGGGGTTGGACTAGGTGACCTCCTGAGGTCCCTTCCAACCCTGATATTCTAGGATTCCTGTGGCTCTTTTCTGAAACCTTTACAATTTGTCAACAGTCTGAAGCACGGGCACCAGAATTACACACAGTATCCAGTAATGGCTATTCCCCTGCCTATACAGCTAGAGGATCACATAAGCCCTCTTAGCTACTGTATCACACAACTCCTATCCAATTGGTTAGCTACCAGGACACGCACACACCCAACTAGCCCAGCCCAACTAGAGTGGAGCACAATTTTTTTAACCACTTTTTTTTTTTGGGGGGGGGGGGGGGGGAGAAGGGGGAGATGCAGATTCGGATCAACTGAAACGTTCTGTGAATTTGTGACTCAAACCAATTCCCCCCCCGCAGCATGGCCAGCAAACCCAAACATCAGTTATTCCTACATCCTATTCAGTCACTGCACTCCAGGATACTGCCTCCCATCCTGTCAGCGTGACCTGCAGTCTTTGCTTGTGTTTGGCTGTGTTAAAACGTAGGTTCAAATCAGCCCATCTTACAAGGCAATCCCTAGCACTCTGTATAACTGACCTGTCCCCATCATCGCTTCATGCACAGAGCAGTTGTGTTTGGGTTTCAGATGCAGCAAAGAGACGTCTCAAACCCAAAATCCTGTTTCCACTTACATTAAAATAAAAGCCATGGAATCATTTCTATAAAAAGGGAGACGCTGGTAACAAAAACAAAAAAAAAATCTTAAAAAAAAAAAAACCAAACCCAGACTTATTTCTTTACCCAGATCACCTTAAACTAAGGAAGCTCCCTCTATGCTGACCACATTTGTTTTCCTGTGATCTCAGCTGGGACAATGTAAGGCCCCGATTCAGCAATACGCTCCGTGAAAATACAGGGGTCCATCTACACAGAGCTCACTACAGGATCAGGCCCAAGAGGGCTCCTCAGCTGCAATCCAGCGATGTTCACAGAGGTGGGGACTGCACACCCCAGCGGCGGGTTTGGCTCCAAACTTAAAACATGACAACCACCAACACAAGAGCATCC
The DNA here is from genome assembly GCF_002925995.2 of Terrapene triunguis. Taxonomy (NCBI): domain Eukaryota; kingdom Metazoa; phylum Chordata; order Testudines; family Emydidae; genus Terrapene; species Terrapene triunguis. The sequence goes on from NW_020664600.1 coordinate 65,439, forward strand.
GCATGGTGATGATGCATTTAATGGGGCAGGTGCCTTCGACAGAACTCACCGTTCCAGGGAGCCACCCACTTCTCATTCTCCTTGGTGGGGTACATGACCACACCTGCAAACTCCTTGGCCCACTCGACATCCGGCTGCCACTGCTTTGAGCCTCTGGACACAGAGATAAGGAAAGGGTGTCAAACCTGCCCGTCTCTAGTCTCAGACTCCGTGGGCTTTTAAAGGGATTGTTGCCAGGCAGGTAGGGGAGGAAGGGAGAAGGAGGGGATCGAAAGCGAGACTCTTTCTTGGATGGGTGAGCTTCATCCTGGGGAAGGCAGCGGTTTGGCAGCCCAGGAGCCTATTTCTCCGTAGTTTGGGGAGCAGCAGTACAAGCTGCCCACATATTGCTCCCCACCAACCGCGCTCAAGCCTGACCGCATGGGGCTTGTCTAAGGATGACAGGAGTTCAGTCTCCATGGCCAACTCAATCCTTGGTCTTGCTTCTCTGCCAGCGGGTCAGTTAGCATCCACGGGGGGTGACTTTTGTGCCATGCATAGTCATGCAGTGGGAGCAAGACAGCCTCTCCACTAATTTCATAAACCATCAAAATCCAGACTTGCACTGGCAGGATTCGAACCGGTAACCATGCAGAGAAAGGCTTCATGGCTCGTTCCCAAGTGCCTGAGCTAACTAGTCTCCTAGATCAAGCATCATCAGCAAGGAAGTACACCTGCCCCACAAGCTAGGGAGCTTGTATGACAGCCACCCAGTAGCCACCCAGTGACAGGAACCAGTCAGGAGCATGGCAGTTTGGTTTCTGCAGTTTCTGGGTCCTGTTTGCAGCAGCTGGAGTAACAAAGTGAACAGCCCCACAGCATGCACAGAGATCTATGGTAAGAGCCAAGTACAGTGTCCTTACTAGAGGGCTGGAGAATGGGTCCCCATGTGGGGAGCTGGCAATGCCCAGGGGGAGGGGAGGAGACAGGGAGAGGAGGGCAATGCCCAGGAGGCAGGGGAAGGGTCCCTGAGGAAGAGTAAGATCCCAAGAGAACAGGAGGCAGGGGAGACATTACATTAGCTTTTTCCACATCTGGCAACTAGCAGAAGTTACTAGATCGCAGGCCCTCGTTCTCATGGGAGACTTTAATCACCCTGATATCTGCTGGGAGAGCAATACAGCGGTGCACAGACAATCCAGGAAGTTTTTGGAAAGTGTAGGGGACAATTTCCTGGTGCAAGTGCTGGAGGAACCAACTAGGGGCCGAACTCTTCTTGACCTGCTGCTCACAAACCGGGAAGAATTAGTAGGGGAAGCAGAAGTGGATGGGAACCTGGGCGGCAGTGACCATGAGATGGTCGAGTTCAGGATCCTGACACAAGGAAGAAAGGAGAGCAGCAGAATACGGACCCTGGACTTCAGAAAAGCAGACTTTGACTCCCTCAGGGAACTGATGGGGAGGAGCCCCTGGGAGAATAACATGAGGGGGAAAGGAGTCCAGGAAAGCTGGCTGTATTTTAAAGAATCCTTATTGAGATTGCAGGAAAAAACCATCCTGATGTGTAGAAAGAATAGTAAATATGGCAGGTGACCAGCTTAGCTTAACAGTGAAATCCTTGCTGATCTTAAACGCAAAAAAGAAGCTTACAAGAAATGGAAGATTGGACAAATGACCAGGGAGGAGTATAAAAATATTGCTCAGGCATGCAGGAGTGAAATCAGGAAGGCCAAATCACACTTGGAGTTGCAGCTAGCAAGAGATGTTAAGAGTAACAAGAAGGGTTTCTTCAGGTATGTTAGCAACAAGAAGAAAGTCACGGAAAGTGTGAGCCCCTTACTGAATGAGGGAGGCAACCTAGTGACAGATGATGTGGAAAAACCCAATGTACTCAATGCTTTTTTTGCCTCTGTCTTCACAAACAAGGTCAGCTCCCAGACTGCTGCACTGGGCAGCACAGTATGGGGAGGAGGTGACCAGCCCTCTGTGGAGAAACAAGTGGTTCAGGACTATTTAGAAAAACTGGACGAGCACAAGTCCATGGGGCCAGATGCGCTGCATCCGAGGGTGCTAAAGGGGTTGGCGGATGTGATTGCAAAGCCATTGGCCATTATCTTTGAAAACTCATGGCGATCGGGGGAGGTTCCGGATGACTGGAAAAAGGCTAATGTAGTGCCCATCTTTAAAAAAGGGAAGGAGGAGGATCCGGGGAACTACAGGCCAGTCAGCCTCACCTCAGTCCCTGGAAAAATCATGGAGCAGGTCCTCAAGGAATCAATTCTGATGCACTTAGAGGAGAGGAAAGTGATCAGGAACAGTCAGCATGGATTCACCAAGGGCAAGTCATGCCTGACTAGCCTAATTGCCTTATATGAGGAGATAACTGGGTCTGTGGATGAGGGGAAAGCAGTGGATGTGTTATTCCTTGACTTTAGCAAAGCTTTTGATACGGTCTCCCACAGTATTCTTGCCAGCAAGTTAAAGAAGTATGGGCTGGATGAATGGACTATAAGGTGGACAGAAAGCTGGCTAGATCGCCGGGCTCAACGGGTAGTGATCAACGGTTCCATGTCTAGTTGGCAGCCGGTTTCAAGCGGAGTGCCCCAAGGGTTGGTCCTGGGCACGGTTTTGTTCAATATCTTCATTAATGATCTGGAGGATGGCGTGGACTGCACTCTCAGCAAGTTTGCAGATGACACTAAACTGGGAGAAGTGGTAGATACGCTGGAGGATAGGGATAGGATACAGAGGGACCTAGACAAATTAGAGGATTGGGCCAAAAGAAACCTGATGAGGTTCAACAAGGACAAGTGCAGAGTCCTGCACTTAGGATGGAAGAATCCCATGCACTGTTACAGACTAGGGACCGAATGGCTAGGAAGCAGTTCTGCAGAAAAGGACCTAGGGATTACAGTGGACGAGAAGCTGCATATGAGTCAACAGTGTGCCCTTGTTGCCAAGAAGGCTAACGGCATTTTGGGCTGTATAAGTAGGGGTATTGGCAGCAGATCGAAGGACGTGATCATTCCCCTCTATTCGACATTGGTGAGGCCTCATCTGGAGTACTGTGTCCAGTTTGGGGCCCCACACTACAAGAAGGACGTGGAAAAATTGGAAAGAGTCCAGTGGAGGGCAACAAAAATGATTAGGGGGCTGGAGCACATGACTTATGAGGAGAGGCTGAGGGAATTGGGATTGTTTAGTCTGCAGAAGAGAAGAATGAGGGGGGATTTGATAGCTGCTTTCAACTACCTGAAAGGGGGTTCCAAAGAGGATGGATCTAGACTGTTCTCCGTGATACCTGATGACAGAACAGGGAGTAATGGTCTCAAGTTGCAGTGGGGGAGGTTTAGGTTGGATATTAGGACAAACTTTTTCACTAGGAGGGTGGTGAAGCACTGGAATGGGTTACCGAGGGAGGTGGTGGAATCTCCTTCCTCAGAGGTTTTTAAGGTCAGGCTTGACAAAGCCCTGGCTGGGATGATTTAGTTGGGAATTGGTCCTGCTTTGAGCAGGGGGTTGGACTAGATGACCTCCTGAGGTCCCTTCTAACCCTAATATTTTATGATTCTATGAGAGATGCCAAGGAGATAGGGAGGGCAGCGGGAAATCCCAGAGAAGGTGGGGTCCCCACCAGGGGAGATGACAATGCCCAGAGGGTCCTGGGGGTGCAGGACATGGGAGGGGGTCCCAAGGGAGGGGCAGGAGGCAGAGGAAGGGTCCCAGTGGGGAAGAAACAGGAGAGGAGTCCCCGAGGAATAGGTCATGGGGGCAGGCAAGAGGAGATCCCAGGGGAGAGGTCCGCGGAGGGGTGGGGGTGGCCGCAGGAGGCAGGGAAGGGGTCCCGAGGGAAGGCAGAGGGAGATCCCAGGGAAGGGGGAGTCCTGTGGGGGGTGGGGTGGAAATGCCCAGAAGGGTCCGGGTGGGGGAGAAGGCGGGGGGGGGGGTCCCAGGGGAAAGGGGATAAGATCCGGGGGGGGGGGAGAAGGGGAGCTCCCAAGGGAGAGGTGCCAGGGGCAGGTCGCGGGGGAATCGAGGGTACGGGCAGGCTCCGGGCTGGGTCTCACCTGCTCGGCGCTGCCCCCAGCCGGAGCCCCGGGAGCCATGACCCTGAAGGTGCCCGCAGCCTACACAGAGCCCTGAGCGCCGCCATCTTCCCAGCGGCGCCGCGGCGAGCCGGGACGGAAGTACACAGCCGCCCTCTGCAGCGTCAACTCGATAGGAAAGGCTGGTGGTGAGCCGCCATATTTAGTGAGGGCAAAGGAGGCGTCTTGGCAATAGCCGGAAAACCGGGCCGGCGCCGCCATGACCAACAGCGCAGCTGACCGCCATGTTTAGTACGGGCAACATCCGGGACACCAACTCGATTCCTTCTCCGTGGCCGCGTTCAAGGTGCTTCCATCTTTCCTATGGGTAATATCCGGGAGCCTGTCCTGGCTTCACCGCCCATACAGCCCCGGCATGCGGAGTGACGGTGGGACACCATCTTTACTTTGGGCACAGGCAGCCTCGCTGCTTTGTCTCCCTTCCAGTGGAGTGGCCTGAAGAACAGCAGGGCGCCATGCTGGATGAGGGCATCCTGGGCGTGATGGGGGCACCTGGCCTGGCTCTATGATCAGAGCACCGGGGGGGCCTTTCCTGGGCTGACCCCCCCAGGGCAGGGCCTGGGTAGCCACAGGCTGGGCCCGGCTCCCGAGCGCGGCTCCCCCAGAGTTGAGCGCTCAATGGGAGGTGGATTTGAGGTCCCCTCCCATTGCCCCCCATAGCTCCCTGCCCCTCCCCCTCCCCCCGCAGAGCCCCCAGACCTCCACCCCTCCTCTCAGCCATGCCCCCCGAGCCGCCTGCAGCCCTGAGTCATGGGGCACCTGGTGCCAGGGATTCTGGGACACGTCCGTGCAAAGGCCCGATGGCATGTGGCGGAGCAGAACCAGAGCGCCATGGGGCTGGGCTGGGAGGGGAGCTACCAGGCCCTGTGGTGAGTAGCCACAGCAGAGCCAGGACTGCTCAGCGCAGAGCTGAGCCCGCAGAGCGGGAGTAGCAGGACTAGGGGCTCCTGCCTGGTGGGATTCCCAGGGATCCTTGTCAGCCTGGCTCCAGCTGGCAGCGAGGTTTAGGAACAGAGCAATGGGTCTCGTTCCGCTAGTCCCTGGCTGCTGCTTCCTGGGGCTGTCGCTCCAACAGAGGCCAGGCAAAGGATCCCAGACGCTACTGGGCCTTCTGCTAAGCCGGGAAGTGCCCATTCAGCTCATGGCTCAACCCCCTTTGTCTGTCCTTGTGGAGCCAAGATTATCTACAGTGATTACAGCAACTGCGCTGATGCTGCCCTTGGGCACTGGGATGGGGCTGCGGAGAGCTGGCAGAGCAGTGGGACACAGCTGGGAGCCCTGCTGGGCGTTAAGTCAAGATGCTGTCCTTGCGGTGAAATCATCTGGGAGGAGGAGACTTAGTCAGCTGCCTGGAGAGCCCTGAATGGGAGGTCAAAGGGCTGCAACATCAGCTGCAGATGTCTGGGAGACTGGCAACAAGACGAGGCCCCCGCCCCGCTCAGACCTTCTGCCTTGTTGGAGAAGGGCTCTGCTCCAACCCTGCTTTCAACAGAGGGGGCACCGCAGGCAGCCTCTGAGACGCCACACTGGGCAACAGCCAGGACCCCAAGCTTGTGCTCTTCTGAGGGTCAGCGAGGATGTCCAGGACCCAGTGCTGTTGGGGGATTGTCCTGCAGGAAAAGTGCTGAATCAGTCCTGGAGAGAGCACACGGAGCAGCCCCCACAGCTGTTCTCCTGGCAGGTAGGGAGGCCGCCGCAGGGTGAGGAGAAGGGCTGAGCAGGGCCGGCTCTGGCTTTTTTGCCGCTCCAGGCAAAAAAGCCTCCGGCCGCTGCCCCCCCCCGCGGGGGGGGGGGGGCCGGAGCCCCGGCGGGGGCTCGGCTCTCCCCCCCACCCCGGCGGCCAGAGCGCCAGGGGCAGGGCGGCGAGCCCCGGCAGGGGCTCGGCTCTCCCCCCGGCAGCCAGAGCGCAGGGCGGCGAGCCCCAGCAGGGGCTCGCCGCTCTCCCCCCGGCGGCCGGGGGGAGGGCGGCGAGCCCGGCTGTGGCCCCGCTCTCCCCGGCGGCCGGAGCGCCGCGCCGCCCCCCTCCAGGTGCTGCCCCAAGCACCAGCTTGGGTGCCTGGTGCCTGGAGCCGGCCCTGGGGCTGAGCATGGAAAGAGGGGCTGAGTGTGGAAAAAGTCCCTTCAGTTGGGTTCTTCAATCAGCCACTGGGAACTCACCTACTGCAGGAACCGATGGCCACAAGGGGGCTCCTGGAGCAGGTCTTCAGGGTGAGTCTGACATGACTCCAGCACCTAGCCTTTGTCTTTACCCAGCTGCGTACCCCAGGCACCCGGCACTTGCCAGGCAGCCTCAGATCCCAGGTGCCCGGCGCCTGCCCTACAACCTTTTACCCCAAGTGCCCGGCGCCTGCCCTGCAACCTGCACCCCGGGCGCACGGCTGGGAGGTGCTTGGTGAGCTGCTTTGTGAAGGGCTCTGTGTGATGGGGAGTGGTGCATGGGGCTGTGTGTGTAGATTGTGTCAGTGTGCGCGATGGGGGTTGTGTGCGGCGTGCACATCTGCAGGCACGGGGTTGTGTGTGTAGATTGTGTCAGTGTGCGCGATGGGGGTTGTGCGCAGCGTGCACATCTGCAGGCACGGGGCTGTGTGTGTAGATTGCGTCAGTGTGTGTCTGTTTGTGGTGGGGGCTTTGGGTGCTGGGAGGTTGTGGCAATATGTCTGACTGCAGTAGCGTGTAGTGGGGCCATTGGGCTGTATTGCGGGGGGGGTGCCGGGGGTGCTGCTTGTGTTGCTGGGGAGGCTGTGGTGAGTCAGTGGAAATCTTTACTCCCATCCTTAGCCACCGGTGCCAGACAGGCCCTCTGCCCTCCCCCTCTGGGCTGCGGTTTCATCCCTCGCAGACATTCCTAACGGGGCTGGGGGGAGGGGATGGGGCCGGGGTTGTGGTTTGTGGGGCTCTGTTCGCTCTCCAAGTGCTGACATCCCATGTGCAGCTGGGACAGACACCACACTGGCCAGCACCCTCAGCCACCCGCTGCCCTCCTGGCTACAGCTAGCCCTCCAGCCCGGGTCTCGCTGACGGGGCTGGCTCCCCGTCCGTGAGAAGCAGAGATGGCCAGGTGACAGGCTGGTCTTTGCTGCCTGGCTTTCCTGTAGGATGCAGGAAGGGCTGGCGCAGCGGGGCCCTGGTCAGTCAATCCCACAGGCGGCCTCAAGTGACCCAGCCAGGAGGGGAAGCTGCTGCCTCTGCCTTTTCCTTCCTTGCACATCCTCTGGGGCTGCTGCTCAATTTAGCACCAGTGACAGGGCCCTGCAGGGAGCCTCTGTTTACATACAGGTACGGGGAGGGTGGCCGACTGCCACTGGGCCCAATGCCCATGTGCTGGGGCGGCCTTTACACCTGTGCAAAGTGAGAGGCAAAGGCCGCCAGCTGGGGATTCCCTTGCACCCAAGTCAAGCCCAGTGTGCTCTGGTCCTGATGGCAAGCAACCCGTAACGGGGGCAGAAGGGACATGAGTTGCCATGGACCATTGCTGAGACCACGAGCAAGGGGGCTGCTGCTCGGCCAGGACCGAGGCTGGCCCCTGCGTTTCGCAGCGTCTGACAATAGTGCAGCCTTGTCACTGCTGCGCTGGGCCCCAGAACGGAAAGATGCCGTCAGGTCCCTGTCTGATTGCTGTGCCTTATCGGGGGTCTTCTGTAGAACACCTGAGGGGCCTGCTCGTCCTTTAACCGGGCCACTGGGCTGCATCTGAGCTCACACCGCAATTGCTGGCCCCAGGGGATTGATGCCCTCAAAAGAGGCTGATGCTGGAGGAGGAGGCCAGGACTTCTGGTAACGGTGTTTTGGAAATAATCTGGAAAGCTCCAGGGGGAAGCAGCCATTGGCTCCGGCCCTGTTCTCTAGCTGGAAGCTGTGTTAGCTACTGGCTAAAGCAGGGGGCTGGCAGTCAGAATTCCTGGGCTCTGTTCCTGGGGCTGGGAACAAGTGTTCTGCAGTGTATTGAGCGGTGGACTGAGATTCAGGCCACCTGGGCGCTATACCGGCTCTGTCATTGACTTGCTGTATGGTCTTCACCCAGCCACGTCCACGTTCTGTGCCTCAGTTTGCTCACCTGTGGAATCAGGGCATTAGCCCAAACCACCCCGCTTGCCAGCCCATGGTCAGGGCCGGCTTTATGACCCGCGGGGCCTGATTCCAATACCCGGCGGCAGTCCGGGGCTTCAGCGGCACTTCGCAGCGGGGGGTCCGCTCCAGGGCTTCCACGGCACTGAAGGATGACCCCCCCCCGCCTCCAAAATGCCTCCGAAGACTCCCGGAGTGGGGTCCTCTTAGGCGCGGGCGCGGGGCCCGATTCCGGGGAATCAGGTGAATCGGCTTAAAGCCGGCCCTGCCCGTGGTCATGTGGGTTTGGTCAGTTTGACTCAGCTTGGGCTTGGCTGTAGGTTTGGGTTCAGTGAAGGGCAGTGTAGTGAGGATTCAGTCACAATGAGGCTGGGAGTTTGGTTAAGCAATGTGCTTCTCCCAGCTCCTTCCTAGTTCACATCTCCTCTCAGGGATGGTTGGCACGGGCATCTCCATCCAACTGAGACCTACAAATTCCCACCTGGAAAATCCCCATTGCTCTGTTGGAGACTCCCCCAGAGGAACTGAGGGGCCCCACCACTGAACCTAGAATTCATGGCATTCCCCGTGGCCTGGGATTTCAGTTCAGTGACCCCCCCATCCTGTCCCGGGGGCTGGGAGCTCACCGGGTGTTTGCAAAGGGCTTGCAGGCCCCCTTGGCAGTGGTGAAACCAGAGTGGGGGGCTCTTATCATGCCTGCTAAGCAGGAGGGGGAGCAGGGCTCAGCCTGGCTATAACCAGGCATCATCCGAGCCACACCCCTCTCTTTGTGTCGTTCCAAGGCAGGAGAGATCAGCTCTTACTGACAGTCGTTGTGGCCTGGTCTACACTAAGAAGTTAGATCGACCCAGCTTCGACACTCGGGTGTGAAAAATCCCCACACACCCCGACCAATGTAGTTAAGCCTACCTAACCCCCAGTGTAGACAGCGCTAGTATCCGCCAGGCTTTGCTCCCATCCCAGGTCAAGGCTTTAGTCAGTGTGGTGCCAATCTCCCTGCTCAACAAAGCTCCTGTTTTCTGTCCCACCCAGCTGAAGCTGGAGCTCCCGGCTCAGATTTCCATCTCATCCCTGCTTTCTCACATGCCTGGAGCTGTGTGATCGGAGCATCGTGTACATTGGATCATAGACTATCAGGGTTGGAAGGGACCTCGGGAGGCCATAAATAACGGAGTCTTAACGTCCTGTCTCCAGCGCAGCTGAAGGCCGATTTGCGCCTGAGCTTGTACTGAAGGTGTTCCAGGGCTTATCTCTGGCTGTCACATTTCTGCACGTTGCAGAGCTGGAGGGTGGCTAACCCCTTGGTTGAGCCGAAGACAGGATCTCTCGGGTTTCACGAGGGGGAGGCGGCTGGATAGCTCAGGCCAAAGAAGCTCTTCAATGTGGGTTTGGTTTTTTTCCCAGCAAAGATGTTCCTCATGTTTGGCTCAGAACCCTCTAGGCAGCGGTCCCAGCTCCAGGCTAACGTTACTAGCACAGACAGTGCTGGTCCTTCCTTGTCTGAACCCACTGTGCTGGGTAGGGTGTGTGTCTGGGCCCAGCCTGGGAGAAGGGCAGAGCCGTCCCTAGGGTACGGCAAATTGGGGCGACCACCCCAGGCCCTGCGCTTCATGAGGAGGCGGGCAGGAAGGTGAGGCAGGAGACGGGCGGGCAAGCGGAGGGAGTCGAGGAGGAGCCCCCCTACCAACCTCCCCCTCCCCCTCCCCCTAGCACCTCCTGCCCACCTGCGGACCCCGCCAATCAGCACCTCCCCCTCCCTCCCAGTGTCTACCTCCGATCAGCTGTTTCGCAGCGTCTGGAGGCGCTGGGGGGAGGAGCGAGGGCGCAGTGCACTCGGGGGAGGGGGCGGGGAAGAGGCGGGGAGGTGAGAAGGGGATAGGCCTTGGGGAAGGGGTGGAATGGGGGTGGGGCCTGGGCGGAGCTGTGGGGAGCACCCCCCCCCCCCCGGCAGATAGGTGCTGAGTTTCTATGTCCCGGGCCCCTCCCGGGACAGCCCTGGTGAAAGGTGTTCTGTTTCGGCCACTGGCAGGGCCAGGGCATGGGGGGCCTGGACTAGCAGTTCGAATCGGGCATGAGTCAAAGGTCCAGAGGTCAGTAGCCAATTACCAGGGATCAGACCGGGTTGGAATGCCAGAAGATCAGAATCGAGAGGGAAACCAGAGGTCAGGGATCAGGAGTCAGTTACCAAGAGATACCAGGCACCAGAAACAAGTAACCAGACCAGGGGGTCCGTGGCAGGGTAAAGCCCAGTGGTACAGAAAACTTCCTGTTTCCTCCTCTGGCTTAAATAGGGGCTACAGCCCCTATCAGGATCCTTGGTTCTCTCCCCATCAGAGCATAGGGCTGGGGCTTGTGACCCAGTTGGCCTTCATGGACCCTGGTCTCAGCTACTGTCTGTGAGCTACCAGGTGGAGAATTGGAGTGTGGTGATTCCCGGGACCCCCATAGATGCAGGTTTGAGACCCATAAGCCTGATATCACCCCCTCCCCAAAGGTGTCCTCTGGGCACTGAGTGTCCAGGCTTCTCGGGGTGGTTCTCACGGACGGCTCCCATTAGGGTGGGTGCATGAATGTTTTCCATTGGCTCCCATGTACGCTCCTGAGGGCCATAGCCTTCCCAGTCAATCAGGTATAAACGTTTACCCTGTTGGTGTTTAGAATCCAAGATCTCACGCACGACATATTCCTCATGGCCTTGTACGTGCATTGGTGGGAGAGGCGAATACTCGGTATGGGGTTTCAGGAGGGATATGTGAATTCCAGGTGGATCTTGCGAGATCGGAGTAGGCGTAATTCAGCAGCGACCAGGTTAACTTGGCAAAGGATTTGATAAGGGCCAAGGGCCAACTTACACGAGGTTACGTTAATATGGATGTGCTCCGCCGAGAGCCACAGTTTTTGTCCCGCTGAATAGATGGGGCCTGGTTGACGATGTTGGTCTGCGTGTCGCTTGTTGTGGCCCTTACTTCTTCTGGATTTGATGAATCCCCTGCACCAAGTCCAAGATGGTCGGGTTAGGAGAGGTCAAAGGTAATTGAGGGTGGAAAGGGGGGTGGTACCATAGTTGGCAAAGAAGCGTGATCTTTGTTATTGTATGCACACTCCACGTAGGGTAACAGCAAGGACTAATCATGCAGATGTGGTTAAAGTAACATCGCAGGTATTGCTCTAAAATCTGATTATCTCTTTCCATGGGGCTGTTGGACTGAGGTCAGTAGATGGTGGAGAGGAGCAGCTGGGCCCCCAGGAGACATAGGGCCTCACACCAGAATTGGGATGTAGATTGTAACCCTCAGTCAGAGGTGATGCGATCCAGTAGACCATGGAGAAGAGCCACGTGGATAATCCACAGCTTGGCTGTCTCTTTAGCAGAAGGTAGCCCAGTGCAGGGCACATAGTGGGCCATTTTGGTGAGATGATCTACCACTGTCAAGATTGTCAGGAACCCATTGGTCTCGGGGAGCTCCATGATAAAATCCAGTAGGGGCCCGGGCTGGGGTGGAGTGTCTAGATAGAGTTTGGAGGAGACCGCAGGGTTTGTGGCACGGTGTCTTGGCTTGAGTACGCATATTGCAGGATGCTGTGAAGGCCTGTGTTATGGGGCACATTCCAGGCCACCAGAAAAGATGGGATATCAGTTGCTGAGTTTCAAGCCAACCCAGGGGTCCCGCCACGGGGAATCAGGGCATAACTGCAAGGCAGCCACTCTTGCCTGATCCAGAGGAGCATAAATGTGGTTATTCACAAGTGTGCCCTGTGACAGAATACACACCTGTATTCACACCCTACACACCATTGTGATAATCTTTGTACAAGGTACGCCTTGTGAGATATCATTTGAAAACTCATAATTTGCTGGTCAGTATCATCCTGGTAAAATATGTGTGCCAACATTATACATGAAGTTATAGGATTCCCCTCTTTGGGGTTATTAACTCCATGTTCCAAACCCCACAGCCCTGCCCAGACAGAAGTCAGGTTTGTCCTAAACAAAAGAAGGAATGTGTGCTTATCTTAATTTGAATGTAAGCAGTAAACAGAGTCATCAAGCAGGGAGAGAAAACAAAGGAAGTTCAAACAGGTGGAAAAAACAGCAGGGAACATCCTTCCACATCGACTCTTTGTCTCCTGGGTCTCAGCTGGAAATGTTTTTCAAGAGAGGGACTGACACTATAAAAAGGAGAGACAAACACCCCAAGGCACCCCTCTCTCTTTCTCCCTGTCCATTGCATTCACTGCACCCGAAGAGACAAAGGAAGCAGCCTTTGGACTCTGGGGGAGGGGACCTGACCTAAGGACGGCTGAAAGCATGTGGTGAGAAAACTTTGCTTTGAATCTAACCTAGTTTAAGTTAAGCACCAGTGTGTGTTTTATCTTTATTTTTCTTGTAACGATTTCTGACTTTTATGCCTCATTACTTGTATTCACTTAGGGCTGGTCTACACTGCCGCGCTAGTTCGGCGGCTGGGGATCGAAGTTCCGAGTTCGATTTATCGCGTCTGGTCTGGACGCGATAAATCGAACCAGGAAGTGATCCCCGTCGACTGCGGTACTCCAGCTCAACGAGAGGAGTACCGCGGAGTCGACGGGGAGCCTGCCTGCCGCGTGTGGACCGCGTCTGAACCGCGGTAAGTTCGAAGTAAGGTATGTCGAATTCAGCTACGTTATTCACGTAGCTGAATTTGCGTACCTTACTTCGACTTGGGGGGTAAGTGTAGACCAAGCCTTAAAATCTCTCTCTCTGTAGTTAATAAACTTGTTTTACTGTTTTATCTAATCCAGTGTGTTCAAGATGAAGTGTCTGGGTAACTCCATTTGGGGCAACAAGTTGTTTGCATACTATTCCCTTAAAGGAGTAACAGACTTAATATATGTGTACTGTCCAGGAGAGGGCTGGGCAGCACGGGGCTTACATTTCTGCGGGAAATCTAGGACTAGGAGTGTGTTGGGGTTACCCTGCAGTATAATCCAGGCTGGTAAGAGACAAGGTATGACTGGCTGGCTGCAGCACACACATAGACATAGCTGGGAGTGACTTGCACACTGGAGGCTGTTTGTGAGTCGCCCAAGCTGGAGGCTACATCAGCAAAACAGTGTAAAGGGTACTCCAGGTTACAGGGCAGGTGTGACACAGCTACTCATTGGTCTGGATTGTACCCTGGTATGTCACAGACCCCTCTCAAGTGTTGTGTGGTTCCCTGTCGATGGCAGCTAGTTCGTCAGGCAGAATTGCCGAGGCCAAGGCAGAACGAATCAGTGTGACTAGGTCCTGGGGAAGAGCAACATTCAGGAATTTGTGGGGCTTGAGGATGTGGGCTGGTTCCTGGCTAGGTCCATGTGCTTCAGTATCAAAGCTCCCGGACAGGGCTTCAGCCTTGCCGTTGCAGGTGGTACATAATGATGAAGTCGAACCGCAAAAAGAATAGAGCCACCGGAGCTGCCATTGGTTTAATGCCTTTGCCCGGCGCAGATACTCCAGGGTCAGTGGTCAGTGGACTGGATGGTGAGCCCCTTCCAAATAACATTGCCACTCCTCCAATCCCGCCTTAATGGCTAGGCACTCCTTCTCCAGGATCCCGTAGTTACGTTCGCCGGGGTAAGCTTCTGCAAATAATAGGCACATGGGTGTCGTTTTTGTTCCGGTCCGTGTCACTGGGTCCCAATTGCCTTACTAGAGGCATTGGCTTTTACCAGAAAGGCTCACGTGGCACCTGGGTAGGCCTGTAGGAGTGCAGTGGGAAAGGCGAGTTTCAGCGGATTGAATGCACACCGGGTTTTGGGGGACCACGAGAACTGGGCATTCTTCTGGAGCAGAGCAGTGAGGGGCCCACCTTGTTTTGAGAAGTGTGGAATAAACAGCTGATAAAAATGGATGAACCCTAAGAAGCGTGTAAGTCAAAGGTCATGTGGGGGGTAGTCCAGTCACGAATGGCCTGGACCTTACATAATCCTGGTATTTCGGGGGAAGGGCTGATGTAGCTTTGGGCCCATCACCCCTGCCTGCACCTCCAAGAGCCAAGTGCTGGGACAGCATTTACCAGCCCCTGTACACAGAATGCGGACGGAAAGCTGATTTCTTGTTTTTGCTAGTGGATGAGGGGATGATGATGGGTCAGCCAGGGAATTCCAAGAATCGGGGGAAGTGCAGCTGAACTGTATTGTCTTGCAGTGCCCTTGGATCACTGCTTCCAGAAGGGCGGGTCCCTCAGTCCCTGGGCCTGAAGACGGAGGAGACCCAGCAGTAGTCTCTATCAGCTCTGGAACGACCTCGCATTGCCAAAGGAGTTGCAGCGCCGGGGCTGTTGCCACGTCTATGAAGTTGTCGATTCAGGAACTGCTGACAAGAGCCCATTGGAGCAGAATCCATTGGTCTGTCTGGGGAATGTGCAGCTGATCGGGGACCTGCAAGGGAAGGACGTCCTGATGGAGGGCAGGACGTGTCCCAGTCAGGACTGAAGTGTGGGGGACCTTCTTTCCTTCAGAGCCTAGGCCCTTCCCTTCCCCCTTAGCGGGCCTGGGCCACCTCGTTTCCCGGACCCTTTGGGGCTCACATGGGACAGACAGAAATAGAACGGCCCTACACCCCACAATAGAAGCACAGGCGGTGCTGACAGCAGCATTCCCTTTCTTCTGGGCCACATCCACTGCATTGGTTAGGCAGGAACTATGGGCATCAAGGGAACAACACGTGGATGGGGGGGTTACAGGGAGCCCCTTCCCCCCCCTCCTTCTTTCACACAGCTGGTTAGCTATACGAAGAGCGAGATCCACGCAGGCATTTCAACTTCCAGGCATCTCTACACGGGCCACCTTTTATTTCTGCCGGCCAACCCCACGGCAACTGAGACAGTTGCACTGCCCCATTCCATGCGATGTCTGCTGTGAGACCGCGTAGGTACCCTGCCCTACCGGAGTTTCCACGGAGCCGCTCAGCTGTTGGAGCCCGGTGCGGATCGTTGGATGTTACAGACGCAGACTGGAGGAAAACACTCCAGTTCAACAGCACCAGGCTGTCCAGCAGGGGGGAGGGCCCGTCTAGTGCTTCTCCCATCAGCAGGCTGACTCAGGACAGATCAGAGGCACAGGTCTAGGGGCACGTCAGGATAAGGAACATAAAGCCCAGAACCGCTGCCAGGACCCATCAAAACGTTCTGGTAGGGGAACATAGGACCTGTTCAGGGCAGGCCGCTTCAAAGCATTCCTGGAGTGCGATGCTGTCTGCACGGAGCTGATCAACTTGTTCCTGGAGTAGCTGGTTCACCATGGTCAGCTGAACACCCCAGTCCTGATGGTGGATGGCCCGTTCAGGTGAGTCCAATGATTCCAGAGGCAGTGGCTGGGCTGCTGGGTCCATTCCTCTCATGGCAGACCCACTCTGCGGTTACAGTGGTCCATACAAGCTATCAGGGCCAGGGCATGGGCAGCTTTGCCTAGCAGTTACCGTCGGGTGCCAGCTGAGGGGCCAGTAGCCATTTACCAGGAATCAGCCTAGGTTGGAATGCCAGGAGATCAGAATCGAGAGACAAACGGAGGGCAGGGATCAAGAGTCAGGATACTGGGAGGTCACGATCAGAAGGCAGGAGCCGGTTTACACCAGACTAGTGGTCCATGGTAGGGTGAAGCCCAGTTGTACAGACAACTCCTGTTGCCTCTTCTGGCTTAAATAGGGGCTGTGGACCAATCAGGACCCTTGGATCTCTTCCAATCAGACTGTAGGGTTGGGGCTTGTGCCCCAGCTGGGCTTCATGGACAAGCTGCTGTCTGTGAGTGCTGCGTGGAGGACTGGAGATGAGATGACTCCCAGGATCCCGGTTCAAGACCTGCAGAGCCTGACAGTCACTGGCACAGGAGGGAGGCGGTGAGGGTTGTGCAGTGCCTCTGCAGAGGAAGATGTTGCACACAGGAAAGGCCAGCTGGATCCATGATAAACCTGGCACATGGAGGCCTGAATGAAGGTGCAGAGCTGTCCATTGTAGTCCCCATGCTGGAGCTTCAGGCTCTTTGAGATCCCTGGGCCCTTGTCCTAGACCGTCTTGAACACAGGGACCGAGACCTTGAACTTGACTCTGTTCTAAGGGAAGCCAGTGCAGGACGTGGAGGATCTTTGACTGTGCTCATGGTAGCCTGTGCTGCAGTTTTCTGTAGTCATTTGAGTTCCTGAGGGCTGCTGGCTTCCTGCCCAGGCCAATTGCATTGCTGTCCGCCAAACACGAGTATTGCTAACCCAGCCCCTTTGCCAAAGGAGTGGAGGAGGAGACGAGCTGCTCAAGCCTGGAACTCTTCAGACGGGATCAGACACTGATGCCCACCTGCCCTTGACTGCACACAGCAATCCCCGAGGAGCGGCTCTCTCTTGCAGACACCGTGGGATGTGGAAACGCCGATGCCTCTAGAAATACACCTCATGCAACAGGCAGGATGACTGGGAGCTCCCAGAGGTGTGGTTCTCCTCCCTGGCTTTCCAGCAGTTGTTCTTGAGCTGATTAATCCGCTCCCTGCCCTGCTCACTGGTCCAGGGAATCGCCAATGCTGCAGGCCTCTTGGATAGTTCCCACTACACGTGGTCATTCCAGGAACTCATGCTGAAGTCAAACATTTTGCTGGCCTGGCGCCAGAGATTCACCAAATTCTGGCTGTGATCCCGCGACCAGGGAGCAGCACGCCTGGCAAAGGGCTTCTTCGTGTCGGTCGGTGGCCGTCGCAAACACAGGAGGAGGCTGTCTCGGCTTGCCGCTCAGCGGCCACAATAAAATGGAAGGGCTAAATGCCGAGGGTTAAACCAGGGGCCTGCTTCCATTTTCTGGGAGTCAACTGGCCAGTCTTGGGATAGAAAGAACAAAGGATGCTGTCCCATGGGATTGTGGGATAGCATTGGCAGGCCATTAGAACCCAAGTCTGGGGGGGCCCAGACCCCAGGCCAAGCTGAGTCCACACTGCAAAACGAAGGAGTTTGGGCCCTGAGACCTGCAGGGCATAGGTGCCGACTCTGTGGGTGCTCTGGGGCTGGAGCACCCATGGGGAAAAAATGGTGGGTGCTGAGCACCTACCGGCAGTCCCCCCCATCAGCACCTCGCCATCCCTCCCTGTGCCTCCCGCCCACAGCAATCAGCTGTTTCATGGCATCAGGCGGCTTGGGGGAGGCAGGGGGAGGAGTGAGGACGTGGCACGCTCGAGGGAGGGACAGAATGGGGCGGGGGGTGGAGTGGGGGCGGGGCCTGGGGCAGAGCACATTGGAAAGTTGGCGCCTGTGGTGCAGGGGCTTGGGCTTGAACCCCCCCGCTGCCGCCTGCAGGATCCTGGGGCCCCGGCTCAGAATTGTCTGTAGACAGAAGTGGGGTTTGGGCTGCAGCCTGAATCTGAGCCCGGGTTTACATGTAGTGTAGCCACCCCCTGTGTGGGTGTGACCCCCACTGCAGCCTTCCCCTTTGTGCTGTAGCCTCCATGTTGGCCTGGGACAGCCAGGGCGGGCAGGATAAAACCAGTCTATCCTGCAGGTCAGTCTGTACTGGACACTGGGTGCTCAGGCGAGGGTGGGACACGGCCAGGAGAGAGACGTCCAGGGCCATCCCCTCTGGTTGTCCCTCAATTATGGGCCCCATCCACAAGAGCAAGGAACACGTATCCCTGCTGCGTCAGCTCCCCCTGCTGTGGTATGCACCAGCCCCCAGCGGGAAGGCCCTGTGTTCCCAAGGTGGCGACAATGGGGCTGCAAACGCCTGCCCTTACCTCTGGGGCGCTCCCTCCTGCCCAGACGCAGCATTGCGGGGGACTTGGCCTCATGCTCCCTATGTTGGTTACTTGCTTGGACTCAGGATAGTCCCAGCTGATCCCTTCTCTGGACTCCCTGTCTGGGCTCAGGCCTCCGGCCACGTCACACACAGTGCAGTCCCTTTCCGGGGGTTAGTCCTAAATCAAAAGGTCCCTTGCCCCTCCTGGGCTTGCCTCTGATCCTTCTTCCTTTGTCAGGGGCAGGGCCGGCTCCAGGCACCAGCTTAACAAACAGGTGCTTGGGGCGGCCAAGGGAGAGGGGCGGCACCTGCGGCAATTCGGGGGCGGCAGGTTCCTCACTCCCTCTAGGAGCGAAGGACCTGCCACTGAACTGCCGCCACCAATCGCGGCTTTTTTTTTTTGCTTGGGGCGGCAGAAATGCTGGAGCCGGCCCTGGTCAGGGCTATCCCCTGCAGGGAACCTACCCTTGAACCTGACTTTCCACCCCTCATGGGCGTCCACAAACCCTCACTCGGGGCTCCCCCCACCCGCTAGGCACTCCGCCCCAAGGAATGAACCCTACCCGGAGCTCTGTCCCAGCCACAGCCAGTCCTAAACTGCCAGCCCTTCCTCCAGGCCTTTTCCCAGCGAGAGAGAACTCCCCCTAGCACCTCTCCTCCTGCACCAAGCTCTCGCTCAGCTCCTTGTCCTCCCCGCCCTGGCCAGGGGGCAGCCAGTTAATTAACACCCATCCCTGATTAGGTTTTCTCGCTTGCCTTACAGGTGATGGGGATGAAGCCATGAGCACGAGGGTGGGGTAGGCCAGCAGTATGCCAGCCGGGGGATTGGAAGGGGAGGACACAGAGATCTCCACGCTGTGGGACCTGTGCCCGTGGATCTCAGTGAGTGGAAAGTCTCTCTCCATTGCAGTCCGTCTGTGTGACCGTATCGCCGTGCATTGAGAACACCCCCCTCAGCACAGTGCCCAGGGGGCCCTTGGAGACCATCTCCTACGAAGCCAGGGTCTGAGCTGGGAGGAGGCTGCTGGGGAAGCCCTTTAATGCAGGGCAGCCGGCAGCGAAGCAAGATTCTGTGTTGGCTAGGGGAGGGGACGCGTTAAAGGTTCTAGGGGGATTGTGCTGTCATGTGATCATGGATCAGCTGGGGCTGAAGGGCCGGCTACCAGCACTGCAGCCATCTGGCCAGCACCTTTTCCTGTGCTTGGAGCTATTAAATCAAGAATGGCCATATTCCTAAGAGCCCCGCGCTGCCTCCGCCACCAGCCATTGGGCTCAGTGCAGGCCCCACAGGAGCTCAGATGGGGTAATCGGCATGGTCCTTTCTGGCCTTAGACTTGGCATCTCTCATCCCTGGAGCACGCTGGCCTGCTCCTACTGACACAGTGCCCTGCCTGTGACACCTCCCCGCAGCCAGCCAGGGCCAAGCAATGACGCGCTTCATGGTGCTGCAATCAAAGGGAACATCACCCGGAGGGGAAAGCAGCTCTTCCCAGGCAGCGCTGCCAGACAGCCCAGGGAGGAGCAGCCACTGACCCACAGAGCTGCTGGGAGCGCGACCGCCTCGGCCAGCGCTGGCTGCTCCTGGCTAACTCACTGCCGCCTTCTCCTAGCTGTCAGTTCATCCCAGACACCCCCCTCTATCTATCTATCCCTGTTCACCCCGTTGATCTATCCCCATACACCCCCTCTATCTATCCTCAGATACTCCCATCTATCTATCAATCCCCGTACACCCCATCTATCTATCGATCCATCAACCTACCTGTCCCCATATACCCCATCTATCTATCCCCATACACCCCATCTATCCATCCCTGTACACCCCATCTATCCATCTATCTATCCCCATACACCCCCTCTATCAATCTATCTATCCATCCATCAATCTGTCTATCCCCATACATCCCATCTATCAATCTATCTGTGCCTATACACTCCATCTATCCAACTATCTATCCCCACACACTCCATCTATCTATCCCCATACACCCCATCTCTCCATCTATCTATCCCCAGATGCACCTGTCTCTCTCCAGACACACCCATCTATCTATCATACACAGCCCGCATCACAGGGGTGTCTGACCCTCACAATAGGAATGAACGTACCCGCTTCTTATTTCTTGTTTATTCCTCCCTCCCTCTCTCTCTCCCCCTCCCCCTCTCCCCAGGCAGCTTGCGTCAGGGCTCAGTGTCCCACATCTCGAAGGCCTGGCATTGAATGGGAATAGGTCTGTCTGGGATCACAGACGCACAGAGACAAGCCGGGCCTTCCCCCTCGCTACCCCCCACCGGTGATGCAGTGCAGCTGTGTCACTGCAGCGCACATCTGGGTCATGATTCACGCGGGAACAGTCCACTCTGTCCCTTTTCTACACGATCACGGGAAGAGTTCAGGACGTTTCTTACTGCTTACTGGAATCCACAGAACACCCCCCCTCACCCGGAGTCCTTGCGGAGAGGCAGGAATTAGATCTATTTACAACACTGATGGTTTCCAGATGTGACTCAAACCTGTGTCAGCAAAAGAAAAAAGGCCCAAGCGACTCAGGCTGGAGCGAGGGAAAGAACAATGGAGGGGGAGGCAGAGCGCGCCAGCTCCAGAGAGCAACAAAGGAAGGGAGCGAGGATGCTCGGAGCCCCCCTGCCCTGCATGGAGCACAGCACTGGGCTGCAAGGAAAGGAAAGTGCAGGACCGGGGGCTGGGTTGGAGCCCCATTGGGGGACCTTAGAAGCAGGGCTCGTGGAGAGCTGGGTGAGCCAGGCGTCTCAGGGCCTGCTAGCAGTGGTGAAGTAGTCACCAGGCCAATGGGGCTGTGTCCGGGGGCCCCGGGAAAATGGGTGCCCCTGTGCCCCGAGCTGCTCCGCCCACCTGGAGCTCCTGCTGGGGAGCGGGGGAGGCCCCCGCACTCTGACCCCGCTTCCCAGCAGGCGCACTGGGCGGGGAGGCGGGATGTGGCAAGCCCCCGCACCCCGACCCCATTTCCCCAGCAGGAAGAGCTGGGGAGGGGCCCCCACTTGCTCTGGCCCAGGGCCCCAAAAAACCATAATCCACCTCTGCTGCTAGGCAAACGCGGCTGTCTCTGTAGTGTGGCTGGTGCCTGCCTCACTCCCTGCCTCAGTTTCCCCATCCGTATTTTTGTTTTTCATGGCCCTTCTCTAACCACATCCAGATCTCAAAGCACTTTACAAACCCCAGTGAATTCAGCAGCCTCACACTGCAAGGAGATGGCTCCCATTGGGGAGATGGAGGCATAGGGATTTGGCCAGTGTCTCAGAGGGAGTCAGTCACAGAGACAGGGATAGAACCCAGGTGTCCTGGCGCTTTGTCCTATGCTCGGCCCAAGCCCCTCCTGCCCTGCTTCCCAGGGTTGTTGTTAAGCAGAGTCACTGATCCCCAGGCATGAGGTACTAGAGACAAGCCTGGAGGTTGCACAGTTATTACTGGAACATGCAGCAAGCTCTCCAGGCCTGGGTAGGGTGACCAGATGTCCCAATTTTATAGGGACAGTCCCGATATTTGGGGTTTT
>NW_020664600.1:86856-94479 GCF_002925995.2 Terrapene triunguis
TTCCCAGGCCCTCCCCAATCCAACACATATTGTCCCGCCTGCTCCCCACCAGCACAGAGAGGCAGGGGCTTCTCCAGCCAGGGCTGCCCGGGGGGGGGGGCAAGTGGGGCAATTTGCCCCAGGCCCTGGGTCCCGCAGGGGCCCCCACGAGAATATAGTATTCTACAGTATTGCAACTTTTTTTATGTAAGGGGCCCCCAAAATTGCTTTGCCCCAGGCCCCCTGAATCCTCTGGGCGGCCCTGTCTCCAGCCAATGCTATTCAGCACTGAGAGGTGCTGGGTGCGGTTGGCAGCATATGCTATACTGGAGGTCAGACCGGATTAAGTGGTTGTCCCTTCTGGCCTTTACCTCTGTCACTCTATGAGAAGTAAAGCAGGGGACTTGGCGTCAGGACTCCAAGGTTCTGTTCCTGGGTCAGCCTGTGAGTGTGAACGCAGGCAAGTCATTTCCCTGCTCCGTACCTCAGTTTCCCCACCTGTAAAATAGGGGTGAAGCCCCTCCCTGCAAAGCACCAGTACCGACGATAATGAAATGCCCAGACATAAGGAAAAATCATTATTATATTGCACATTTCCTCAGTGCTTTGCAAACTTTCCATGATGAGCCGTGGCTCCTGCAGTGGCCAGCAGGGGGTGCTGCTGGTCGCCTCTTTGCCCTGGGCGAGAGCAATCAGCCCACTGGGCCCCAGGCACCCCACAGTCTGACCTCCCCGCTCCTGCTGCCAAACTCCTCCAGCCAAGCAGGGCACATGCGGGCCAGCGATTCTCCTGACACAGCGTTTCCCTCCCTCCTGCTCCATCTCTTGCTGTCAGCGGCTCCAAGCCTGGGAATCTGCTGCTGAAAGGCCCAGCGGGACTCGCAAACGTTTAGACTCATAAATTCACCCCACAGCCCCGCTCAGCCGGGCCCTGTGGGGCTGGGCGGCTCAGGCGATGGGCTGGGGACAGGCCTGCACGGGCAGTGCCAAGGGGGCAAAGCACCAGCCCCGGGTCCCCTCCCTCTCTGTGCTTTGTCTCCCAAGCAAGCGCTGTAGGTAATTAGTGAAGAAATTTCGTCTGTCTTTCCTGCCTCTCCTCCTTCCCTTCCTGCCGCTCTCCCCCGCACTCTGCAGCCGGGGCCCCGGGAACCGAGAGACAGCTCCCTGCACTCATGGGAATCCAGAACCCCCCGCTTCCCAAGGGAGCGGGGGAGATCCCAGCACCCAGGGCCCTTCACTGGCACTCAGACATCAGTGATGGGTGCACTGCACAGACAGACAGATGCTGGACTGCCATAGGAAGCTGGGCTGGGATCCACCCCGAGGGGGCCACTTCTGGGCTCTGAGGAAAGCAGAGTGGGGGCAGGGGAGGGACCGATCCTCCAGGGCGCGCATCCCAAAAGAGCCACCCCAGTACTGCAGACAGACGTGGGGTGTTCCCAGCCTCGGGCACCCTTGTCCAAGCCTCCAAGCTCATAGAGCCCCTGGGGGTAGGAAAAGGGGATGGGGATCTTCTACGCTCCACCCACAAAGTAAGCTCCACCTTTGTGAGCGGGCAAATTGAGAGCCCATTGGCTGGACAGGTCAACAGCTGATGCTGAGCTCTCCTTTGGCCAGGACCCCGCCCTGCCCCACCCCAATCTGCGAGGACCCTGCCCAGAAGCAGGACGGGGCCTGGCGAGCAGAGATGGCAGGCTCCTAAGCCCGGCCCGGTGAGCAGGCTGCAGAGAAGACCAGGCCAGGGGAGACTCAGGTGACGATGGTGGGGCCGAGGGGCTGTCCGGCAGGCTCTGAGCTGGCCCCTCTTGGGTTTCCCTCATCCGAGTTGTGCCAGGTCCCCGAGACACAGCAGAGCCCACCTGGGACTGGCAGACCAGGAGCCTGGATGGGCGATGGCTCACTGCAAACACACTGGAGGGTTCCTCCCAGGCCCTGGAAACCCAGAGCCGTTAGGCCTGACTCATGCCTGCCCCCGGGCCCTGCTGTGTCAGCAACTGGCGAACGTGCGGACCAGAAGGCAGCTTTTGACCCGGCCCAGCCACACCCCACGAGGGCCCAACTGTCAGCGAGGTCACCTCAGAGCAGGAGCCTGGGAGGTCTGAGGAGCAGCTGCAGGAATTTCCTGGCAGCCAGCAGCCTTTCTTGTCCCCCTGGCTGGAGAGCGTGAGTCACTGGGGACTCGTTCCCACCTCCTTCGCCTTGTCTGGGGCAGGACCCAGCAGGGTCTCAGGGCTCCTGGAAGGGGGAAGCTCTGTTTGCCAGACCGGCCAGAGCCTGGGACTCACCCACAGACCCAAACAGGCTGCAGAGCAGCCCCTCCAGGATTGATCCTGCCCGGCCCTGGGGAGACGGGCACTGACGGCCCCACTTCTCCAACCGCCCCCTCCCCCTGAAACTCCCCTGGGCTGGGGTGTCTCCCCACTGCCCTTCCACAGGACAGCCCTGGCGCTGCTCTCCCCTGCCCTGCACCACGAGCTACCCTCAGCAACGGGGAGGGACTGGGCTGGGCGGACGCTCTGCTGGATCCACCTTCCAGCTACGGTTGCCCTGGTGCATTCTGGGGCCCCAGCAGCACCGGTCTCATTGCGCCTGGCGCTGCTGCTGGACAGTGGGAAGCCTGGCATTGGGGGATGGAGCTGGTAGGACCCAAGGCAGCCACAAGGCCTGTGGCTTCCCAGCTGCCCCAGAGAGCAGCCCCTGGTTCAGGCAGACCTGACTGATCTGATTCTAGGCTCAGCAACCCCAGAGCAGCCTGTGCCTGTGAGGCCCCTGGGGCATTGCTGGGCACTGGTGCCAGGCTCTGGGCAGGCCTCACAGGCCAAGGGCTTGCTTGAGAAGGTGGGGCTGTGAAACCCAAGCAGTGGGCGTCAGGCTGCTGGCTGGGGTGATGTGGCCGGGAGATGCTCCGTGGGATCGCTCCCAGCACCCGCAGTCAGAGGCAGCTGCTCCGTCCAGCTGCAGTGGTGCCAGCCACAGGGAATCCAGGTCCGGTGGCCTCCGCAGCAGCTGCTCCCTGGCCATGCCCAGATCCCATTGCATGACTCACATCCGCCTGCACTAGATGGGAAACAAGGCTGGAGGTTTCAGAGTAGCAGCCGTGTTAGTCTGTATCCGCAAGAAGAACAGGAGTACTTGTGGCACCTTAGAGACTAACAAATTTATTAGAGCATAAGCTTTCGTGGGCTACAACCCACTTCTTCGGATGCATATTGAGTGAAACATATCGAGGAGATATATATACACACATACAGAGAGCATGATGCCCCTTTCCCCCCAAGGAGCTGCCTGCAAGTGTCGCTTCAGAGCCATTCGCCAGGGCCCGGAGAGCCATCCCCACCTGCCGGCATCCCCCTGTGACTCCCGCGCCTGTGCCTGTACCACATCTTAATGCAGGGCCCAGCCCGGGCAGCCATCCCCACCAGGCAGCCATCCCTCCAGCCGCAGGCACCGTCCCTGCCCCTCTCACCCCCCACATGGCAGGCTGCCCTGGCCCTAGTGACGTGGCTTCCATGTTGGGCGCAAACCGGGGGGAGGGGCAGGACTCCTGGGTTCTATTCCTGATCCTGCCACTAGCTCCTTGTATGACCGACCGCAAGGCACTGCCCCACTCCGTGCCACAGCTTCTCTGTGTGCATTGCACTCGCTGTAGTATCTGCAAGCCAGGGCTGATCCTCCCATAAGACTGCGTGGCTGAGTCCGTGTGTGTTTAACAGGCCCAGCGCTCCCAGGACGTGTACTGGTCAGAGACGGTTCTTACTGGGCCGGATTTTCACCAACGAGCTGGGAGCAGATGCAAACTCACTGCTGACAGAAGGCTTGGTGGGGTGAAGAGGAGGGCAGGGTGGGCATACAGAGCGAGCAGCACTGCTTGGCGAGCTGGGCCCATTCAGCCAAAACACTGGGATGTTTTTTCTTGGAACACCTAGCCTGGGAGCCTGGCCCAGTGGGGAAAAGGGGAATCAGGCCCCTGAACTACAACTCCCAGGATGCACCACACGGAAATGCAGCCTGGTGCTGAACAGACTCCAGACAAAGCGTTTTGCTTTGGGCCCCTCAGCACGTTTCAGCTGGAGTGAAAAGGCCGGAACGGACGGCTCCAGGCCATCACCCCCACAGCCCCATTTTGTGGACTTTTATGAAGACATGAAGAATTTCGATATTTCAACTGCTTGTCCTACTTCAGAGCGAAAATAGGTCGAAACCTCAGCCCCTCACGCCAGATGGAAATTCCAGCTCGGCTCAGCTCTAGTAATAGAGCAGGGCGGGTGATTAACCACGGGAACAAGCTGCCAAGGGAAGTGGGGGATTCTCCGGTTCCTGACGGCTTCAGATCCCGCCTGGGGGTTTTCTGGAAAAAGCTTTAGTCCAACAGCAGTTCCTGGGCTCCACACGGGGGTAACTGGGGAAGTGACTGGCCTGTGCTCGGCAGAGAGCAAGATTGGGTGACCACATCAGTCCCTTGTGGCCTTACGCTCTGGGAATCCCGCCCAGGCTGGGAGCAGCGACCCTGTTGCTGAGATGACTCAGGATCAGACAGTTCATATGGGAAAGGCCCTGCTGGCGCCTCTGCCCCCAGCCCGGGCATAGGGAAAGTTCCCTCCCCCACCCCCAGCAATTCTGGGCTCAGAGCCCCGGGGAAGGACAATCCGCTCATTGGAAAGGAACCTGCAGCCTTTGTGAGAGGAGATGCTGTGGGAGGGGGGGTATGTCTGGCCAACAGACCCAGACAGAGCAAAGGTCCCAGACTGGCCCAGACCCCAGCAGGCCAGGCTGAGGGGAGGATAGGAAAGGAGCTGTCAGAGCCAGGCTCAGCCCTGTCACTATATGGGAAACTCCAACCCCGCCCCCCAAATCCCAGAACAAAGTCCCCCCTGGCCTCCTCTTCCTCCTCCCAGGCTCCCCCGGGCTGCAGGGGCGTCTCAGCCACACGTCCCAAACTCAGCTGCTTTAACAGGGCTGCTTTAACCCCCTCAGGGCAGGAGTGGGGTGACCACCCTGCTACAGGCCCTCTCCCACACCCTCCTGATCGTCACAGGGCAATCACCTGACCCCTCCCAGGAGATCCCTTAGTATCACGGCTGGCCGGCCCCAGGCCTTAGAGCACTCATCCCTCCCCCTCCCCCCCGTTGCATCCTCCTCCCAGGGCAGGGGTATCGTGCCCTCGCTCCCCAGTGGCATCTCCTCTCTCTGCCCCCCAGCCCCAGAGGGGAAGTTTGGTTCTGTTGCCCAGGCGCCTGGCCAGGGCATAACTGCCAGCGAGGGCACGCTGCTGTGTGCCCCAGGCTCCGGGCAGGCCACACCAGGAGCAGGAGGTCATATGGGCCATCCAGTACATTGGGCCCAGGAAACAGGACTCCTGGGTTCCATTCCCAGCCCTGTCCCAGCGTCACTGGCACAGGTATCAAGCCCTGTCCGTGAGGGGCAGCTGGCAGGGTGGGACGGGTGGGGGAGGGCAAGAGCTGCCCTGCCCCAGTCCACCCCTGCCGGAAAAGCTGGGGAAACTCCCGAGTCCAGATTGCAAAAGCTGCTAATGAGACTCAGACGCGCCTGGGTTTGCACAAGAAGGTGACGCTGAGGGGGCAGCTGAGCATGTGGAGCAGGGCTGCCAGTCAGGGGATGGGGTGGAGCTGCCAGCTGGGGGAGGGCAGGGGTAAGGCTGTCAGCTGGGGGGTGAGGGAGATGCCAGGGAGGGCAGGGGGCCTGCCAGCATTCAGGGTGGGGGGCTGCCAGCCAGGGGATGGGGTGGGGCTGCCAGCCAGGGGACAGGGTGGGGGAGGGCAGGGATAAGGCTGTCAGCTGGGGGGTAAGGGAGATGACAGGGGGGCTGCCAGCATGTAGGGTACAGGGCTGCCAGGCAGGGGGGGGCCTGTCAGTTCCTTTCTCCCTGTCCCTTCCACATGTCTCTGCCTGCCCCGGCCCGACCCCGCTTGCTGGGCTGGCAAGAGGCCTGGGCCCCTGTGAGCATCTGTCTTGGTGCCTCGCCCTAGCTGATGATGAGGCCTCAGGCCCGGCTCCCCACTCCTGGCTTGGGCACAAGGCCGTTACCAGCACGAGTCTGATCGTCCCCCTGCGCCGCCTGTAGGGGATAGCCTGAGTATCCTGGGCCTTTGCAGGGCGGGGCGCGGTTTGGGAATCCCATGAGGTTTGATACATAACGGGGCTGGGGAGACGCTGCCCTGCTGGTGCCCCAGACAAAGACGGTAGCGGGGAGGCTCCCAGGGGGTTCGGGGGGGACCTGCCGCTCTGTGCGTGGGTGAAGGGTTTCCCGGGAGAGGGCAAAGCCATGTTTGAGAGACACGTTAGCCGCAGCTCAGGGCTAATCGCTGCGTGCTGGCCCTGGCATGCTGCGCCCGGCTCCATTGGCTCGGGGGGGGCGTGTCCCGCAGGGAGTGCCGGGCATCGACAGCAGGCTGGGCGATGAACCCGCCGGCTTGCTGCAGACGGGGTAACGGTAACAGCATCCTGCTGAGGCCGTTCCTGCATCAGTGCACGCAATGGAAATCCTGCCGGGCAGAGGCCGGCTCTCAGCGTCTCTCTCCGCACCCAGCAGCTCCCAGCAGGCACAGGGCAAGGTGACGCTGGATCACACTCCCAGGGCCCTGAGCATGAGCCAAGAGGCTGGAGCCCCTGGAGCCCCTGGGTTTACAGGAGACCAGGCCAGCCAGGGGAGCATGGGTGGAAGGACCCTGCCTGTCCCAGAGCGCGAGAGCAGAGCATGTCTAAAACCTGGTCCTCGGCTCACCCAGCTCCACGAAGCTCTGTCACTCCTGAGCAGATAGCCCCGTCCTGCTAGTCGAAGGGAGACCACCAGGAGGGAAGCCATTTAGGGGGAGGGGACAGAGATACATGTCTCTATGACCCCTAGATCTCACACAGCACCTTCCCCCCCCCACCCCAAAGAATCCCACAGCATCTCATGAACTACGTAGAGGGATCACGTCACCCATTGCAGAAATGCAGCCACATCTGGGGTGGGCATAGCAGCTGTTTAACAACCACACGGAATAATTTGGGACAGGAAGTGAAGGAGACTCTGATATCCCATGGAAAGTGCAGCGGGATTTTAGGGAGGGAGGCTCACTCCAAATTGGACTTTCTGACTCCTGGGGGAAGGTGCTGGGAGCTGGGGCCTGGTCGGTGAGGAGCAGCCAGTGCCTTGCCTGTAGGACGTTGCCCCCACACACACAGCTGGGGAGCAGCTGCCTCCACACCAGGGGATGTCCCACCGTAATCAAGACGAGGGGTATGTTCAGAGGAGGCCTCAGTGGAGTGCAGCTGGGACAGGGCTGTGACCACTGTTCTTCGCTGTGTTGGGACCTGGAGGCTGGACACTAGCTGGGAGGGTGACTTGACAGGACCAGGTGGGATCCATCTCTGCCTCAGGAGCGCTGCAGCCCCCAGCGAGAGGGAGGATGTGTGCGTGTGGCTGGGAGCCCGTGACTGAGTGTGTGTGATTGTGTCAGAGTGTGACAGTCTCTGGAAGTTGGTGAGTGTGTGTGATTGTGTCAGAGTGTGACGGTCTCTGGGAGCTGTGAGTCCGTGTGATTGTGGCAGTGTGTGACAGTCTCTGGAAGCCGGTGAGTGTGTGTGATTGTGGCAGTGTGTGATGATCTCTGGGAGCTGAGTGTGTGATTGTGTTAGTGT
>NW_020664600.1:94489-105124 GCF_002925995.2 Terrapene triunguis
CCCCCCAAGACCAAGAGATTGGCTTAAAAATCATGAGCTTTGACCACTATTAGACATGACGCCTGTCATTCACCTCCTGTCCTGGCAGCCGAGAGAGGCTGCATTTTCAAGACGGTCTCTGTCCCCAGGAGAGCTAGAAACTTACTGCTCTTTTTACCGAAAGCCACGATTTTCTAGGAACCACCTCGCTGCAAGCCCTGCAGTAAAACCCCAAGATTGAGAGGCTTGCGTTGAAATCACACGAGGGCATCCATCCAGCACGGTGCTCGGGAGGTCAGGCACTCGAGGGAAGGGGCCTGTTGGCTGTCCATCCTTCAAGGCCCAAGTTCATGAGCTTGGTGTGAAGCTCATTTCTGGATGCTCACGCCTTGCCCTGGCCTTGCCTTGCCTTGCCTCGTCCTGCCTTGCCTCGCCCTTGCTGTGTCTATTGATGGATACTCACTCTTACAGGTAAGGTGCCCAGTGCAGGAGCACTCTGAATTAACTGCCACTGGGCACAAGCCGCCAGGAGAGCTGGGCAAGAAACAGGTTTTTGGTTCACTGGGAATTCTGAAAAACGGGGGGAAACATTTCGGGTCCAACTGCAAATTAAATGTATTGAAATTTTTGGTGAATCGAAAAGCTGGGGGGAAAATGTCCTTAGTTTTATTTGACCCCAAACTAAACGTTTTGTGCTGATTTGAGTGGGATTTTTAAAATACTTTAACATTTGTTAAATGACATTGAAGGACATTCTGGCCCAAAAGGTCGAATGTTTTGTTTAGAAAATGTTGAAATGTTTCAACTTTTAAAGAATTTTTTACATGAATTTACATGAATCAACAAAGCTGCATTTTTCAACAGGAAAAGTTTTGGATGAAAAATGTCACCCAGCGGGCACCAGCCAGCCAACCACAGCACCGCCCTTGGGCCCCCAGGCAGAAGGCTCTGTTCCTACCCCACAGCCCTGCATGAGGCATAGTGGCTTGGACAGGGGCAGCTCTATGTATTTTGCCGCCCCAAGCACGGCAGTCAGGCAGCCTTCGGCGGTGTGCCTGCGGGAGGTCGGCTGGTAACACAGTTTTGGGCGGCATGCCTGCGGGAGGCCCGCCGGTCCCACGCCTTCGGCATAGCTGCTGCCGAATTGCCACCGAAATCATGGGACCTGTGGATCTCCCGCAGGCATGCCGCCGAAGGCAGCCTGACTGCCGCCCTCACGGCGACCGGCAGGCCATCCCCCGCGGCTTGCCGCCCCAGGCATGCGCTTGGTGCACTGGTGCCTGGAGCCGCCCCTGGGCTTGGAGCAGGATGCTGAGGAATTGTTGTTTCCAGGCCCCCTGGGAATCAGTGCACCATGAGACCCTGGCTGCACTGAGTGGACGTCAGCACTGGGCACTTGGCCCTGCAGTCCGAGCTGTGAGTGCAGGTCGGGCAGACGCACTCACTCTAACTTTGCTAGTGTAACTGTGGCAACGTGTTCAGAAACACAAATAGGCAGCCCGGGTTCCGGGTGTGCTTGTACCGCCCACACTGCCGCAGCGTCACGGCTATTTTTGGTAATGGTAGCAGGGGTAAAGCTAGCGTGCGTACACCTGCCCAAGCTGCAGTCACCCCTCAGCCTGCAGTGCAGCCAGACCCTGTGACATGTCCCTGCCACGGGGCATCCAGACCAGGATTTCAGAGCAGTACACAAGAGCATCGGGAGGCCAGACTGGGTCTAGCCAGTGCTACAGTGGCCAATCCCAGGTGCTTCAGAAGGAATGAACAGAACAGCAATTATCGAGTGATCCATCCCCTGTCGTCCAGTCCCAGCTTCTGGCAATCACAGGCTTAGAGAGACCCAGAGCAAGGGGTTGCATCCCTGACCATCTTGGCTAATAGCAGGCACTTATCTAATTAGTTTTTGAACCCAGTTATAGCCTTGGCCTTCACAACATCCCCTGACAATGAGTTCCACAGGTTGACTGTGCGTTGTGTGAAGAAGTACATCCTTATGTTTGTTTTAAACCTTTCATTGGGTGACTCCCTAGTTCATATATTACGTGAAGGGGTAAATAACACTTCCCTATTCACTTTCTCCACACCTCATGATCTTATAGGCCTCTGTCATATCTCTTTTCCAAGCTCAACAGTTCCAGTCTTTTTAATCTCTCCTCGGATGAAAGCTGTTCCATCCCCCCAGTCCTTTTCATTCCCCTTCTCAGTGAGTAATAGGGTCGAGGTTTGCTTTGGATCAGCATTAGAAAGCACACACGGCAACTAGAGTTTGCAAAACTGGACTGAGAAATCTCTCCGGAACCCTTGGTTGGAGGGGGCAGAAATATTGCAATGATGGCTGTTCTGGAGCTGACCCTCATCTCTGTCAAGAGCCCGACCCAAACCTGGCCCAGAACCTCAGCTCCGTAAGGGGACAAACGGATCGATCTGAGCTCTCCTGAATGTGGAGAGTTCAGGCCCATATTAACCTCTGAACTCCCCCAAGGGTGGGGTTGGATTCCCCCTCTGTAGAGAGTCATCTGCCGGATTGAACCTGCACCAAAGATTTGTTTCAGAGCCGCCTCTTCCAACCACAGAGCCAACCTGGTTCTAAGCTCCGTGTGTGTGACCTGAGGTTTTGGGTCAAGTCAGCAGAAAGTCTGAGTCAGGTCTGTTATCCATGGGGCTGGCTCATGCCCTGACCCACTTATTGTAGTGCTGCTGCTCCCTGTCAATCCAGTCCCAACGGTTTCAGAGCAGATGTTTCTCGCACAGAAACCATGTCAGAGCCATGGCAGGAATTCTGCCTAACCCAAAACCAGATGGGAATTTCTAAACTAAGCCCAAACTCTGCCCCAGCTCCACCAGGGGCTGCCCTCAGGGATTGAGGAGGTCTAGCTGAGTGAAAAGCAACAGAGGGTCCTGTGGCACCTTTAAGACTAACAGAAGTATTGGGAGCATAAGCTTTCGCGGGTAAGAACCTCACTTCTTCAGATGCAAGTAATGGAAATCTCTAGAGGCAGGTATAAATCAGTATGGAGATAACGAGGTTAGTTCAATCAGGGAGGGTGAGGTGCTCTGCTAGCAGTTGAGGTGTGAACACCAAGGGAGGAGAAACTGCTTCTGTAGTTGGATAGCCATTCACAGTCTTTGTTTAATCTTGATCTGATGGTGCCAAATTTGCAAATGAACTGGAGCTCAGCAGTTTCTCTTTGGCTGAGTGGTCCAGCCTGGGCACAGTGGGCCAGTGCACTTCCATTCGTTATTGCACAAGTCAGCAACTCAGGAAGCGGCTGGCAAACCAACGGGGAAACAGTTAAATGTCTCCAGCCAAGCAGAGCTGACATCGCATGCCAAGGGCCCGGCACCGGCCGAGCCGGGAACTGTGTCTCCAACGCCTCCAGTAGCTGCTGAATGCAAACACGTGTCCAACGGCACAGAGACCACTGGGCCACGTTCTCCTCTCATTCCCACCAGGGCTGCACCCACGGAGGCTGCTGGGCCTGACTCTGACCTGGAACCAGAGGAAATCTAGAGTAACTGCACTGAGCCAGATTCTCAGCTGGTGTAAATTGGCACTGGTTTCAAAGGAGCAATGCAGATTGACACCAGGTGAGGAGCTGGCCCGTTCGTGGAGTTACACTGGCCTAAAACTATTTATGTGACAGGGACTCAGCTCCCTGATTTACACCAGGACAGGCAGAGGAGAGTCAGGCCTGCACCAGTCCAGCCCAGCGTACTGTCGTCCCCCTTTCCCGCGGCGTTTCGGCGAAAGTGGAACGCAGTCTGCCGCAGAGCCCGGGCAGTTCTCACCCTGGTCTAACACACGGTTAGCGCCACGCGATGGTCTCAGGGCCGACGCGCGCACCCCGCGCACCGCCCTCCAGGGAGCCTCCTGCTGCAGCCCGGACAGGGCCACGCCTGGGTCCCGGGAGAGTGTCCGTGTCTTACCCCGACGGGAGTGCGTGGGAGAGCTCACAGGAGACTGGGAGCCGCTGCTCCTATGCCCAAGCAGGAACCCTGTCTGCTGCCTCGCCTGTGCAGAGGAAGCCGCTGGCATGCGGTGACCCAGGGGAAGCAAATCTCTCCCCAGAGGGAGGGGCTCAGTCAAGCTTGCAGCCAAGCTCTCCATCCGCATCCCTTCCTCATCTCCTCCCCCTCCCTCTGCCTCTTGACTTTGTTCCACGTTCCCAGAGGCCCAGGCTCTGGATGGCAGCCACGTCGGAGCTGGACTGACGCTCGTGCTGTGCGTGCTGCTCCATGGACAGCGTTCAGCATGTCCTTCCGGGGACCGCACTGCCGCGGCGACGTAACTCAGCTTCCCACTCAGCGGGGCTCCGAGTGCGTCAGAGCGGGGAGCGGGGCGCCAGCGCTGAGGCAGCGTTTGCCCAGGGTGGGTTGGGGGAACGGACCCCTCAGGGACTGGGGCTCCTTGGTGATCAAGGCTCTGGTCAGCCTGGGGGGCTGAGGGACACAACACGCATGGGGGAAGCAGACACAAACTCTAACCCGCAAACCTCAAATTCCCATGGAGCCTCCCAGCTCAGCCCGGCCATGAGGACCTGGCTCCGGTGACGCGGCCAGGCCTCTGTCACTCTGCCGCTCCATGACAAAGGTGGTCAGCTGGCTGGCTGGCTCATCTCACGCCGTGTGCCGGGACCCATCCCTGATCAATCGGGAAGTATGTCCTCACCATGTTGGTAATGGGGAGTCACTTCTGTCCAATGCCCTGGTTTGGGGTCAATGCAGATCTGCCGTTGACCTGCCGGTTTTCTCACCACTCCCAGCTGCTGATCCACTTGGTGCTAGCAGAAGCGGATTAGGGTCTCCTGGGGCCCTGGGCCAGAGCAAGTGGCCCCTTCCGTCCCTTCCACCTGCGAACCCGCCCACGGCCCCACCCCATTCTGCACCTTCTCCCGGGGGCCCTGCCCCTGTTCCACGCCCCGCCCTGCCCCTTCCCCCCATGGCCCCACCCCATTCTGCCCACGGCTCTGCCCCCCCCCCATTGCTCCTTTCTGCCCCCCTCCCCCTCTGCGGCCCTGAGACTGGAGAAGCTCTGTGCCCCAGGGTCGTGGTGGGGGGAGATTTTTCCAGGAGCCACAAATTGGCCCCTGCAGTAATCAGCCACTGGGTGCTAATTTCAACAGGTGGAATGACGCCTCTTTGCAGGCTTGCCAGGTCCTTCCGTGGCTCCATCAGAGCGCGTGGCAGACTCCCAGCCTGCGTGAGAGGGTCTGTTTTGAACTTCAGCTCGCCCTGTGGGTGTCCATCTCCTGGCAGCACGGTCTAGTCTCCTAGAACGCTGGGCAGGGCCCACGGTCCCTGTTCTCTCTCCTCTTGCACACTGAGGTTATCATGGTGCTGTACTGACATCGAATCCAGGGCTTGCCCTACCCTGCTGCCCAGCACTGGGTGGTTCTCCTGTGTGTCAACTGCTGGAAACCCCAAGCAGCAGCATCTCTTGTTTTGTGGGTTTCTTGTCAACAGCCTGCATTTGCCCCCTGGCCTCAGCATGGCTTGACGGCACAACCCCAGCACCTGATCACATTTCTACAGTCTAATATTGCTGCTTATCAGTGATGCTAGAACTAGACTGCAGCTGGTTCCACAATCCAGCTGGACTTGGACTGGCTGATCTAAAGGCATAGCTGCAGACATGGGAGTTGAGTGGCTGGCAGCCTTCTCCTGCACGGAGAGTCTTTGGATCTGCTAAAGTCACACTGCAGAGATCTCCCTCTCGATCACGGCATGGACTGCTGCTCTTTCCGGCCTGGGGCAGCTGCAGCCTGGGGGCATCAAGTGGTTCTGTTTCCCACATCCCTTGTGCTGCTCCCCTTAGGGCAGGCATTTGTCTTTCAGCCTTTCGAGCTGCTTTCCACAGCACTAGCCTATGCTGCCTGAGTTCATAGTCCATCTCTCGCTCCTGCGTTCTGGGTTCCCTGTGCTCGAGCCTGCACTAATGGCTGGCTGCGTTTGATCCTTTCCTTGGACAGTTCAGCTGCCGTTGCTCTTTGGAGGCATTTCTCTGGGGTTAGATCTGCTTCTCTCAACAAGCGCTCCCAAAGCAGGACTCCCGGGCCCCATGAACGATCCTGTCTCCTGCATCAGAAGAAGGGAGGTTTTTACCCACGAAAGCTTGTGCCCAAATAAATCTGTTAGTCTTTAAGGTGCCACCAGACTCCTTGTTGTTCTCTAATTAGAGAATCTCTTATGTCTCCAGTTACACGTACATGCCAGAGTTCTCAGCTGTGTAACGTCAGGCTCTGTTCCCCCGTCTGTTTCTTGGGTTTGTGTAAAAAAGCAGTCTCTCAGGCTCAGCTTCTGTGGACAAGAGCCGACTCTGAGCCTGCTAGGGCCGGGAAGCCAAGCCTAGGCAGGGGGCAGCCCGCTGCCACCACAGCCAGGCACTCTCCCAGGCACCTGCTGTGCTGCACCGGGCAACATCCGGAGTGGCCCTGGAGTCTGGCTGCTAGGGAGAGCCCCCCAGGTACCATGGGGTGGGGAAGGGACTGGGAGAGCGCAGGGGCCCCGAGCTGGGGGCAGGGCAGGGAGGAGTCGCATGGGGAGGCCATATGGGGAGGCCGCATGTCCTCCCCTTTAGCTGGTGCCCCCCCGTATGGGGAGGCACCAGTCGTCTATGCTCTCTCTCCAGTCTGTCTGGGGTCAGACCCCTTTATCAGCTCTTCCAGTGCTTGGGGCATTATTCCTGGCACGCGTCTCACTCACTTCTCCTTTTCCCCAGTGATACAGTACAAAAGTTTTCCCCTTCATTTTCTCCTCTTTCTCCCCCATAAGCAGCTCTGTGCACAGATTCAAAATCCAGCATTCCTGGTGCGCTGAGTCCCTCTGTGCTGCCTGCTTGCTGTGGTTTTAGATACTGCTTTATTTGCCTGTAAATCGTACTCCCTTCTTTACTGTGTGTCATACTAGACTGGCCGCTGCCACCATGTTTCCTGTACCTTATTCTGGATAATAACAGTGCTTGTAAAACTAAACAGACTCTTTATTAAGATAACTATTTACAGAGACGCTGCAACTGCAGCTGACATTCCAGCCATGTGCATACAGACTGACTCCTTGGTGCCTCTTCCAAACTCTTCCCTCCTGAAACCTGTGTTTCTCCCGCCATGTTCCAGTCATGTTGCTACACTGGTCTGGGTATTGATTCTTATACAGCTGGTTAAGAGCCTCCGATTTCAATTTAGCTTAAATCAGGAACAAATCAACTGCTTTAGTTCCAGTTTGTGCGTGGACAAAATCTTCAGGTTCTAGTGTCCGTGTGTATCTGATGTGTCCAGGAGTGTATGCATGCTGTATGTCTCGCTTTCTGGCGTTTCCATGTGAGTATGTGCCTGTCACTGATATATGTGTGTGTGTGTGAGTGTGTGTGTGAGACAGAGCGAGAGAGAGAGAGAGAGAGAGGAGATGTGAGTATCTCCTTGGGGTGACCACATGTGTGTCACCATTGTGGTGTCGCCAACTCCCACAATGTTATTGCTGCTCTTGCAGGGTTGGGTGTTTCCCCATAGCTCCAGCAGGCGAGGGGTACTCTCACCTTTCATTTGAAAGGACATGATCTGCTGCCCTGGCTGGGGAGGAGCATGGACTGCATCAGGCCGGAGCTGGGAAGACCTAGCTGGGCTCCATGATCCTCAGCACAGACAGCACCAGGAATCCACTCTGTGCTGGGCACTGCAGTGAGCTCACTGCGCCAGTGCTGGCGTCCCCCCACTGCCCCTGCTCCCACCACCGGCAGGAGATTCACCGTGTCCTTCAGTTTCCTTTACAAAGGGGAAGAACATCTCAATTTGCAAAACTGAGTTGCAGCAAGTTCTGACGTAACCAACAGCCGGGATCTTGGCCCGGAGCCCTGGGCGATGCCAGTTCCCCAGGGACAGGAACACGCACGCCGGCCAGGGCCCTGCCTTGCTCCCTTATGGGATTCTGCTATGGAAACACAAAGATGCTGGCACAGATGGAGTTCATTGCAGTGTCCCAGCGATGTTCCACGAAGAAGTCCCCAGAATGGAACGGGATGTCCCAGCAGCAGGCAGTGCCAAAGAAAGGCAGGGGAGGGGGCAGAGGGCAGGAGAGTGCTGTGGCCCCTTTCCGGCCCCAGACGGGCCATGCTGGGGATGTTCCAGCTGGGAGCAGAAACTGACGACAGAGTCTGGTGTCTGCTTTGGTGCAGCCTGTCTGATGCATAGCAGCAGGGCCGCCCAGGGGAGGTGGGGGAAATGGGGCAATTTGCCCCAGGCCCCGGGCCCCACAGGGGCCCTGTGACGGTCCGAGTCTTCGGCAGCATTTCGACGGCGGGGGGGCCCTTCAGTGCTGCCGAAGACGCGGAGCGACTGAAGGGCCCCCTGCTGCCGAAATGCCGCGGAAGACCTGGACCGCTGCCGGTTGAGTACAAGCGCCGCAGCTCCCCCGCTTTGCCCCAGGCCCCCTGAATCCTCTGGGCGGCCCTGCACAGCAGGGAACGTGCAAAGTCCTCAAGGATGCAGGCGGACCCCAGCCCAGGGAGAGCTTCTTGGATCTCAGCTCAGGCTTCTCTCAGCCGGCCATTCCCCAGCCCCAAACCTTCCTCTGCACTTCTCCCAGCGTCACGCCCTGCTTCCAGGCCACTGCTCGGCCTTGTCCCTGCCTCTGTCTCTACTCCTGTCTGGTTCTATGGTCCACTCATAAGCGCCGACTCCGTGGGTGCTCCAGGGGGGCTTAAGCACCCATGAAAAAAAATAGGGGGTGCTCAGCACCCAGGAGGCAGAGTTTGAGTGTGGAATGTGATGAGTTCTGGACTGCTAACAACGTCTGCTCTTGGGGCAGGGAGTTTGTTTATAAACAGAGGCAGGGTGATTAAGATAACAAAAGGCTTGTCAGTTAAATTAAATTAAGGATCATTAGATGATCCTGAAAGCATTGCCAGGCACTCCAGTTAAAAGAGAGGAAACAAAGGGTAGGAATAAATGGCCCATTTTCAGAATGGAGAGAAGTAAATAGAGGTGTCCCCCAGGGTCTGTGCTGGTCTGGGATCAGGGCTGTTCAACATATTCATAAATGAGCTGCAAAAGGGGGTAAACAGGGAGGTGGCAAAGTTTGCAGCTGATACAGAATTACTCAAGATAGTTCAGTCCAAAACAGACTGTGAAAAGGTACAAAGGGATCTCACAAAACCGGGTGACTAGGCAACAAAATGGCCAATGAAATTCAATGTTAAATGCAAAGAAATACACATGGCAAAATATAATCCATTCCCAATTACACATACAAAATGATGGTGCCTAAATTAGCTGTTACCCATCAAGAAAGAGATCTTGGACGCATTTTCAGGACTCTGGAAGCACCGTATTGCAAATGTATAAGAATCCTTCTCACTGTGCCTGTATCATCCTGAACTCATTCTCCAGCTTCAGAAGACTTAAACTTATCTCCAGTGGGACAGTGGGACAGACGCAACTGAATCATGTAGCTGTCCTTAATGTGCATCAAGACCAGGGCCGTCCTTAGGCATACGCAGAATGCGCAGCTGCGTAGGGCACCAAGAAATTTAGGGCACCAAATTGCCCCAAATTTCATGGTGCCCTACGCAGCTGCGTGCTTTGTATGTGGCAGCGCCGGCAGCCAGCTCCATCCCCCAGCTGGCCCCCCGTGCGTTCCTAGGGGGTGCGGGGCCTGGGACAACTCCCTCCACCTCTCCCTGCCTCTTCCTGCCCCCAACCTGCCCCCATTTTCCACCCCTTCTCCCAAGCCCCCTCCCCCAGCGACAGATGTGATTAGCAGGGGGGCCTGGTTCTGGCAGCAGGGGTCAGGCCTACCCCCGCACTCACCAGCGGTGGCGGGAAGTAGAGCGCCCCAGCCCACTCCACTCCACTGGCTACTCGCTGTGTCGCTCCGCTTCCTGCTGCCAGTGAGTGGGGGGGGAGGTGCGGACCCCTTCCCCTGAGCGACATGGCTGGGGCAGTAGCAGAGCGGGCTGGGGCCGGTTCCGCTTCCTGCTCCCAGCGCCAGGCCCCCCGCTAATCCCCCGGGCCACTCTGGGCTTCCGCGGCCCCGCAGGCCTTGAGCGCAGCCCAAACCCTCCACAGGGGCGGAGGGCGGAGCAGGTGCTCGGGCTGCGTAGGGCACCATAATTGGTAGGGACAGCCCTGATCAAGACCATATCAGGGAACTACGTGTGAATAAGATAGCCACATGCAGTAACTAGAATATGAAAGGTGTGTATAACTATGCTGAAAATAGCCTCCCCCCGCAAAACGGGCAGAGTGCCCCTCCCCCACCCAAACACACACACATCTCTTCAAAAGCACCCACCAGCAAAAACAAAAGTCAGCGCCTATGGGCCACCTCCCCGCACACACACCCATACAAAACAAGCCTCAGCAAAAGCCCTCTCCACCCACCCAGTCCAAACCTCCGGGGTGGGTTCACACCCTCCTTGTGGGCCTAGGGGGGCTTGAGATTAACTCCTCTTTACGGTGATCCAAGTGACAGATGCTGGAGAACGGGACAGAGGGAAAGAAAACAAGCTGAGCCAGTCTGGGATGGGACCTGCCCCCTGGCCAGGCTGGTAGGGGCCACGCTGAGCGGGCCCCAGCTGAGACCCCTGCCCTGGCAGAGCTGGTAGGGGTCACGCTGAGCCAGTCCCAGCTGAGAGCCCCCTGGTAGAGCTGGTAGGGGCTGAGC
>NW_020664600.1:105134-105438 GCF_002925995.2 Terrapene triunguis
CCCTGGTAGAGCTGGTAGGGGCTGAGCCGGTCCCAGCTGAGA
The DNA here is from genome assembly GCF_002925995.2 of Terrapene triunguis. Taxonomy (NCBI): domain Eukaryota; kingdom Metazoa; phylum Chordata; order Testudines; family Emydidae; genus Terrapene; species Terrapene triunguis. Next base: position 105,177 of record NW_020664600.1, read on the forward strand.
GCTCCACCCCGGCAGGGCTGGTAGGGGTCACGCTGAGCCAGTCCCAGCTGAGAGCCCCCCGGCAGGGCTGGTAGGGGTCACGCTGAGCCAGTCCAAGCTGAGAGCCCCCTGGTAGAGCTGGTAGGGGCTGAGCCGGTCCCAGCTGAGAGCTCCGCCCCGGCAGGGCTGGTAGGGGCCACACTGAGCCAGTCCAAGCTGAGAGCCCCCTGGTAGAACTGGTAGGGGTCACGCTGAGCCAGTCCCAGCTGAGAGCCCCCCGGCA
>NW_020664600.1:105448-111156 GCF_002925995.2 Terrapene triunguis
GCTGAGCCAGTCCCAGCTGAGAGCCCCCCGGCAGGGCTGGTAGGGGTTTGCTGAGCTAAAGACACTCAGAAGTAGAGAGAAAGCCGAAGAACCATGACATCAACCTATCAGACAGTGATGGGGCTTTTGAGAAACCCCCGAGTGCCACCCTGCTGGGCAGCAGCCAGGGGTAGGGCAGGGCTCACCTTCCACAGGTATTTCCTGGAGAAAATTGGGTCTTTATGTAGTGACAACATCACACAATGACTCACTCAGCAGGGTAGGACGCCATTCAGTGCCCTCACCAAGCCTTGTAATGACATCACTCAGTGCTGCAGTGACCTCACCAAGCCTTGTAATGACATCACTCAGCAGCGCAATGACATCACTCAAAGCTGCAGCGACATCACCCAGCCATGCTGTTGCACTCGCCACCCCCTTGGCTGACCCAGCAGGGACTGAACCAGCCACCTGGAGAGCTAAAAGCAGGCGTCTTTTCAGCTTGAGCTAAAGAGCCACCTGCGAATTGCACCAGTCACTTCCTGTGTGGTGTGGGCACCGCAGGGGACACACGGCACCTGCTGAGTAGTGGGTTAGACGATGACATCACCCTGCGGTGCAGTGACATCACCTGGTGGGGCAATGAGCTTGCACAGCAGCACAGTGGCATGTGGCAATGCGGACGCTGTGCAGAGGCATGACCATGCAATGGGATGTTACTCAAGGACATAGGCACATCCTGGACGGTCCGGGCCACACCTGGGACACAGCGTCTGCTAAATGAGGAAGGAAGCTGCGACCGCTGTAGCAAATGGCGCTCGGGCCTCGGCTCCAGCATTTGGCCTTTCCGATGCAAATAACGCTCAGTCATAAAAGGGGGTGAGGGTGAGATCGGTGGGAACTGCAGGGAGCTTTGAGTTGAAAACAAGAGGCGCCCCCAGACTGAGGGACACTTGCGAAGAGGGGTGACGCGATGTCATGTACCAATCGCCCAGCAGGAGGCAGCTGTGCAATGCCATCACATGCATACTAGCCCGGCCATTAGCGCTGGGCGAGATGCTGGAACCCTGGGGCCGGGGGGTGCAGCAGGTCAGCAGGCAGGGGCAGACTGGAAATCCAGGACTCTGACTAGTAACGTATGTCTGTCCCGCAGGCCAAGCAGCCAGGCGGCTGGGACGCTGCTACACCTGGGTTTCTCTGGGCTTCAAGCCCCATCTACCCCACAGTTTGGGCTGTAGTTTCACAGCTGACAATATTTCCGGCTGGGAGGGGCTGGCGAGAGCTCTAGGCAGGTGCTCTACAGCCCCACCAGAAAAGGCACTTTCACCAAGGCAGAGCCCCAAGAGCCAGCTGTCACGGCACAGGCTGGGGTTGGCAAGGCCCCTCTCCGCAGCTTGAGCCATGTCCTGCACTGCTCCAAGAGCCGGCGTGCACTCTCCCGCATGAGCCAGCCTGCCTGGTGCACACGCTACCCTCCACACCGTCACAGCGCTAGTGCAGCATAGGCCGCCCCACATACCAGCTCTGCCACTCCCGGCACAGATCCCTGAAGCAGAAGCTAGTGGGAGAATCTGCCACGGACTGAGGGACTGGGCAATATACAGCAATATGTCACTAGCAACACACAGCGCCTCCTGCAGTGTCTACAGGGGAGGGGCCCGTTACTCCGGGGCGCCCTGTGCAGGGGGAGTGTGAAGGAGCCTGATCTAGAGCAGGGGTTCTCCACCTTTTTCTTTCTTAGGTCCCCCCAACACACTATAAAACTCCCCGGCCCACCTGTGCCACAACAACTGTTTTCTGCGTATAAAAGCCAGGACCGGTAGCAAGCAGGGCAATTGCCTGGGGCCCCACACCACAGGGCCCCCCCATGAAGCTAAGTTGCTCAGGCTTCTGCTTCAGCCCTAGCTGGCTTCAGTCCTAGGCTTCAGCCCTGCATGGCAGAGCTTAGGTTTTCTGCCCTGGGCTTCAGCTAGTCTAACACTGGTCCTGCTTGGCGGACCCCCTGAAACCTGCTCGTGCCCCCCCCCCCCAGGGGACTCCGGACCCCTGGTTGAGAACCACTGGTCTAGAGTGCTGTCTGGCCAGCAAGCAGGTGCATTGTGGGACTGCACTGGGAGGACCAGTGCAGCTGTGAAGGGTGTGGGTCCCACCCTCTCACGCGCCATGGTGGTTGGGACAGAACCATGGGACAAGGGGCTGGGATATTTGCTCGGAGCTGGGGCCATCGGAACAGTGCTGGGAATTCTTCTGGCTACTGACAGCTCTTTGGGGCTGGATCTGCCAGCAGTTGCTAGTGCAGACAGGGCCCGACCCTACCAGGCCTTGGGAGACTTTCCTCAGACACCCGGCTGGCGCTGGCCTGTGGCCACGCGGGCAGATCACAGAGTCCCTTTGTGCTCACGCTGAATGAGGAGCTGTATGGGAGAAGCAGAACAATGCGGTGTCCTTTAGGCCGAGCATTAGCCAATCTCCGGGCCCTTGCTGAGCCTTTTCTGGTAGGAGGAGACATTGATGCGACGAGTCAGGTATTGCTTGGGTGCAAAGTGCTGTTTATTTACAAAGAATGCACAAAGTCCTGTTTCCCTGAACACCGCAGGAACCAACAGCGGCAGGCAGTTTCCTGGCTCACTAGTTCAGACATGCCAACTCTGGCGAATTCATCGCGAGAGACGTGATTTCTAAGTAAAATGAAGCCCGGCTCGGGAGCTCGCCAGAGAACTCTCAAATGTCAGCCACGGCTGAAAAAACAAATCCTGACACTCACGAGTTCTAGCCTGAGATCATGAGCCAGGCTTCATTTTACGTAAAAATCGCTGTCAGCCATGGCGGGGGAGGTTCCAGATGTCAGCCCACCCTGGGCAGCAGGGGCTCCCCTGTCAGGTAAGCTTCTCTGTCCCTTCCCACCTCACCCCACTGCCCTGTCTCAGCCCTCCATCCCCCACCTCTTCCTGCTGCCCCGGGGGGCACCCTGTTTTGGGGAACCACTTCAATACACCCCCTCTGCCGTGGCTGTACATCACCTCCCCTGGCAACTGCTTGGAGCTGTGCTGCCCAGGTCACCCAGCTTCCACCAGCACCTCCTTCTCATTTCCCCAGGGTTTCCCTTCCTGCGCTGGGCACAGCTGCTGCTTTTGACCAGGAGCAAGGCAGAGTTCAGATCCCATCATCTCCCTCTGCATCCCCCAGTCCTCAGTGAGGGCTTCCTGCAGGAGAGCCGCAGGATATGAGGCAATACTAGGGCCACAAAAGGTAGGGGGCATTCATTGACTTTTGGGGGGAAGTAAAGTTTTGTGCAGCTCCATGCGTGATGTTCCCCATCAGTGAGCGAGTCTTTAATGTTCCTCATGTGGTTGGCCCCCCCATCCCCCAAACAGTGGCAATGGGACCATTTATGATGATGAAATCCACCCTAGAATACTCAAGGAGCTGACTGAGGCGATATCGGAGCCATTAGTGATTATCTTCGAAAAGTCATGGAAGACGGGAGAGATTCCAGAGGACTGGAAAAGGGCAAATATAGTGCCCATCTCTAGAGAGGGGAATGAAGACAACGCGGGAATTACAGACCAGTCAGCTTAACTTCTGTACCCGGAAAGATAATGGAGCAAATAATTAAGCAATCAATCTGCAAACACCTAGAAGATAATAAGGTGATAAGTAAGAGTCAGCATGGATTTGTCAAGAACAAATCGTGTCAAACCAACCTGATAGCTTTCTTTGACAGGGTAACAAGCCTTGTGGATGGGGGGAAGTGGTAGACATGGTATATCTTGACTTTAGTAGGGCTTTTGATACTGTCTCGCATGACCGCCTCATAAACAAACTAGGGAAATACAACCTAGATGGAGCTACTCTAAGGTGGGCAACAGAGCAACAGACCAGGTGCCTGGGAAGGTTGCCCTGGAGCTGCTGTTCCAGAAGAGCGATGCAGCTGCTGAGTGAGGACTGGCCGAGAAGGGAGAGGCTGGGCCTGGGAAGCTGCCCGAAACAGGATGATCAGAGACCCCTGGCGGGGAGGCCGTGAACCCCTAGGACAAAGCGGGGGCTGAGGGCCTGGGCTTTGTTTGGTGATTTGCTGACGTTTGGACAATAACCCTGCTGACAGGAGGCTGAGCGGGGGGCGTCGCGTCGGGAGAACCTGCCACGCCACGGGACACTAGTGGGACTTCGCTGAGCCCTGTGCGATGCTGAGGCTCTCCGCAGTCCCTGGTCACCAGGTGCCCTAGCAACAACAGAGACCAGGGACCCTCTGACTCCACTCCCATGGGTGGTGGGACACAGGGCACCCCTGCGAGAGGCCTGGATTCCGTGGGGCTGGGCTCCAGGAGCTGTCAGGATGGGGCGCTAGGCAGTGAGGTGAAGGGGTAGTGGCGCCGGGCACAGACTCATAAGGCCTGTCCCCTGGTAGCTCCTCCCAGCCCTGGCAGCCAGAGACCAGCTTGACCAGGTGCCAGCCACTGGCCAGAGCGTGTCCCTGGGAAACCCTCCTGGGCCAAGCATCAGGAGTAGGGGGCTGGGTTGGGGTCCTGGGGCGAGAGTACTGCCGCCCCCTGATGAAGAGAGGCCCAAACAGCCACACAGCTGCTGGCCCCGGGCAGAGGAGATGCCTGAGACGCAGGCAGAACCCTGAGGGGAGGGGCAGCTGGGACACAATGGGGGCCCGGCAGGGTCTGGTCTGGTGCAGCCGGGAGATATGGGGTTGGGGAGCACTGCTCTGGGGCAGCAGGGGGATAAGGGTGGGGGTATTGCTCTGGTCTGGTGCAGCAGGGAGATATGGGGTGGGAGGCTGTGCTCTGGGACAGCAGGGATATGGGGTGGGAGCCCGAGAGGGTCTGGTCTGGGGCAGCGGGGGGGATATGGGTGGGGATTGTCACGGAGTAGGGGGGGACTCAGGGCCCTGCACCCCCGGCTTCCTGTGATTCACCATGACTCTCAGCCAGCCAGTAAAGCAGAAGGTTTATTTAGACGACAGGAATACAGTCCAAGACAGGTCTTGCAGGCACAGACAACAGGACCCCCTCAGTTAGGTCCATCTTGGGGTCCCCGGGCACCCTAGCCCCCTTAGGGGATCAGAGCCCTGTCTGCCCCAAGCCCTAGTCACTAGCCAGCTTCTCCAACTCTGCCTTCAGCGACCCCTCCCACAGCCTTTGTTCAGTCTCCGGGGCAAAGGTGTCACCTGGTCCCAGCCCCCTCCTGGGTTCTCATGTTACAGGCTCAGGTATTTTCAGTCAGTCTCCCATCCCCCAATGCCGACCATCCCAGCCACACTCCCCTGTCAGCATTCACAGACCACAGTAAGAACAGACCCAGTTCGTCACAGGGATATTGCTCTGGTCTGGTGCAGCAGGGAGATATGGGGTGGGGGGCTCTGCTCTGGGGCAGCCGGGGGATATGGGGTGGGGGGCTCTGCTCTGGGGCAGTGTGGATATGGGGGCGGCCCCGAAAGGGTCTGGTCTGGGGCAGTGGAGGGATATGGGGTGGGGGGGGCACTGCTCTGGTCTGGGGCAGCGGGGGGATAAGGGTGGGGGTATAGCTCTGGTCTGGTGCAGCAGGGAGATATGGGGTGGGGGGCCTTGTTCTGGGGCAGCAGGGAGATATGGGGTGGGGGGCTCTGCTCTGGTGCAGCAGGGAGATATGGGGTGGGGGGCTCTGCTCTGGGGCAGTGGGGATATGGGGGCGGCCCCGAGAGGGTCTGGCCTGGAGCAGCGGAGGGATATGGGGTGGGGGGG